>NC_092750.1:34998228-35307513 GCF_047496795.1 Chiloscyllium punctatum | reverse complement strand
GAAGTAAAATGACAAGGAATGTTGTGCGCGGCATGGTGGCACAGTGGCACAGTGGTTAGCACTGCTGCCTCACAGCGCCAGAGATCTGGGTTCAATTCTTGCCTCTGGTGACTGACTGTGTGGAGTTTGCACATTCTCCCCATGTCTGCGTGGGTTTCCTCTGGGTGCTCCGGTTTCCTCCCACAGTCCAAAGATGTTCAGGTTAGGTGAATTGGCCATGCTAAATTGCCCGTAGTGTTAGGTAAGGGGTAAATGTAGGGGTATGGGTGGGTTGCGCTTCGGCGGGTCGGTGTGGACTTTTTGGGCTGAAGGGCCTGTTTCCACACTGTAAGTAATCTAATCTAATGAAGAAAGGTCCTTTTGTGCAATGTGGGCGTTGCTGAGTGAGGTAATATTTATTGTCTATCTGTAGTTGAGGTGGTGAGCTGCCATCTTGAAGTGCGACAAGTCATGTGGTGTAGGGATGCCCAAACTACTGTTAGAGAGGAAGCTCCAGGATTTTGCTCCAGCGAAGGACTGAAAATACATTTCTAAGTCAAGATGGTGTGTGATCTGGAGGGGAATTTGCAGGCAGCAGTGCTCCCATGCATCTTCTGACCGTAAAAAATCTAGGTACTAGAGGTCATCTGTTTGGAAGATGCTGTCTGAGAAAACAGAAAAAGTTGCTGCAGTGCAAATTGTACATAGTAGACTGTTGTCACTGTATGGTGGTGATGGAGGGAGAGTTTATTGAAGGCTGTGGATGTAGTGCCAATTGAGTGGGCTACTTTGACCTGAATTGTGCCAAGCTGCTTGCGTGTTTTTGAATCTTCACTCATCTAAGCAAGCAGGGAGTAATTTATCACATTCCTGACATGCCTTGTGATGGCCATTTGAAAGGTAAATTCCTCTCCACGATGTTTGACTGTTCCAGTTCAGTTTCTGGTCATTGGTGATACACAGAATGACATAGGGAATTCGGCAGTGGCTATACCACTCAGTGTCTAGGAAAGATTATTAATTTTATTTTTTGAGATGGTCATTTTTGCCACCTATGACAGGAGATATTACTTGTCAGGTGGCATGGTGGCTCAGTGGTTAGCATTGCTGCCTTACAGCACCAGGGACCCACATTCGATTCCAGCCGCAGGCAACTGTGCAAGCTCCACACAGATGGGGAGAATGTATATGTCTGCATGGGTTTCCTCCAGTTTCGTCCCACAATCCAAAGATGTGCAAGTTAGGTGAATTGGACATGCTAAATTGCCCATAGTGTTCAGGGATGTATATGTTAGATGCATTAGTGAGGGGGTAAATGTAGTGGAATGGGGAATGGGTTTGGGTGGGATACTCTTCAGCCCCATAAGTCCACACCGACTCACCAAAGAGCCTGTTTCCAAACAGTAGGGATTCTAATTCTGTCGGCATTCTATTCTAATTGTTGTTCCGTACTTACTTTAATATTCGGGTTCTGGACTGCTTTAGCATTTGAGGAGCTGAGAATGTTGCTGAACGTTGTACAGTCATCAGTGAACATGCCTATCCCTGAATCTCTATGAAGGGAAGGCTATTGATGAAGTAGTTAAAGAAGGTTGGGGCCTTGCATCTCTCCGATCTGAAGTCTATCTGACTATAGGTCTGGGTAATTAGGCTGTTGAAGTTTCAAGAGGCTGTTTTGCCAGGAAGAGGGTGGTATGTGTTCACACTTGGAAACAATGGCAATAGCAACAGTGTCTACGTTTACTGTGGTGCAACTGTTAGTCTGCAAAGTCCCAGGAGTGTGTTGAGCATGTTAGGTTGTAAACAGTCAAATTGTCCATTTAATTCCAAGATAGAACTTGTAATGGCGATTGGCTTTGAGAGGGTAAGGATTTCAAAACTATTTTGTCTGTGCTAGAGTATTCCAATCTGTTAGGATTGGGAAGAGGGGGAGCACCCAGAAGCTGAGAGAATTTTTTTCCCTCCAAGCTGGTGCATGAATTGACAAATCAATTCTGGACCATTTGAAATGAGTCTGGAAGATTTACCAACTCTTGCATGAAGAAAAATCTCCAGGAAGAGCCATCAGTGTAAAAGACAATTGTCTAATTATCCTCTGCTGTTTTATAGTGCTCTGTAGAGAATGCCCAGATGGACAACTCCGTTTTGTAAATGTTTTAGTGTTCAAAATTTTAGCGTTATTAACACAACTGGATGATAATTATTAAGAATTGTTGTAGACATTTTACTTTGCCACATGTAACAAAATCTAGGTGGTTTTGGACATAACAGGAAAGCAGTGGACAACAAATTGTCAAGACAATGTGCCGGGTTATATGGGAAGAACGGGACAAATTGAAAATGTTCTTTCAAGTGCCTGGAGAGGCACAACAGCCTGAAATGCTTCTTTGTCTGTTGTGTAAGTACTGCACGTGAATTTAAAAGAAAATCCATATTTTGTGTGTATTTTGTAAATTTTGCTGTGTCAAAACCATCTGCAGTATGTTGGATAGATTTGGTGCCACTGGTCCCTCTTATTGATAAGTGTTAAGCTCATGGGGGTGGATAGCCACACGATGCCTTCAGCAGAAGTAAGACTATGTGATTAAATACTGAAGTGTTATTACACTTTATGTAGTATCTAGGTAAGTTCAACTGGTACATAGAAGTAGTGAACTCTCTAACTATGGGTTAGCTCCTCCCAAGGACAGTCCTGTATACCCTCATGGACAGAGCTTATCTTTGCAAGTCAATTCAACCTTTCTAGTCTTTATTTCCTTTCGGCAAAAACTGTTTCATAAATGGGGTAAACTGGAGCAAACAATGTGGAGATATGTATGATTTTAAGGTGCTAATGCAAATGACAGAGAATAGACACAATTGTCTGTTGATTTGAAAAACATTATTCCAATAACTTCACATTGGCAATTCAGTTTATTGAAATGACCCATCAGATCATGGAAAACCTTTATCCAGCAATCTCAAATGGTCCAGTGATGCAAATTGGCAACTGCACAAGCTACATGTCTTTGCCATTGAACAGTTTGTAAATTTTCATTAATTAGTTTGCAGAATATTTCCAGTTGGAATTTTGATCCCTAATGGAATTTTTCCACCCTCTCACTATTGGAACATATGCAATATTAAATCACATAGTAATGCCTGCATAAGCTGCCGATAAGTAAGGATGTGTGTATGGTATTCTTACCTTGTGTATTGGAATGGCTATGAAATCTATTCTAACTAGTGGATTTTTATTCAACATATTTGTTTTGTTGAATAGAAATCCAGCTGGATGTCCAATAAATATGTTGATTAACTCAAAGTGGCCAGAACTTGATAAGTGTTATGCTGTTTTTTTTCCAATTTTGAGGTGAAGGAACTTAACTTTCCCCTCTTGTTCCATCACCATATTTTATAATAGAGCATTTACCTTGTGAACATTTGGTCTTGCATACAGTATGAATTAGTGAAATATAAACGTCAACGTTTGCCAGAGTATGGAAGTTCCTGGTTTTAATTTTCAGCTGTACTATGTAAATGTCATTTTGTAATTGAGATTGCTCATTCATAGAATATGTAAGCGCGAGCATGGAAATATCCTTTTAACTTAACCAAGCCTAGAAAGACCACAAAGAAGCAGAACATAGAACTTTAGACTTTACAATGTAGAAGGAGGCCATTTGACTCATCGCATCTGCAATGGTTCCTGAAAGAGCTACCCATTCTCCAGCCCTAACTCCGTAGTCCTCTTAAATTCAGCATTTTTAAATAGACCTCCATCTCTCTTTTGAAACCTTGTTGAGAATTTGCCTCCACCACTCTCCCTGGCAGTACATTCCAAATCCTAATCACTCTGAGTAAAGAAGTTCTTCTAATCTCAGAGCTAGCTCTCTTGCTGACCAGTCTGGATATTGTGGCCCCTCCTTACTGACATATCAACAAGGGACACCAATTCTATCAGAATGGTTCATAACTTTGCTAGATTTTCAAAGTTATCTCCTAATCTTCTCTGGTCTGAGGGGAATAAACCCAATTTCTCTTATCTTTTCTTGTATCTAAAATCCCTCTTTCTTTGTATCGTTCTAGTGAATCATCTTTAAACTGTCTCCAGAGCTTTTTTTCCTTAAATGAGGTACTCAGAATTGAGCACAAAACTCCCAAATGTGGTCTGACCAATGATTTGTAGAAGTATAGCATCACTTTCTCTCTTTTTTTTGTATGCTATGCCTCTATTTATAAACTCAAGGATCCTATAAGCCACCTTAAAAATTGTTTCACCTTGTTTGGCAGCCTTCAGAGATTCATGAAATCCCTGTGCTCCTGTACTTCTCTCAAAGTTGCACCATTAAGCCTGTGTCGCCTCTGTTTGCTTTACTCTCATTTACTCACACTTCTCTGCATTGAAATTCATCTACTAGATGTCTGCTCATTTGGCTAGCTTCTCAATATCCCTCTGAAGTTGCTTAGTACTAACCTCTCCTAGGTTAGTATCATCTGCAAAATAAAAAAAAATTGCCCTCAACATCCATCCCTCTGTAGAGTCGCATCTAGTAAAAGTGTACAAGTTATTTACTCCTCATTGTGGTTTGTTAGCATTTCAACATGTGCATTGCCTTTTGCTTTTCTGTATTCATGTATTTGTCTTGGTTTTATTGTAAGGCACAGTTTGTAAAGGACTCAATCAAATTTCAAAATGATAAAAGCAAAAATTTTGTTTTCGGGATGCCTGCAAACCTCAGGTGATTGTGTCTGTGTAACCTTGAAGGGGTACTGTTTCTCTATACTAATGTTTTCATTGTTGTTATCTTTCCTTGGATTGAAACCTAATGATTAATGTGTTGGATCATTGGGGTATACCTTTTACATTCCCTCAATTGTCAAATTGATATTTATTAACAGGTATGTCTCCCAAATTCTGTATTTTCAGCATGGGATATTTTATGACCGAATTGTGAAATAACTTTTCAGTGAGCGTTTTGGAGAGCAAAATGAATATACAGGTTGAATTTTCATTTTATTGGAGACTTTGGTTCTCTTAGAGGATGCAGCAGGTGACTCAGAAATCATGTTAACTCTTTTAACTAGACTACTTTTTTTTGTTATTTGTATTTTTCTTCCATCATAATTTAATTGTTATCATGCTTTGCTTAAAGGGTTGTTGGTCAATTTCATGTTAAATTTCTTTCACACTATTTATGGCCATGTTTTAATAAATGTTGCATAAATGAGACTCACCATATTTAATCTCCATTCTTTTATTCTCCCCTTTGGAAACCTAATCAGGATTGAAACTTGTTTAATGAAGAGTCTAGATCAAAATGTGCACTGCAACTCTGTGTTACCCACTTAATCTGTGTAGTTTACAATTTGCTGGTTAGTGTTTAAGAAAATTATTTTCTTCCACTTTTATTCAGAAACTTTGCTTCGAAATTGTATGCTTATTTTTATTTAAAATCTCAAATGATTATCCAACTAGCCATTGAAAGAACAGAATGAGACCGAAAATTTCATCATCTCAATGATCTAACACACAAGCCTGAAATTGCTGAGCCTGAGGGTCCACTGTTTTATGATTGATCCATTAGCAAAGCTTAAGTTTGAATTCTGCTTATAATCAATTGTTTGCTGATAATCTTTTGCTGAGCTGTTTTAGCATTCATGGTATTGGCGTGCAGTATTCCTGCTTGCATTCTCTGTATTCATTTGTTGATTTTGCTACATTCTTTTTTTATTTTGCCATGCTGTTCAGCCTTTGGATGCAAGGAGATCAAAGGTTTGTGTTATGTTTGCAACAGCTTAGTTTGCAGAACATAAATAATGCGGTTTTCTTTTTCTTGTTCTGGTGACGTGTGATTAATGTGTGTTTTATTTTGTACAATATTAAATGTTGAAGTTTTATTGGTGAGATTATTGGATTACGCCTTTCAATAATTGTCCACACTATAACAGATTTTTCACTTATAAAACAGTGCAAGAAATTTATTAACATCTAATTGAGAAATTTGTTTAACATCAAATTGGTTCAGAGGAACTAATGTGCTGATAGGTCCTATGTTCATTAAATTCAGAATTTGAAATTTTAGGTGTAATCTAACATTGCACCCTTTTCTGTATCCCAAGAAAATACCACATTTGATAAGCAGTGGAACTTTGCATTCTTTATTAAAAACTGTATGCCCTGATACGTCAGAAAAAAATTTTAATCTTGAGACTCTTATTGAAAATCTTACTAAATTTACAGAATTGAACAAAAGCTGTATTCTTCGTTTTGAGAATTTTTTTGTGGCTTGGCAAATAACGTGCATATGCTGTCAAATATGGTACAAGGGGTTACATTATTTCAATTCCGCTGTGAGAATTCTATGTTTGTTTTTAAGTGTACATATTTGATCTTATAGCGCAATGACTTAAATATGCAGGATTTTCTAGTTGTTTTTGGAAAATAGAGTTTAAAACAATAATTAACACATTCACATTTGATCCAGCCACTTGCTGGATTTAGGTTCTGAAATAAGGGCGAAGTACTTGAGAAACTGAGTAGGTCTGGCAGCATCTGTGGGAGAGAAACAGTTAATATTTCAAATCCAAGATGACTTCTCGGCACTGAAACGTCATATACTAGACTCGGTATTAGCTCTATTTTATCTTTCCATAGATGGTGTCAGAGCTGCTGATTTTCTTCAGCAGTTTTGTTTTTATTTCACGTCTCCAGCACATGCAATACTGTGCTTTTATTTGATGGTTTAGGTTCTATATTGTTTGGTGTCAAGGGTTGGAAATCATTTTGATCTGTGTAAAATCTGAGGATTTTGCGAGCTTGACAATTTCAATGGTTGTATTCCTAACAAGTTTGCAAATCCTGTAGCTGTCTTTTGCTTGTTCAATAGGTCTGATATTTATTTTAAAATAAACCTACTAAACTTGACTACTGAATAATACAACAATTAGAGGTGATAAGTTTCTGTTGGAAAAAGGGAGAATTGACTTCAGTCCATTAGACCCTTGTAAATTATAGCTTCCATGAGTGGATTAAGTTGTCCTGCTGATAATTATGGGAAAAAGTTAACTAGCGTATTCTCTATTCAAGTTTCTTGCCTGTTGGGCCAGAAGGTTTTAATAGCATGTAGCCTTCAAAGAAGATAAATTTGCATTTGGAACCAAATTACGTTCTGAGTATAAGAATTGTAACTACCCTTGCCATTTAAAATAAGAAACATTATTTATGACATTTAACATGTGAAACTTGCCATTTAACACAGGTCAATGTTAAAACTGAATCCATTTTAACTGTAAAACTTTGATAACTTGGCAAGTGCAGGTATGGATCAAGATTTTAACGTTTAGATGATTTCAAGTTAATGATATAAACTGTATCCGCATGATGTATTGTTTGAGCATCTGTCTATTCTCCAGACAAATTGCTTTTCATGTTAAGATTGTGGAGTAGAGGCTGGAGGTGATGTATAATTTCCGCTCTGACTGGTAAGAATTATTCAAGTGTTCAAGACTTTCGGAATCCTCTTGTGGTACAAAAGTGCTATTAGTGATTTTGGCGTAGAAATATAAATAGTCTTGAAATAGATCAAAACTGATTAGTATTAAATTTTATTTTGTAGCTCAATCCATTCAATGTTTTAATAATTAATTATTTGCATGTGTTTTGAGCAATCTCTTTTTTTCTTTGCTTCTACAGCACCTGCAGTTGACCATCCAAGCATTGCAAGATGAACTTCGAACCCAGCGAGATCTTAATCATCTTCTTCAGCAGGAGAATGTTAACCGAGGTGCTGAGCATTATACCATTGAGCTCACTGAGGAGAACTTCCGTAGGTTACAGGCAGAACATGAGCGACAAGCAAAAGAGCTTTTTCTTCTGAGGAAGACTTTAGAAGAAATGGAGCTAAGGATTGAAACACAGAAACAGACTTTAAATGCAAGGGATGAATCAATTAAGAAGCTACTAGAAATGCTGCAGAGTAAAGGATTGCCATCCAAATCTATGGAGGAAGAACATGAAAGAAGTCGAAGAATATCTGAGGCAGAATCTCAAGTTAGTCATCTGGAAGTTCTGCTGGACCAGAAAGAGAAAGAAAATAATCATCTTAAAGAGGTATGCTTTATTTTTGAATAGTGTTGTTTTTCACCCTCTGTTTCTTCCTCTCCCATCGACCCCACCAGTCGCTACCCTTCCATTGATACTCATTTGTTTGGCTGAACTGGTCCTCGCCCTCAATTTCTTCTTTGAATCCTCCCGCTTCATCCAGAACAAAGGGATAACCATGGGCCCCACCGATGCCTGTCTCTTCGTCGGGTATGTGGAGGTTGAATGGTTCATCAACTTCACTAACTCATTTCACTCTGACCTTAAATTCACTGGGGCCATTGCGAACACCTCCCTTCCCTTTCTAGACCCCTCCATCTCCATTAAATGTGACTGACTCAACACCGACATCTACTCCTAACCCATCAACTCCCACACTATCTGGGTTACACGTCCTCCCACCCTATCTCCTGTAAAAATGCTATCCCTTATTCCCAATTCCTCTGCTACATCTGCTCCCAGGAGGACCAATTCCACCATAGAACACACCAGATGGCCGCCTCCTTCAAAGACTGCAATTTCCCCTCCCATGTGGTTGATGATGCCCTCCAGTGCATCCCTTCCACTTCCTGCACCTTCACCCTCAAACCCCAGCCCTTCAATTGCAACAAGGACACAGACCTCCCCCCCCCCCCCCCCCCCCCCCCCCCCCCCCCATACCTTCCACCCCAAAAACCTCCAGATACATCGCAATATCCTGCACCATTTCCACCACTTACAAATGGCCCCCACTACCAGGGACATATTTCCTTCCTCACCCCTATTTGTGTTCCGTAAAGACGATTCCCTCCGCGACTCCCTTTTTAGGTCCACCCTCCCCTCCCAGCCCCTTCCCCTGCCACACAAGAATTGCAAAACCTGTGCCCACCAACCCCCACCTCCATCCAAGGCACCAAAGTAGCCTTCCACATTCATCAGAGATTTACCTGTACTTCCACACACGTCATCTACTGTATCCGTAGCTCCCAATGTGGTTTCCTCTACATTGAGGAGACAGGATGCCTACTTGCGGAACATTTCGGAGAACATCTCCAAGATACATGCATGAAACAACCCCACCACCCTGTGGCCAGCGCTCCAACTCCCCCTCCCACTCCACCAAGGACATGCAGCTCCTGGGCCACCTCCTTCTATGCCAAACCCTTATCAACTGATGCCTGGAGGAAGGACATCTCATCATCCACCTCAGGACCCTCCAACCCCATGGGATCAATGTGGTTTTACCAGTTTCCTTATTTTCCCTTTCCCCATCTTATCCCAGATCCAGCCTTCCAACTCGGCACCACCCTCTTGACCTGTCTTACCTGTCCGACTTCCTTCCCACCTATCTGCTCCACCCTCTGCTCCAATATATTGCGTTTACCCCCTACTTCATCTCCCTGTCTCATTCCCTGCAACTCGTCCCCTTGGGTCGTCCCTCATTCCTGACGAAGAGCTTGTGCTCGAAACGTTGACTCTCCTGCTCCTCAAATGCTTCCTGACTGGCTATTCTCTTCCAGCACCATACTCTTCAATGTTTCATTTGAAGCCTTTCTGTCTTCATTTCTTGCTCAATCAAATGCTTCTGGTCATCCTCCTATAGGAAAAATTATTATTAAATTGAAAAGTGTGCAGAAATTATTTACAAAGGTGTTACTGGGATCAGTGAGTTTGAGTTACAAGGAGAGGCTGGATAGGCTGGGACCTTTTTCGCTGGACTGTAGGAGGATGATTGGTGACCTTGTAGACACAGAGGATGGTGCGTATGTGGAATGACTGCCCAAGGAAGTGGTAGATGCATCTACAGTTGTGATATTTAATCAACATTTTGTCAGGTACATGAGTACGAAAGTTGTAGAGGGATATGGACTAAACGCAGGCAAATGGGTTTAGGAAGACCGGTTGACATAGACAAGTTGGACCAACTGGTCTGTTTCCTTGCTGTATGACTGACTTTGTGGTTAAATCAGAATAATTCTGAAGCCATGTACTAAAGTCAGTTATTTTTGTGTTTACCAAAATAATTTTGATTATATTTGGCAAGGCTTGCAAAAGCAGAAGTTCTGGGAACTGGTTACAGCCCTGGGATAGAATCAGATTTTTCACCCGAGACCTGGAACGAAGATTTGTTTGTGACATGGAAATAATTTGGGCATTCACTCCTATTCCTGATAGGAACAGATGTGTATAAATATTGTCCTTAATTGAACAATGACTAGCATCCATACTGAGGGAGGGCACAGGATGGCAGTTTTGGACAAATTCAGTACATTTGGTTGTGCCATATGTGACTTGGCGATTCTGGACACTGATACCACGCCTGAAATAGGAAGAATTCAATTCCTCCTCATTAATATCCCCAAAAGAAAACAAAAGTTAATTGGTGGGGCCTCTGTTTGCATTTTGTGCAAATAATTTTTTATTTGTAACTTCTATTCCTGTATCTTCAGTAAATGCTTTGGGTAGTTAATGCAATGTAAATGTTGTTTAATGTAAAAGCAAATGGTATGGCATAGTGAAATGCTGACTAAAATGTTAAATTTGCAGAGGAGGTGCAAAATGGAGAGTAGGATTAGATAAAGCATCTGATAAAGTATCACTGAAATATTTTCAATCAAAATGCTGAAAGATTGGGGAGGTCCATGAAAAATATTGTGGATTACACAGAGACAATATTGTTCCAATATCATGGGTTGCCAAATGGTAAGTCACAACTTTTGCTGGTGTTATGGCTTGAGCAATTGAGGATGCAAGCTCTGAGGTAACAATGGCCACTATTGGAGTGGAAATCAGAAATTTACATCCTGGTAGCAGCTGAAAGGCCCTTTGAAATGAGTAGGATTTTTTGTTTGCATGTTGCCCTGGTTTTCCAATATCGGAAGGACCCAAAAAAAGGAAAAGTGTCTTAGTTGTTTATTTTCTGTCTCTGCTGTGTGGAGCTCCACCCCATTGAAGAACTTTCACTCATCTCTCCCTCCCTCTCTCTCCCTCCCTCTCTCTCCTTCTCTCTCTGTCTCTGTCTGTCTCTCTCTCTCTGTCTCTGTCTGTCTGTCTCTCTGTCTCTGTCTCTCTCTGTCTGTCTCTCTCTCTCTCTCTCTCTCTCTCTCTCTCTGTCTGATTGTCTCTGTCTGTCTCTCTCACTTTCTCTTTCTGCCAACCTCAGCCCATGTTTTCACTCTGTGCTGTGTGAATTGTTAAAATGGGTTACAGCAGCAAAAGGTATAAAATGCACTGTTATTGCACAATGATTTTGTTTTGTTTTAGAAACACATTATTTAAGGTAAGGCATTAGTGATTGTGTGTTTATAGGAGTCATTGCTGATGCTGAGGTAATGTTTTTAGGGGAGACGTGAAACTTTTAACAATCTGTTTCCATTGCTCTCCCATTCTAGGTCTCCATTTCCTTTCCATACCCTATAACTAATCATCAGTTCCACAATGTCTGCAGCTCTGCCCCTTAATCTGCTGTTTCATGCAAGATATTCCTTCACATCTATTTGCAGAAAAAGAATTGAAAATAATTTGGGGTGGGGCCAAGATATTCAAAGAAAATAAAATTCTCCCCTGGATTTTACTTGGAGTGTAACTTCAATTGGCAGCAATATTTGAGATTGGGATTCTTAATTAAATATGGTCTGCCCTGGCCAATCCCATTGTGCCTATGTGTAGGAGAGCGAGAAATTGAAATCCGTCATTTCAAAATATTTTGGAAATCTTCAACATTGCTATTGGGTTTAAGTAAAATCTTTCTAACTCACAATGATGTATATACCGCTTGCTGAATGCGCCTCAAATTTGTTTACAAACCTAAATCTGTGGATCATTTTGGTAAGTGACACACAAATCTGAACGAAATTATGATTGTTAATTTTCCGTACAGTGCAACCTGAAAGCCAGTTAGAGTGCGTGGATTATGTTGGAAGCCATAATTTGTAATTTGCCAAAATAGGTAGCACGATTATTTAGAGTTAATATGCTCTTGACCATTATTTTTGTGTTTTTTGAATACAACTGAAGGCTGTTGTAAAGGGAATCATTTTCAGGCCTGTATCCTTTTACATATGCTCTTTTCCTGAGTTTCTACCAATTCTCGTTTGGCACTTGAGAGTCTGGTTCAGTCGCATGCAGAGCATATATTCACTCGAACCTCTGTTATGAAAGTTTAAAGAATTCCAAATGGATGGCACACTTATTGTAATCCCATACATTTGGACTACTGCAGCCTTCATTTTTCAATTACTTTTGATGATTGATTCATGGTCCTGACCTACGGATGAATGTTCAAGCTTTAAACCGCAGACTGGTACTGATGCATGCTTTTGTAGTTAATTGGTTTGAGCAGTAAACAAATCTTGTACAGTTCCGCTTGGGAAGCCATTGTTGGAGTGCAATAGTTTTTTCCGACTTGTGTCAGGGCTTTTTGCATGCAAAGAATTATATTTACATGATATCAAGAAGGAATGGAAATACACAATCCAGTTCAAACTTAATGTCCTGGAAGTAATTTTTAATTAATTGAAGAGAGTGTGGGCATTGCTGACTCAGCCACCAAAGCCTATCTGAAGCTGCCCTGAAGGAGTTGGTGGAAAGAAGCTTTCTTGAACCGCTTGCAGTGCTTTAGTGTGTGACTGCACCCACAATAGTTTTGGGGAGGCAGATTGTCACCGAATGACAATGAAGGAACAGTTCATAAATTTCCACTTGTACTAATCAGAAGGATGATTCCACATGGCATCATCACCACCATAACTCTTACCTCCAGCACTCTTCCAGTGTATTTATAATATTGTCAGGTAGATGACAATATGTGTTGGCTTTTCAACTATAACTACAAAAGTGTGCATCAGTACCACCCTGTGGTTTAAAGCTTGAACATTCATTCGTAGCCAGGACCAATGAATCAGTCATCAAAAGTAATTGAAAAATGAAGGCTGCGGTGGTCCAAATTCACATAATAATTTTTCAACAAATGCACCGGTAGTCAAGTGTACGGGATTACAACAAATGCGCCATCTATTTGGAATTCTTCAAACTTTCATCACAGAGGTTCGAGGAAATATATGCTCTGCATGCTACTGAACCAGACTGTCAAGCGCCAAACTACAGTGGTTTGGAGGGGAACTTGTAGGTGGCAGTGCTCCCATGTATCTACTGCCTTTGTCCTCGTAGGTGATTGTAATCATGGGTTTGGAATGTGCTGTCAAATGAACCTTTGTGACAAAGCTGCAGTGCAATTGTAGATGATATACACTGCTGTCACTGAGAGGGCATTAAATGTTGAAGGTGGTAGATGGCAAACTAGTCTATAGGATCGTTTTATCCTTGATGGTGTCCAGCTTCTTGTATTGTTACAGCTGCACCCATCCAGCAAGTGAAGAGTACTCCATTACATTCCCAACTTGTGTTTTGTGGATCTGTCCTTGAGGCCATCATATTTATCTAGCTAGTCCAGTTCGGTTTCTGTCATTGGTAACCCCGAGGAAATTGTTAGTCAGAGTTCAGCGACGATCATTCTGTTGAACACCAAAAGTAGTTAGATTATTTCGTGTTGGTGGTCATTGCCTGGGAATTCTGTGACAGTAATGCTACTTGTTTCTTATCAGTGCAAGCCTGGACATTGTGCAACTTGTGTAATAGATATGGGCTGTTTCAGCATCTGAGGAGCTGCAAATGCCACAAAATACAAGCGATCATCCTCACTTCTGATCTTTTATGATGGAGGAAAGAGCATTAACGAAGCTAAACGTGGTTTGGCTTAGGATACAACAGGGGAACTTCTGCACTGATGTCCTGGTGTTGAGATGACTGACTTTCAACCATCTTCCTTTTGTGCTCGGTATGACTTCAACCAAATGGGGAGAGATGTATCTCTGGTTCTCATTGACTCCAATTTTCTCAGGCCCATTGATGTCACACTCTGACAAATTCTCCCTTGATATCAAAGCAGCCAATTTCATTTCAGCTCTGGAGTTCAGCTGTTTCACCCATGTTTGGACCAAAACTGTAAGGCTGGGAGCTGGTGAAAATCGAATTGAGCCCCAGTGAGCAGGTTCCTCCTTTTTGATTGCACTATCAATGACTCTTTCCATCACGAGCAAAATGATGGAGATTAGACTGGCAGGGTAATTGGGGAATTGACTGCTTTCCATGCACAGGATGTTGCTGGGCAATGTTCCACATTGGCATCTACCTGGCAATGTTATAAATATATTGGAAAAGTGCTGGGGGTAAGAGTTATGGTGGTGTTGATGCCACGTGTACTAATCAAAAGAACGTTTCCTTTTCCCCTTTTTGCTTTTTTTTCAAAAAACCTGATGTCGTAAGACTTCGTAGGATTTGGAGTCACTGTTGAAGACTCCCAAGGCAGCTCCTTCTTGACCATATCGTACTATAGCAGGACCCCTGAGATACTGATGTTTGTGACCTGGGGCATTGTTGACAAGATGAGAGAGAATTCTTGTCAGTTTTCAGTACACTGTGGGCTGACCCAATTTTGGTACGAGCCACCAGGTAAGGAGGACTTAGAGAGAGAATTATAGAGATGCACAGCACGGGAACAGACCCTGCGGTCAAACTCGTCCATGCCAAGATCTCCTAACCTAATCTAGTCAGATTTATCAGCATTTGGCCCATATCCCTCTAAACCCTTCCTATTGATATACCCATTCAGATGCCTTTTAAAAGCACCAGCCTCCACCACTTTCTCTGGCAGCTCATTCCACTGTCTGCGTGTGAAAAACTTGCCCCTTAGGTTCCTTTATAAAATTTTTTCCCCTCTCACCCTAAACCTATGCCCTCTTGTTCTAGACTTCCCCACCCTGTGGAAAAGACCTTGTCTATTTGCCCTATCCATGCCCCTCTTTTTATAAATCTGGTTAATAAGGTTACTCCTCAGCCTCTGACGCTCCAGGGTAAACAGCCCCAGTCTATTCAGCGCCTCCCTGTAGCTCAAATCCTCCAATCCTGGCAACATCCTTGGAAATCTTCTCTGAGCCCTTTCAAGTTCCACAATATCCTTCCAATAGGAAGGAGACCAGAATTGCACACAATATTCCAACAGTGGCCTAATCAATGACCTGTACAGCCGCAACATGACCTCCCGACTCTATACTTAATTCTCTGACCAATAAAGGAAAGCAAACCAAACACCTTCTTCACTATCCTATCTACCTGCGACTCCACTTTCAAGGAGCTATGAACCTGCACTCCAAGGTCTCTTTGTTCAGCAACACTCCCCAGGACCTTACCATTAAGTGTACAAGTCCTGCCCTGATTTCTTTTTCTAAAATGCTGCACCTCGCATTTATCTGAATTAATCTCCATCTGCCACTTCTCAGCCCATTGGCCCATCTGATCAAGATCCCGTTGTACTCTGAGGTAACCTCCTTCGCTATCCACTACACCTCCAATTCTGGTGTCATCTGCAAACTTACTAACTATACCTCTTATGCTCACATCCAAATCATTTAAATAAATGATGAAAAGCAGTGGACCCAGCACTGATCCTTGTGGCACTCCACTGGTCACAGGCCTCCGGTCTGAAAAACAACCCTCCACCACCACCATCCTTTGTTTCATACCTTTGAGCCAATTCTGTATCCAAACGGCTAGTTGTCCCTGTATTCTATATGATCTAATCTTGCTAACGAGTCTCCCATGGGGACCTTTGTCGAACACCTTACTGAAGTGTATATGGATTATGTCTATATGGATTATGTCCACTGCTCTGCCCTCATCAATCTTCTTCATTACTTCTTCAAAAGACTCGATCAAGTTAGTGAGACGTGATTTCCCAAGCACAAAGCCATGTTGACTATCCTTAATCAGTCCTTGCCTTTCCAAATACGTGTACATCCTGTCTCTCAGGATTCCCTCCAACAATTTACTCACCACCGATGTCAGGTTTAGCAGTCTATAGTTCCTTGGCTTTTCCTTATCACCTTTTGGAGAATAGTGGCATCATGTTAGCCAACCTCCATCATCTGTGACTATCGATGATACAAATATCTCAGCAATCACTTCCCTAGCTTCCCACAAAGTTCTAGGGTACATCTGTATGCGTTTTAAGATACCCTGCAACATGTCCTCTGTCATACTGACATTTTTCAAGATGTCAATAAGAATGTGTATAGGGTATGAGAAGGTAGGGAAAGAGTGAAGTTTTGAGTTTTGTGAAACAAGGTTCAGTTGAGTGTGACTTGGATCAGATAAGAACTTGCAGTTAACAATGGGCTGCTGGAGGCAAGGGTATTGGTTACCAAGGTGGAAAAGTATTTATTATGTAAAGCCATTTAACAAGATGAAGCAGCATTGAGTATGTAAAGTCAGTTAACAAAGGGAAAAGAATCCATTATGTGAAGCCAGTTAACAAGGTTAAAAAGACTCATTGTGTAACAGCAGATGGCTTAGTCTTTACTATTGACATTCATCGCTTTTAGCGGTCACCCAATCAATATGTATGTTGCCTTATCTGGATGCTCCTCCCTGCAAATGTTGATATAGTTCATAAAGAGTCTGATATTATCCCTGTCCCTCTCTGTCTGTGACCCTGTCCCTGTCTCTCTGTCTGTCTCTCTGTATTGGGGTCTTGGTGTCTCTGTGTCTCTCTCTCTCCAGGGCTTGGAATAAAGGAAGGTAAAGCTACTCTGTGTCTCTTGAGCATTTTACTTTGATTGAAGGGGGAATGGGATGACATCGCCATCTATATCCCCATATTCTATATCTTCCACATCCTTCTCCACAGTAAACACTGATGCAAAATACTCATTTAGTATCTCTTCCATCTGCTGCAGTTCTGCTCATAGGCTCCTTTGCTGATCTTTGAGGGGCCTTATTCACTCCCTAGATACCCTTTTGTCCTTCTTGTATTTAAGCAATCCTTTTGAATTTTCCTTAGCCCTATTTACCATCAACAGACTTAGGTTTGTCCTTAATTGCAGTGTGTAATTTGATGCCAGGTGGTCTATTTGGTTTCATTGTTTTGTTTAGACCTTATCATGATTGATACAGCTTGAATGGGTTACAAGGCTACTCAGAGGGTGGGTTAGAGTCAACCACATTGCTGCAACCCACAGGAGGTAAGGATGCTAGATTATTTGTCATAAACGGTGAACCTGATATTTTTCTTTTAGCAGCTAGAGAATTTAATATATTGGAGAAGCATATTAGAGATAGGATGAAGCTCTCTTTACAGACATGATGTTGCAGTTGGAGGAAAATGTTGCAAAATATGTACATGAAAATTGCCAGAATGGAGTCTCAGATTCTTGCAGATCTGTCTAAATCTTTGCCCTGAAGTATGCAAGAAAATTTGATGTTACAGATTTCAAAGAGAATATACCAGTTTGCTGATGGAAGCAATTTTACACTGTGATAAAAGAACACCATTTCATAATGTCTTGACAGACTTCCCACATTCCAGTAGTATACAATGTAAACAACAAATATTGAATATAGATTTGTCTGTACTGTAACATGGATTAGAGGTCCATGAATTTTGACCTATTCGCTAATGAAATAGTGAGCAAAGTTGGAGAGACCAGTATTCGCGAAGACCATTAACTATGAAGAGAGTTGATGCATCATTGTCCTGTTGTCTATGTTCAATGGTAAACCTACGTCATTGGTGATTTTTGCAGGAAAGGCCTTGCAAAACAGCAATCTTGAAAGATGTCATCCACATTCATCATGAGGAATGCTTTTGGAGCTTCCGACCAAGTGGGGGGGGGGTGGTGGAAAAATATTCTCTTTTGGGAGGTGTTCAGTCACACTTCTTTGATGTTTTTGCTGAAGTTAGATTTCAAAATAGTGATGGGGTGATTTCCTGTGGTCTAACCAGTGTTTTTCAACCATTGGATATCTCTCTAAACATGGCCTTTAGGAACAGCATGAGAGGGGAGAAAAAGAAAAATGACAGGATGATTTAAAGGAGAGAAGATATTTACTGAGGGAGGTAGTATATGGGCTTTGACATTAGCAATCCTAGTTTGTGGGTTGTAAAGACCTGGGATGAAATAAGAATGGATTGTGGGCTAAATCAGGAAAAGGACTGTTTTAAAATCGAGGATTGTGGAAGGTTTAATTTTTTAAAAATCCGTTAACCCGTTGCAAGTTGTTTACAATACTAATTTGTTCAAAAACTGGGTGAACTTGTTTTTAGTTGGCCCAGCTCTGAGGGAATTTGTATACAAAATGAGATTTAGTTTGCAACAAGTTTGCTTATTGGTTGTGGAGTTTTGACCAGTTGTGGATGCCAAATACCATCAGCCTGGTAACCTATCTGGCTCCTGGGTGTGAATAACACTGCAGGCAGCTGGTGTTTGTTTGTTTCTTCAGTTTTTAAAAAAAAATTCCTAAAGCTTGATCAAGGCGCATGGTGGTTCAGTGGTTAGCACTGCTGCCTTGCAGCAGCAGGAACCCAGGTTCGATTCCAACCTCTGACAACATTCTACCCGTGTCTGCGTGGGTTTCCTCCGGGTGCTCTGGTCTCCTCCCACACTCCAAAGATGTGCAGGTCAGGTGAATTGACCACGCTAAATTGCCCGTAGTGATAGGTGCATTGGTAGGGGAATGGATCTGGGTGGATTACTCTTCGGAGGGTCGGTGTGGGCTTGGTGGGCCGAAGGGCCTGTTTTCATACTGTAGGGAATCTAATTGTAAAAGAAAAGGTCAGTTTTGTTTCTCTGACAAGTTGATGTAAGTTGCTGCTTTTAACCAAGTATTGTCAGAGACTTAATCATTTTGTGAACCAGTCACTCTGTGGCTCTTGTGAAGAGGTGAGAGATCCTGAAGGAAAAAACTCAGAACTGAAAGACTTGGGACACATAAGGAAAACTAAGGGCTAGTGCTACTGAACTGTTTCTGTTTTTCTTCCGCCAACCAATACACCATGTATTCCTATGTATGATTTTGGGTGTAGGTGGTTTCAGAAAATGTCAGAGTTTTAACTCGTTATGATAAGTAACTATAACAGTTGATTTGTTTACTTGTCGTTCAAATCTATTTATTTGTATTAAATGGTAGTTCTTAAGTACATGAATCTGTGCCTATCTTTTATAGTAATCTGGTTTATTCACAGGCAAGTTGAGGCCTTTGCATATTTTGTTAATATTTTTAACTTTTTATTGTTGGAATAGCAGAGCTTGATTTGCAGTTCATTTCTTCAGTGAGGTGTGATAGTGCTGTTTCAGATGAGTGCTATTCAAGAAGCAGTTTGGAGATAGTTAAGCTCTGAAAGTGAGGAATGATTTTTGTGGATTTTAATAGCTGTTCAGTACATGTTGTGCTGCACAGTAGTATTTTTCTGTCCTGTGGGAAAACATGAGTTTAAATTATATATCTGGTAAATCTGTAGATATGGCTTTTTTTGAATTTGGTAAAGTTAATAAATTTGGTGTACAGAAATTTAATGTATCTTCAGAATTTTTTTTGTTTATAAATATGTAATAATAAAAACGCTTGTGCCTCTGTTTATATTAGTCTTGGAGGCAGAGTTGGTGAGAACAGACTCTGGAAAGACTCTGATGGAGGTGATGGGCAAAGTTTTTAGATTTTAACCTTTCAAGAAATCTTTCTTGTGTAAAGATCAATCCACTACTTTCTGACTAAAAATCTAGACTTGGAAACTTGACTTTGATGAGTAAGTATGGTATTAAATGAAAATTTCATTTCTGTCCATAAAAAGGAGATTGTAGAAGAACCATCACAAGTGAGTGTACAACAGTTGGAGATTTTCATTAATGGAAACAAACTATGGAAACACAATCCTTGCCATTAAAATTCTAAGGAAGCTAGAGAAGAAATAAATAGAACCTCTACCAATTCTCCAGAATTCAGTTAACAAAACTCCTGCAAGAAAATTGCATGGTGGCAAGATTGATTTCCCCCACCCTCTTTTTACAGAAAGAGCGACTTGGCAAATTTAAATCTATTTTGTCTTCCTTTAGTAGTTAAACTGTAATTGAGCTCATAGAAGCTTCCATAAATCTGAGCTGATTGGTGACTCAACCAAGATGTCTAAATGATGGGTTATGTTTGACCAATCTTGAAGAATTATTAATCTGTTCAAGTGATGGTGTAGTTGGTAAGGCAGTAACACACCGTCTGTAACTGTTATAGTTTCTCTCTATTTGCTTCTTGTAAATCCCTTGTGATTTTGAACAGCTCTTTGATTTTTTTTCAAGCAGAGAAATCCCAACTTCTCTCTGTGGCTACAACCCCCCTTCATCACTGGAATAACTTCTATAAAACATTTCTTTAAAATATTCACATCCTTCCTGAAGTGCATCCATGTACATGACACTTCAGTTGAAGCAAAACCAGTGTTTTATAAAGGTTTATGATAACATTGGAGTAATGAAAGAGTCATGTTGGACTTGAGATGTTAACACTGCTTCTCAGAGATCTGCCAGACCTACTGAGTTTCTCCAGTACTCTCTGGCTTTATTTCATAAATTCATTTATTTTGATCTCTGCCTCAATTTATGAAGCCTAGAATCCCTCTTGCATTGTTAATCTCCTTCTCAATCTACATTGCCACCTTCAATGATTATATCCTCTGGTATCTCTGTTCTAGAACCCCCTTTTTAGAATTGTACCTATTATTATGTATCTACTCTCCTTTCTGTTAGTACCAAAACACAACTTTGCACTTCCCTTGTGCTGAATTTCACTTGCCATGTGTCCACCCAATTTACTTGTTTCGTTGAAGCCTATCATCATCCTCCTCAAAGTCCGTAGTGCTGGAAATTTTATATCATTTACAAATTTTGAAAATATGCTTAGGACACAAACCTGTGTCACTCTAAGTGAAGAAAAGCAGTGGTCCTGGTACTGAACCCTGGAAGATCTAACTATCTACCTTCCTCTTGTCTGAAAAATACCTGTTAACAACTCAACTGTTTTCTGTTGCTGTCAACATTGTGTCCATACTTTTTTTTAATCTATGGGTTTTAACTTGGCTGACAAGTGCACTTTCTAGAACTTAAGTCCTGTTTTGGATATACATTTATACCATGTAAACAGCATTACCCTCATCATGCGTCTGTTACCTCATCAAAAAACTTGATTGTTAACTTAACATATACTTTTAATAAAGCCAGCATGGATTTCCTTAATTAACCGATGTGCCCCAGTGACAATTAATTCTGTGACATTATCTTACTGGAAAGCTTTCCCATACTAAGGTTATTCTGAATTGTACGTAGATGCTGGACTTAACTTTATTCTGTGTCTTGAACTAGGAGGAACTATTTGTCAGTGCCCATTCTGTTTGCTGTACTCCTGTATCTAAGAAAAGTATAATAGGAGCTGTGCCCACATAATTTCCTCCTTTCCTCCCATATGCTTGGATACATTCCATCTGTTCCTTGTAGCTTAGTAATTTGAAGTACAGTCAACCCTTCTAATAAGTACCTCCACTTTATCAGTTTTAGCCCATCTGTGGCTCACGTTTTTTAAAGTATTCACTCATTGAATGTGGGTATTGCCAGCTTGGTCAGCGTTTATTGCCCATTTCTAGATGTTATTGAGAAAGTGGTGATGAGCTATCTCCTGGGACTGCTGCAGTTCATTTGGAATAGGTATACCCACAATGCTGTTAGGGCAGGGGTGCCAGGATTTAGATACAATGCCACTGAGGAATAATGCTGTATTTCCAAGTCAGGATGCTGAGTGGCTTGGATGGGAACTTGCAGGTAGTGGTATCCTCATGTATCTGCTGCCCTTGATCTTCCAGATGTCAGGTTAATGAGTTTGAAGGTGATGCTAAGGAGCCAATTCACTCCAAAGGAGTATGTGCTGAACATTGGTGGAGGGAGTGAATGTTTATGGATGCGGTGCCAGTCAGGCAGACTGCTTTGTCTTGGATGATGTCAAGCTTCTTGTGTTGTTAGAGCATCACTCATTCAAGCAAATGGGGTATATTCGTCATACTCCTGACTTGTGCCTTGGAGATGATTGGTGGATAGGTTTTGGGGGAATCAGTAAGTTAAACTACTGTGACAGTGCTGCTCCTTTAACAAGGTTATGTTGTCATTGGATTTTTTTTTTGCAGAGAGGTCGTAAAAGCAGTGATTCCAAAAGGTCTAGGTTTGAAGGGTTTTAGGGCCAATTTGATGATTACTAACAGATACCGCCTCAAGCTTGTATGATAAGAAGAGAGTGACCAGTTCTCCCAGCTCAGCTTTTGTCAGGTTAGGTCTGCCTGTTACTGAAAGCAGTCAGTCATTTTTGAGGCTGCTGGTCCAAGAAACAGGCACATAGAAGAAGGTGTTCCATGCTGTATCTCCCCTATAAGAACCTGTTTGGTTTTTATTTTTTTTTGCCAAGGAATGTTATGGGGATTGTTGCAAGTATTTGGAACAGATTCATTAAATTGAGGTAATCTGTGGGTTTTCGGATAGGTTAAATTATTGTATATTCTGTTCTCTTTTGTTTGTGTTTCATTTGGTAATCTTGTAAATAAACTCTGTTTTGTTTAAAACAAAGTGTTTTGACCAGCTGTATCCCTCCTGGAATATCCATGTTACACCTGCTTAAAACAACTCGCAAAGTTAGGGTCTGAGCTACTTTCTTGAAATGTTTTGAGTGAGTCTGGCCTGATCCATAACAGTCTGGTTGCTCATCCTGGATTTATCCTATAGTTCCAATTTGGGATTAGGGTTGCTGGATTTAAAGGCTGCAAGTGGCAGGTTTTAGTGTAATTTGTTCTGGGTGTTGAATTCAGTTGGTTATCGCAATGGCTGTTTCAGTCACCGAGTTTTCTGGGGATGGAAGAAGTGACTTTGGGGGTTTTTACAAAAGGTGATTAAGGCCAAGCTGCTGGGATTGGAGCTGCCTCCTTCCGTAAGTAAAGGAGAGATAATTACAACGATAGCTCAGCATTTAAATTTGCTGGTAACACCATTAGGATCTATAGTGTTGGTAAAAATTCAATTGAAAATGAAGCAACTTGAGTTAGAGGCAGAAGACAAGGAAAGGGCAACATAAATTAAACTGTTTGAATTACAATTAAAAGCAGGGAGAGAAAACAAGGGAGAGGAAAGGAAGAAAGAGGGAGTTTGAACATCAGAAGTTGGCACTTAGACAGAAAAGTCAGCTTAAAAGGATGGAGATGAAGGCTGAAGGTAAACTTAGTGAGGAAGAGTGAGGATGTGCAAACCCATGGTAGCCAAAGGCCTAGTGAGGAACTGTTTCAATATATTCAAGCATTGCCTAAATTTGATGTAGAAGTCTTTTTCATCTCATTTGAAAAGGTAGCTAAACAAATGCAGTGGCCAGTAACCATGTGGATTTTGTTGATCGAAACAAAACGTGTAGGTAGAGCTAGTGAGGTATTTGCACCACTATCTGAGGAGTTATCTTAAGTGCACATGAGCTTGTGCCAGAAGCCTACAGGCAATGTTTCAGGAATCTAAGGAGGGACCCTGGTCAAACCTATGTTGAGTTTGAAAGGATCAAAGTAATTTTGACTGATGGGTAAAGGCATTAAAAATAGGGCAAACCTATGATGCTCCTAGAGAGACAGTTATTTTGGAGAAATTCATAAATTCACTTCCTGATGTAGTGAGAACTCATATAAAAGTGCAGAGAGTTAAAATAGCAAGATTAGCACCTAGTTTGGCAAGATTAGCACCTGAAATGGCTGATCATTATGTGTTGATCCACAAATCAAAGTTTCGCTTCCAAACTCAATTTTAATTCATGAGGAACAGAAACTGGGGGAAAAAGAAGTCCTCATGTAAAGGGAAAGATAGATCTCGGTGAGGATCGTAAGGAAATCTTACCACTAGGTAAAAATGAAACCCTTGAAGGAGAAAGAGAAGTTAAGAAGCTCTGGTATTTTCACTGCAATTAATCATGAAATCAGTGTTGGGGGTTTAGGAAAAGCACTGGGAAGCCAGATGCAGGAAAACAGGATAAGGCAGTGAATTTTGTTGGAGTGGTAACAGAAGGCACAGTGGAGGCTAGAAAGCTGCACCAGAATGTACAACCTGATTGGAGGTTGGTTAAGGAGGAAGTGCCAAATTTTCTTAAACCATATACCTGCGAAGGTAGCGTTTACTCTAAGGCCAGGAGCAACAGGTAAAGAGGTTACAATATTAAGAGATACAGGATCCTCTCAATCTGTGACGTTGAAAGATGAGGAGATATGTAACCTCTGAAGGACTGTTGACAGAAAAGGTGCTAGTAATGGGAATTCATGGTGAGACAAAAACTGCTCAGTTGTGTAAAGTGAGGTTAGAGTGTCCAGTGAAGAGTGGAGAAGTCGTGGTAGAAGTACTGGATAAACTCTCAGGAATACAGTTTGTCCTTGTTAACGATTTAACTAGTTCGCAAGTAGGAATGCTGCCTACTAAGGTTGGAAAGCCAGTGGAAACTCAGGCAACTGAACTATTGCAGGACATATATCCCGGGATTTTTCCAGACTGTATGGTAACGAGGTCACAAACTCACCAGTTGAAACAGGAGAAATTAGAGAGTATAGATAAGAAAGTTGAAGTGGAATTAGCAGAGATCCTGTTTGATCTGATGGGTGAGACAAACCAAGATCCGATGACAAAGACATCTTTAGTTCAGCGAAATTAACTGAATTGCAGCAGAAAGATGAAATTTAACGACATTGCCAGATTACCTAATGGTGTCCTATATATAGATGACCTCGTGATTTTTAGTCACACATGGAGGGAGCACTTGCAATATTTACCAGAATTGTTTGATCGACTTCAGGAGGCAGGCTTGATGATAAACCTGGCTAAAAGTGAATTTGCCAAAGCCCAAGTCACCTTCCTGGGCCATGTTATCGGATGTGGATAAATGGTCCCATGGAATGCAAAACCAAAGGTAATCGGAAAGTTTCCCATACCATTGACAAAAAGAGTAGTACTACGATTTCTGGGATTTAGTGGATTTTATTGAAAGTTTGTGCCAAATTCTAGCAGTATGGCTGCTCCACTTACTGAATTGCTAAAGAAAGGCAAGAACTTTCAGTGGACAGGGAACTATCAGAAGTCATTTGACAGCCTGAAAACTGTGTTAACTATTGCCCTGGTATTAGCCACGCCTAATTATGCAAAGCCATTGAAGGTGGCTGATGCATGTGATGTGGGTAGTGATGCTGTACTCTTCCCCTTCCCACTCCCTTTCCGACCATGACCGTCCATTACTACAATGAATCAGACTGCAAATTGGAAGAACTACACCACCTCTTCCACTTTTTGGGCAGCCTACAGCCTGGAGGACTCAACATTGAGTTCTCCAATTTCAAATAATCTCCTTTCCCATCCCTCCCCAAATTCCCAGCTCCCGCCCCTCTTCCCAGCCCCTGCTCCTCTCATCAACCTTTCCTTTCAACCACCAACTGGATTCATTCCTCCCATCGACCAACCAAGTCGTACCCCCTGCTTGTGTTCACCTTACGCCACCTCACCACCTTCCCCTGTTTATCTGCACCTCCACTATCCTTATGTACAGTAATCATCTGATCCAGAATGTGCTTTGCTAACTGAGGGCAAGCCAGCAAATACTGATCCCAAGCTTGAAGAAGTATAATCATGGATATGCATTGCAAGAGCTCGTCAGTTCTCCAGAAGACTATCTTTATAAATTATCCTCTTAGCTAAAATGTATTTGGGCAATAAAATAATAAAAGTTAGGTAAGCAGTAGCACAAAGAAGAAGGAACTTGTTCTTGAGGAACCCATTTAATCAACAGTTGATGAAATACTTTTTACCTCATGTGTATCAACTGCATACAGACCACACCAATCATTTTGCTGATTGAGATTAGATCCGAGGTGTAATTGGTTAAATTGGATGTGTTCTGCTTTTTATGCACAAGCAATGATTGAGCAATTTCCCTATGCTGTGTTAGGAGATGCTAGCATTTTAACAGAACTTCAGAGCTCGGCTCAGGGGGCCCTTAGTCCTAGTGGGCAAGTATTCAGTGCCACAGCCAGACTGCTGTCAGACTCATTCTGTTCCTGGATCTGTTGTGCTCAGTCATTTCTTGATGTCACGTGGAATGAATCAGATTGGCTGTGGACTGGCATTTGTGATGCTGGAGGCCTTGGGAGGAGGCAGAGAAGCATTTGTTGAAGTATTGCATTAACATGATTTACACTGAGTCACTAATGGTTTTGTGACTTTAAAAGTTAGAGCATACAAGCACCTCTAATTCTTACCTGATCCCAGTTCCCATTATTTTGTCCTTGGCACACTAACAATACAAAAAAAACCTAATTTCCCCTTCAATCTTTCTCAGACATTGATCTAGTGGATGTGGGTACAATTACAATGTTACAAACACATTTGGATAAGTATGTGAAGAGGAAAGATTTGGGGGGAGATGGGCCAGGAGGAGGATGGGACTAGTTTAATTTGGGATTCTGTTCGGCATGGACTGGGTGGACTGAAGGGTCTGTTACCATGCTGTATGACACTGACTCGTCTTGACAGCTTGCATTTTGTTTTAGGGCAAAACAGCCTATCACATCCTGCACAAAGCTTTTTTGTTGCCACCCACTGGAAACCTGTGATATAGATAACAGCAAGGATTGTAAGCATAATTATGCATGATAACCATAGAACTAGAGGAAATAAATGATTATTGTAAGCAGAAAGCCTCTCAACTTATTTTATATCATTAGAAATGTGAAATCTGTCACAAGTTAGGAAAATTAGAACATTTAATTGATTTAATTCTAGAATGGTTTTGATTTGAGAAGGCATCACCTCCTGTGGACTGCACCATAACTGTAGTCACTGGGTCATGTGATAAAATCTACGCAGTATAAAAGTTGAAATGCATTAGTGAATCTGCCTAGAAGTTATGGAGACCACAGTTTGGGTACCTTTTGTACATAATAACTTGCTGGAGAAACTCTGCAGATTTGGCAGCATCTGTGGAAAGAAAGCAGAGTTGAAATTTTGGGGTACGTTATGAACAAGAGTCACTGGACCCAAAATTTAACTGATTTCTTTCTACAGCTGCTGGCAGAGTTGCTGAGTTTCTCCAGCAATTTTACTTTGGCTTTGGATTTCCAGCATCTGGGTAATCCCACACAAGAGTTGTTTTTTATAAAATCAATTACAGTACATGGGTAAAGGAGTAATATATTTGCATGGATCAAAGATTCCTTAATGCAAAAGAATAATCTACAGGTTAGCAGGATGTGATTAATGTGGTACTACGAAGCTCAGTGCTTCGACCCCAGCTGGTCACAATCTGTATCAATGTTTTGGAGCAAAAATAACTTTTCCAAGTTTGTGGGTGATCCATAATTTGGATTGTAGTGTGGATGATACAATGTAGCATGAAGAGAAAGTCTGAGTGGACAAGTGCATGGCAGATAAAACATGTAGAAAATATGAGGTTATCTACTTGGAAGGAAAGCAAGAGGTGTGGTTTACATCTTAAATATTGGGAGACTGGGCAGTGTCGATGTCCAAAAGAATGTAGGCATCCATAAATTGCCAAGTGCTAGCATGCAGGGATGGCAAGCTATTCCAAAGGCAAATGGTTGTTTTGGCTTTCAGTGAAAGAGGATTTGAGTATAAGAAGAGTAAAGATTGTGTCTACACCTGGAGTATTGTGACCAGTTTTGATCTCCTTGCCTCTGGAGAATATACCTCTTGTTTGAGAGAATGCAGTGCAAGTTCACCAGACGAATTCTAAGGGATGTGTGTTGGGAGGTGTGGAATAAGAATCTGTTGCGTATTTACTCAGGAGTTAGACTATGTGTTTAATAGTTAAATTTTTCCTGAGTAACTATATATAATTTTGTCAGAGCCATCTGTGATCTCTGATTTTAAATGGAGACTTTTGGAGGGTTCCAGGCATAGATCAATTGGTCAGCAGAAAAAGTAATTTCCTGCTATTGCTTTGTATGCTACTGAAGGAATTTCACAGGGTCCCCATGTGCAACTCTGACCTCTAGCCAGAGTCATAGAATCATGGAGCATGGAAACAGACCCTTTTAGTCCAACCAAGCGAAAGTGAGGACTGCAGATGCTGGAGATTAGAGTTGAGAGTGTGGTGCTGGAAAAGTGCAGCAGGTCAGGCAGCATCCAAGGAACAGGAGAATCAACATTTTGGGCAAAAGCCAACCAGTTCATTGCTGACCATAATCCCAAAACTAAACTAGTCCCACCTGCCTGCGGTTGGCCTGTACCCCTCCAAACATTTTCTTGTTCATGTACTTATCCAAATATCTTTTAAATGTGGTAACAGTACCTGCATCTTTAAATTTGCATCCGCTACTTCCTCATAGGTTTATTCCACGCATGAACTACCCTGCTTTTGTAAAAAAAAGTCCATCATGTCTTTTTAAAATTTTTCTCTTCACACCTTGAAAATATGCCTGCTAGTCTTGAAATCTCCCTCTCTAGGGAAAATACACCTGCCATTCATCTCATCTATACCCTTCATGATTTTATAAACCTCCATAAGGTGATCGTTCAATCTCTTCCACTCCAGTGACAAAGGTCCCAACTTCCACTTATAACTCAAACCCTTCATTCCCGGCAACACCATGGTAAATCAGAAGAGTTTCTGGGCTATCAATTTAAGTGATTGGATCTTAGAACAAGGCAGTATTGGTAGGAGATGAAAACTAATAGATTTGGGACAAAGAAGAAATTATTTTCATATTTGTAAGTTTGAACTGCGTAGCTGAGGTTCTGGGATTGTTGGAAGGAGTTGAAGTCCATGTTGGGAACATAGGCTAAATGGCGTAATTGTGTATCTGCTTGCCCTGCCATAAAATACAGTTATGTCTGATTGGCCACTTTAATACCTTTTCTTCAGCCAATAACCCTGATTTGCCTCTGCTTATCAGAAATTTGTCAATCTCTCCCTTAAACATAGTCAAAGACTGGATGCCCACAGCCCTCTGAGACTTCTCGGCATCTTGAGTAAACTCATGTCATCTCCTCTTGGTCTTTTGTGGAATTCTTATTATATTGAAATGTTCCCCCTAGTTTTAGACCCTCCAGCTAGGGGAAGCATCTTTCCTGCATCTACTGTGAAGATATTTTGCAGGTTTTAATGAGATCACCACCTCTCATTGTTTGATATTCTAGAGAACACAGGCTCAGTTTGCTTAATTTCTCTATGGAGGATTGATTTATCATTCCTGGAAGCAAGTCTGGTGAGCTCCTGTTGCTTTTCCTCTACGGCATTACTGAGATAGAGACTAAAACGACACAAAGTGGGTGGCACGGTGGCACAGTGGTTAGCACTGCTGCCTCTCTGCGCCAGAGTCCCGGGTTCAATTCCTGTCTCAGGTGACTGTGCAAACTCCACACAGTCATTCTCCCTGTGTTTGCGTGGGTTTCCTACGGGTGCTCTCGTTTCCTCCCACAGTCCAAAAATGTGCAGGTTAGGTGAATTGACCAAGCTAAATTGCCCGTAGCGTTAGGTGAAGGGGTAAATGTGGGGAATGGGTCTGGGTGGGTTGAGCTTCGGAGGGTCGGTGTGGACTTGTTGGGCTGAAGGGCCTGTTTCCACACTGTAAGTTAGCTAATCTAAAGTATTGCAAGTGTTGTTGAACCAAGCTTTATATAATTGAAGCAAGACTGCTCTACTTATTCTACTCAAATCCTCCTGCAATAAAAGCTAACGTTCCATTAGCCGCCTAAATAGTTTGCTGCACCTTCATATTAGCCTCCTTGATGACTTAACAGGACATACAAGTTTCTTTTACATCATTCAACTCTTTACAATCTCTTACCATGAAAGAAATGGTTGGCAAGTCTATTTCCCCTTCTGTAGTAGATCACCTCACATTTTTTCACTTTGTATTCCATCTGCCATGTTCTTCTCCATTCACTAAATCTTTCCAAATCCACATTTCAAATTCGTCTCCTTTAGTCCTAAGCCCTTCAACTTTTGTATGTTATGAATATAAATCATTTGTTTTTGCATGTGAAAATGTGGAGAGTTTGAAATATTTCATGAATAAAGATCATTAATAGATTAATGTGCAGCTATTTCTAGATGCCAGCTGCCGCTGCAGTTTGTTTTAACCACTCTGTAGATGAGTTCTATCATCATGATTGATGTTCCCATTTACTGTTCTTCTGAATAAAGCATTGGAATTTGCGAAGAGGAAAAACTTGCTTACGTAAAACTAATTGAGAAAAGATCCCAATTTGCCAATTCTGCCATGTGCAACTCCTTGTACTGGGTGTAACAATGTGTTGGCAAATGAAAATTAAGCCAGACAGTTTATTTTAATGAATGATGGTTGAATGTATATCCAAAGGAATATGAAGTAATCATGCTGGGTTTTTCACTGATTCACGGACATGAGGGACAGAAGTTTCCAGTCCCTGCCCTAATGAGAAAAATACTGGGTACAAGCCAATAATCAGATGCTTAGCATTAATATGAATTTTGATAAGTTCCCATCTTCAGCTGGCAGATTGAATATGTTGCTAGCAGCTAGTGGGAAGCCTATCTACATGAATTTGCATCTCTTGAATATACAACTCCGAAATAAACTTTTGCATTCCCAATTTAGAAACTCTTTCAAACATATCAACCAAAGCCAGGCATGTATCTAGTCAGGAACATATTCTGCCAGAGTTGGGTTAAGTACTTGTTCTGTCTTTATTATGATATAGCTATAAATCATACTTACCATCATCTGTTCTGTCACTTCTGGAAGTCAGTCAACATGTCTAAGCAAGCTAATGAAGCCCATTTTCTTTGGTCATCTCCAAACCCAATTGGCATACTGTAAATATGAATGGCAAGCATTAGTGCACATTGCAAAGGGAAGCTCATGGATGAGTCACATGGAGCTTCAAAAACAGGATTTGCATTACCTAAGCATCATGGAAAAGTGGTGAAAGGAAGGAAGCCAGCAAATTGGGCAAGAGAGTACTCTCAGGTCTTTTCTTGGTGGTGCATGCTGTGCTCCAATCAATTTGGTTGCAAGCGAGAGGTTTCACTTAGTCTGGGGGCAGGATTCCTTTGTGTCTGGGGTTGTTGTTGACCTGTAGTCATCCAGGATAGTGAAAGGTCTCTTCAGGCCCTCCTGCATATGGAGGCCACGTTGGGTGGGTGGTGTTGCAGAAGTGAAAGCACTGATTGTGGGGATGGTTAGATGTTGTTGTGGGGGACTTGCTAGGTCAGGCTGGGAGTGTCTGATTTCATTCGGGGTGGGGGTAGACAATGAAGGAAGGCCAGTCTGCCTGTGACTTCAATTGGACTGGGCGTAAAGCTCAGCAGGGTCTGGAGGATCTCTATTGAGGAACCTCCTGGGGAAAGCATTGGACCTACAATGGTGACAGCAATTGCCAATGCACTACAGAGGCAAGATTAGATTAGATTCCCTATAGCGTGGAAACAGGCCATTTGGCCCAACAAGTCCACACCGACCCTCTGAACCCACCCAGACCTGTTTCCCTCTCTCTAATGCACCTAACACTATGGGCAATTTAGCATGACCAATTTACCTAACCTGCACATCTTTGGATTATGGAAGGAAACCGGAGCACCCAGAGGAAACCCAAAGGTGGGAAGGGTTACGGGGGTAATAAGCATCACAACTTCGAGAGATTGCAACAGGATTTTGAGGTGGGATGGAAAGGGGGAGATCCTGAGACCTCTGGTGTGCTGTGCTCATTGGTGTTCGAATGTCCCGATAAGCAAGCTGAATCTCACCATGTTGAAGGTGCAAATCTATTGAAGTAGAAATCAGAGTTAATGGGAGCTTTTATTTGGGGGAGTAGGGGCAAGAGTTGCAGTTGCATGTTTTGGTGAATCTGAAGTGGAACCCCAAGCAATTGGGATTCCAGGGCTTATGATCACATTTCAGTGAGATCTCTTGAAACTATAGGGAAATTGCCTTGTAGGTACAAGCACTGAATGTTCTGCATCCTGGTGGGATGAGAAGGGCACCTTTATGCCAAGGTTCTGTTTTAACACCCCTAAAGGCAAATTGATTGTTGTTTATGCGATGATGCACTGGTTTGCTTTCAGTACTATGACCCTGAAGAAGGGCTTATGCCCAAAACGTTGATTCTTCTGCTCCTTTGATGCTGCCTGACCTGCTGCGCTTTTCCAGCAACACATTTTTCAGCTCTGATCTCCAGCATCTACAGTCCTCACTTTCTCCTATGACCCTGCGTATGTCATGTTGCTCACAAATAGTTGACCTTTTTCAAATCATGACACATTGGTTCAGTGATAGTGGTTCGTGGTGCTGTCTTAGTGCCAGAGACCTGTGTTCAATTCAACCCATGGGCAACTGTCTGTGTGGAGTTTGCACGTTCTCCCAGTGTCTGTATGGGTTCTTAGTGGGTGCTTCGGTTTCCTCCCACAGACCAAAGTTGTGCAAGTCAGGTGGATTGGCCATGCTAAACATTGTAAAGTGACTATATAATTCACGAAGAAACTGCTGTTCAAGAGAAGATCGAGAACTCGTGTCCCTGTGCACATGGGCAATCATTCTCTCTCCCTCCAGGGCCTGGAATAAAGATGGTCTATTCCTGATGAAGGGCTTTTGACCGAAACGTCGGTTTTCCTGTTCCTCGGATGCTGCCTGACCTGCTGTCCTTTTCCGGCACCACTCTGATCTAAACCATGCTTAACATTGCCCCATAGTTTCCAAGGATATGCAGGGTAGGTGGGTTCTGGGGATTGGATGGGGGACTGGGTCTGGATGGGATGCTGTTTGGAAGGTCTGTGCAGATTTATTGCTCCACATCTATGTCCAAGCAAGAGCCTAACTCCAGTTGTTTCTTATTCTCGAGGAGGGGCACTGGACCGACTGATCGTCCAAGACCATGAGGATGCAGAGATTGGGAAATGATCTGCCCATCTGGACCCTTTCCTTGCTATTGTGCACCAGGTTATCCTTCAGGGAGGCTGTCAAGCAAAACACACGGAGATGCAGTATAGTATATACTTCCTCCATCTTTATCCCAGGCCCTGGAGGGAGAGAAAATGATTGCCCATGTGCATACAGACATGAGTTCTGGATCTTCTCTTGAACAGCAGTTTCTTAGTGAATTACATAGTCACTTTATAGGGAGGAGCATCCAGATAAGGCAACATACATATTGATTGGGTGACCGTTGCAATGAGCAAGTATCAATCGTGGAGATTAAGCCATCTGGTGTTATACAATGAATAACTGGCTTCACATAATGAATACTTTTCACCTTGTTAACTGAATGCTACCTCATCTTGTTCAATGGCTATACATAACCATTACCCTAGCCTTGAGAACCCTACTGTTAATTGTTAGTTCTTATCTGATTTGAGTCACGCTCAGCTGAACTACTTGGTTTCACAAAACTCACAACTTAATTCTTTCCCTGCTTGCTCATACCCTATACGCATTCTCAAGGGAAAGAGAAGAATGCAATGTGATCAGAACATGTGTATGAGCACATGTGCAGGAAAATGGGGTTAGTGTGGATGAACATTTTGGTCAGCGTGCGTCAGTTTGGGCCAAAGAGGCTGTCTCTGTTCTGTAGGATTCTATGACACATGGTGAGCATGTGTAGTCCTGCCAAGTGTTGGGCCTTCCCAAGAAGTGAATAGCAATCACAACACCTGGAAAGAGTTTGAAGATTATCAATCTAATCATTGTCCATGAGATTATGCTGGTATGCTTATGTGATATGGCTGTCCAGTTAGAATTTGTGATATTGCAGCCAGTAAATAGTGATGTTTAGACTTGTGGTGCACAGGAGATCTTTCATTGCTTTCCTGCATTGGATCCCACTAGGAGAAAGTGACGATTGCAGATGCAGGAGATCAGAGTTGAGAGTGGGAAAGTATAGCAGGTCAGGCAACAGCCGAGGAGCAGGAGAATTGACATTTCAGGCATAAGCTCTTCGTCAGGAATGAGGCTTGTGGGCTGGGGGTCTGAGCGACTCCGTTTGTGTTTATAAGAGATGCTGTACTCTTGTGTGGCGTCGGTCCAAGTCACCAAAGCCTGATGAAAGGACTTCTTCTACTCCTCGTAGGAGTCCTGGATCTCCTTTCTGCCCCAGGTAGTCAATAGCAGAGTACTGAGTGAACCATCTCTGAAGCTTAGCAGCCATCTGTCTTAGATGGTGGAAAAAAATTGCCATTCTCTCCACCGGAGTTCCTGGCTTGCAGTGAAAGGACAAGCACCCAAGCGGCCATCAAATATTGCAGCAGAACCTTCGACCGGAAAGTGATGGTTGTGAAGAGAATATCCAGCTGCCCTTTGCAGGTGATTTGTTTCTGCTGCTAAAGCACACTCATTTTTGCAATGAGCTTAAGATTGGATGGTAGTTTGAGAGAACTTCTCACTGGCCACAGTGAAATGATGTCTAAGATGGCCATTGCCACATGTTTTGGCCTGTGTTTCTAATATATAAATGACTTCGAGACTCTGGGGTCTGTTCCAATTGTTTTACTTTTCAGCTACTGTGTTTTGAGACTTAATGCATAAATTTGCAGTTTGATAGCTGAACTTGTATTTCTCCATGCGTCTGGGATTAGTTATAATCAGTATTGTCTCCTCCTCTGTTGGCCTTCATCCTCTGGAGAAACTGTCTTTTTGTCTTGGTGTTACATCTGAACAGGTGCTTTTACGTTTTCTTTCACATTGCTTTGTTAGGGAAAATTAAATTATACACAGACTATTCATGTTCATTTAAATTCTGGAAGTCGCACTTCAAGTTCACATGCAATTTTGTAGTAAGAGAACTGATTTTTACCAGCTCAGAGAGACACTAGATGGCACTTATGTACATATTTTAAATAGCAGTTTCAAGGATTTCAAAATGTAGAATTTCTTTGTCTGCACAGTTAAACAAAGTGTTAGCAACTTTATATTGTTATGTTGAAGTAGTAGGATCTTAAGAAAATCTGCTTCTCGGTTTCCTCACCTTTTGTGTGTTTTGAGTCCGGTTGCTTCTCTTATGATGAATTGGATACAAAAGGAGCTTTGAGAGTAGCTTTAACATTAAGGTAGAATTTAGCTGAATTTGGCAGAAATGAATATAATTGATGTTCTTGGGTACTAAGGATATACTCTGAAATAAGTGCGACTTATGTGTGACACAAAGTTAATGGAAACTGAAACACAAAATAATGAAAATATTCAGGTCTGGGCTCATCTTTGGAAGCAAAAACAAAGTTAATATTATCAGATCAGTGACAATTCATCAACCTGAAATGTCAACTCTAGATAGAAGTCTCCCTCTACATTGGGGAGACAGGTTACTGTGTTCATTGCTCCTGATGTGGTGTCCTCTAAATTTGGGGAGACAGGACGCCAATTTGCAGACGTTTCAGGGAACATCTCTGGGATACATGCATGAAAAAACCCAACTGCCCTGTGGCCAATCACTTCTACTACCACTCCCACTCCACCAAGGACCTGTAGGTCCTGGGCTGCCTTCACTGCCAAATCCTAACCATCTGGTTGGAAGAAGAATCCCTCATCTCTGCCTTGGTACCCTCCAGCCAAACGGGATCAACGTTTGATCAGTTCCCTCATTTCCCCTCCCTCCATCTTATCCCAGATCAAACCTTCCAACACGGCACTGGACTGTCTTACTTGTCCATGTTCCTTCTCACTTATCCGCTCCACTCTCCTCACCCCCACCTTCATCTACCTATCACATTCTCAGCTACCACCCCCCCTGCGCCCCCTTTCCACCCCCCCCCCCCCCCCCCCATGTGGTATAAATGTAAACAGGCTTGATCACTGGCTCAAGAATCTTTAGCTAGTTATGGGGTTTGACTTGTGACCTCTGTGATACAGGAACAATCAGACGCAAGACAGTGCTGAGCAATATTAAGCATCTTCAAATCCCAATTATTTACTTTCTTTTAAGATATTAACATCACATCTAAACAACTTATTCTCCCTAAAATTGTAATTGTCATAGCTCCCATAATATTTTCTCATAACTCTAGGGTTTAAAAAAATCCTAACGTGAAGGTTGAGGAGTAGTTAGATTGAACTCTGAAAGGATTATGATAAAGTAATTGGTAATAGATTATTTCCTTTGGTCAGTAACATTGAGATTACACATGTTAAAGGTATTCACATAATTAAAGGCACTGTTACGTGTTATCAAAGACTGAGGTTTTAGGTCAAAAAAAGTAGAAATTTTGAAAGAAATTGGTTGCATAAATGGCCTAAGCGGCTTTTGTGCATGAGAAAATCCTCCTGACTGACCTTTTTCTTTTTGTATCATTCTTTGACTTTTCAGTGTTCATTGTCATTTGCAAACTGGTTGTTATCCTTTCTGTAAATCCAGGTTGTATCTCAGTGGTGCCATGTCTCATTTGCATGTTGTATTTTTATATCATCTAAAACATTGAAGCAGGCATTTTGCTCAATTGGTCTTTATAGGTGCTGATGTTCAGTATGCACCCTTGAGTTCAAATCTCCAATATCACATTCTTCAACTGGCCTGATTAAATTTGTCTTCTCTGTGGCTCAGTGGAACAGTGGCTCAGTGGTTAGCACTGCTGCCTCACAGCACCAGGGTTCGATTCCAGCCTGAGGTGACTGTCTGTGTGGAGTTTGCACATTCTCCCCGTGTCTGTGTGGGTTTCCTCCGGGTGCTCTGGTTTCCTCCCACAGTCCAAAGATGTGCAAGTCAGGTGAATTGGACACACTACAATAGCCCACAGTGTTAGATGCATTAGTCAGAGGGAAATGGGTCTGGGTGGGTTACTCTTGGGAGGGTCGGTCTGGACTGGTTGGGCCGAAGGGCCTGTTTCCATGCTGTAGGGAATCTAATCTAGTCTAATCATTATTTTTATTAATGTATGTTTAAGGATAACTCACATTTTGGATTAATTCTAACTCATCTATTGGTAAACTTGGGAACTTCCTTACTGTCTTTCCTTCTACGTCATTACGAAGGAAAGTGAACTGGTCCCTGCATTATCCTGTACATCTCTTCTTGCTGATGTAGCTCTGGTTACAGTGACCTTTTGATCCTTCTGACTCTCAACAGCTAAGTACTCACATTAAAAATAAAACTTGCCCCCTATTTCATGCCTTTAACTACATTGTCAAAGATGTGTGTGGTACTGTGTAAAACACTTTGCTATCATTTCTGTACATGAAGTCCACTGAGCTCCTCTTGTCAGCTAATGTCATTGCATTCTCAAACTACTACATTTGTCAAGTAGGATCTAGTATCTGTAAAGCTCGTAGACGACTTGGGACATTTTCATTTCATTTGATACCTTGTTTTCTTTGTTTCAGATTACTTTCTATTGGTTGATCGATTATTAATGTTTAACCCAGAAATCAAGTGCTAAGTTATCATTCCACCTCATTTTGTAAATTGACATCTCAGTTGTTCTTCCAGTCTCTTAAAATATTAGCAACTTCATTGCTACTGTCTTTTGCTATGTTTATAATATGTTCACTGTCTGGAAGTGCTTTTTTTATTTTTAGCACTTTCTTTTATTCTGTCAGCTCTTCATAGCCAATCTCTACATTGATTGACTATTTTCTCTTGTTTGGGGAGGAAGTCTTCAAAAGCATTTGTAAACAGTGGCACAAATACTTATAACATCTCTATGCATTTCTACTTTTCACAATGCTGCATAAAAAGTACAGTTTGCTTAATTTTGTTAGGGAATGACCTTAGAGATTGAGGGAATATTTTAATTTCTTTCTCAAAGTACTTATTTCTTTGACTCATTCATGCACCCTCTGTGTATCTGCAAAATTCAAAATATTGTCAATAAGGTGTCAGAGGAACCTTGTTTTTACTTTGAATGAAGCCAAAGAAATTACATTTACAAACCTTTTACTTTGCTAAAATGATTATTTTGAAAATTGACTTGTTTGGAATTTATCTTTGACAAAAATGAATAATTCAAAGCTGCACTGAGGACGACTGTGTATAATTAATATCCTTCAACATTATATTTGTATAGGACATTAATTACATTTAAAGTAAATTGTTTGACCTTTCTGTGATGAGACCCAGTTGTAATTTTGTAATGCTGTGGAGCACTGTCATCTGTATATGAATCAGCTGAAGTTTGTGTGAATTAAATCAGTGCTAGAATTGTCATCTAAATTTTTACAAAGACTCAAGTGTTCAAAGCTAAACTTTAACTTTCACAATCTATTTCACTTAAAAAAAATTAATGCAGTAAATAAGAACCAATTTTTTATTTAAGAAGTAGGAGGTTGAGTTTTTGCACAAGCAATATTTTGAAGGATTTGAAAGCCACCCTCTCACATTATCTCCATTTCATAAAGTTTCCAGTTGGAGACTCTCTTTACCAACCCTGCCTCAGCACTAGTACAAACAGAATACACACACAAGGAGCTGAACAGCCACTTTTGATGGTGTGTTCTTCTGTGATTGCATCAGTTGGTGGTTTTACACCACGACAAGTTTGACTTCACTGGCAAGCGGATGGTAAGTATATAGAGTCTGGATTTGTTTTTTGGTGAAAACTCAGGGTTGATGTTTACACAAGGTCTACTATTACTCAAGTATCTAAGGTGGTTAAAAACAGCAGTCATTGCTTGAATTCATTTTAAGAGATCCTTGCTGAGTCACTGCATCATACCTCTGTCAGGTACTTGCTTTTCTGCTGAATGCAATGGTCACATTTCACAATCAGCCCTTTCATGGTTCACTGATTAAAAGCCATTGTTGAACTATTATGTAACTTGATGCTGTGCTGGCACTTTCCTCTGCGAGAGTAGAGTCACTCCCCCTTCTTACTGACCAGGCCCTTTTTGATAAGAATATTTTCAATAGACCCCTTGCAGTCTCTATGACTTTCTTTTCCATTTTGCTGTGCCCATCTATTCTAAAATCCAAACATATTTTTATGTTGCTGTCAAGTTTAGGCATGCTCCAAACTCTTCAAATTGAATTGGGAAATTTTTAGCATTGAATCCATTTCCAGTCCGGATAATGTTTGTTAACTCTAGTTTGTTGCGTTGCTGAAGACGAAATCCTGTGAAATATGCCCACACAGTTGAAAATGTTAGAAGCGCTTCATCAACTCAAATCAAGGTTTTCTTTTATAGTCAGAAATAATTATATAAATGGAAGAGCCAAAAATAACACAGATTCAGGCATAATTAATATTTTAGTTGAGAATATGAAATTCTCCATTTTAGCAGGAAGGATAAAAAGAGGCATATTTTTAAAATGGTGAGCATTTCCAGAATTCTGAGATGTTGCAGGATCTGGGTATACTAGTGTACAGGTGCATTAAGTAATTTGCAAAGATAATAGAATGACTTTTTTTTTGCAAGATGGGTTAAATACAACAGTGGGGAGTATAAGCTTCAATTATGTAGAGCATTATTAAGAGCATTAGGGGAAGGTAACATCAGTGTTGGTAGTGGTGATATCTCACAACCCACAAGCCCAGGTTAATCTCATTGTGGTAGATGATGAAATTTCAATTCAACACAGCAAATGTTAAAAAAACCAGACTAATTATTGTGAAAACCCACCTGGTCCATTAGAGAAGGAACTCTGCCATTCTTGTCTGGTCTTGCTAATATGTGACCGTAGACCCACAGTTAGACACTGAACAATTAGGGATGGCAATAAATGCAGGCTTGGAAAGTCCATATTCAATCAGTGAATAAAACAAAAAAAAATCTCAACTGTATACTGTAATGGCCTCCTTATTTAAGGAAGTGTGTACAGAACAACCTTGGTTATCCAAACATCAGTTGTCCAGTAACATTCAGTTATCCGAATGAGATCTGAAGGTCCCGTAAAAACTTTATCTGTTATCCAAGTAAGCAGTTATCCAAACAACATACCTCCTACCCGTCTCGTTTGGATAATCGAGGTTGTTCTGTAAGTGCATTGGAAACGATTCATAGAAAGGTGACTGGACTAATACCTGGAATGCAGCCTGTGGTTTGTGTTGTTGAGTAAGGATGGACAAGATAAGCTTGCATCTGCTTGAGTTCAGAAAAGTAAGAGGTGATTTGTTTGAAAAAGAGGATCCTGAGGGATGAATGTTTTCTTTTGTAGATAAGTCTAGAGCTGGGAGTCATTGTTTCAAAATAAATGGTCTTCTGTTTAAGACAGTTAAGAATCCTCGGCAGAAAAGCAGAATCAGATTTTTGTTAAGGCATAAGTAAGGAGATTCTTTTTAAGAAGGGGTGAAAGGCCAACATGGATAGATGGAAATATTGAAGAATCAGATCAGCCATGGTGGAGCAGGCTGTCCGATTCCTGCTCTTAATTCATAAACTTGTACGTTTGTTAGAAACATCACACAATGAGAATCAAGTATCCTTGATTCGGCAAAAGCATTAAGAAATGTCTGACTAAAATATCATGTCTTATGAGACTTTAGCTTGGCTAATCAATCACTCGTTCTGATAGACTCCATTGAATTGTATGCTGATTAGGACAAAATTATTTCATGACAAAGGGTGATATATATTACTAAGGTAGATGTTTCACATCAAACAATACTGTGATGTATTTGGTACAGGCCTGAGAAACCTGAGTGGTGATGCTGATGTAATTGTTGTCAGTTGACTGAAGAATTGGGGCAGAGAAGTTTTATTTGAGTGCTACTTTACGATTTTTGGGAGGTTCCTTGGTTTTCAGGACTACTTCCTCATTCTCAATAACTCCTTGAGTGATGCATTCATGGAGTAACATTACTACTTGTATTTGTGTTGACAGATGAGGCAGAGAAGCACAAGTAGAAGTTGTGCTTAGTATGTTGGCGTTTTGCATGCAGAAACGTGAGCCAGTTATTTTTAGAAGGCCTATTGTTGCTCACTTATGCCACTGGTTTGTGCCGACATAAATACTGTGGTTACTGGGAGATTAATGCTTTCACTGGTATCTTTAGATACAAGAAGAAGAATTCATTGATACCTTCAGCAATTATGAGCCCTTCATTTAAATCTAAAGATACCAGTGAAAGCATTAATCTCCCAGTAACCACAGTATTTATGTAGGCACAAACCAGTGGCATAAGTTAGCGACAATAGGCCTTCTAAAAATAACTGGCTCACATTTCTGCATGCAAAAAGCCAACATACTAAGCACAACTTCCAGATTGGTGAGTACATTTCTATCATACATTCACAAAGTTATAAGATTTTAACCAGGCAGTTAGTGCCCTATGTTAGTGCATTGCAATCTCAGATTTAAATCACACAACTGACTTATTATTCATTACAACAGCAATTTGTTTTTGTAGTAGCTTCTGAACGCATGCAAATTCAGCCAGAGATTCCACCATCGTTAGCAAGTAACTCTGTGCCTCAGTGATTTTGAGATTTTCTGGCACCAAGTTAGCTGAGTGTTCCTTTGACTGATTTGATTTTTTTTCTTTGTAGCCACCTCCACTCTTTTAACTGCACCATCACCCCTCCAAACTTAAAACCTCCCTCTTGTTTCTCCCTGCCCTCTTGCAGCTTATTCCTCCCTTCCTTTGGTGGCACACTGGCTCAGTGGTTAGCACTGCTGCCTTACAGCACTAGGGTCCCAGGTTCAATTCTAGACTTGGGTGACTGGCTGTGTGGAGTTTGCACATTCTTCCTGTGTGTGCGTGGGTTTCTTCTGGGTGCTCTGGTTTCCTCCCACAATCCAAAGATGTGCAGGTTAGGTGAATTGGCCATACTAAATTGACCATAGTGTTCAGGGATGTGTGGGTTAGGTGTGTTAGTCAGGGGTAAATGTAAGATAACAGGGTAGAGGTATGGGTCTGGTGAATTACTCTTTTGGAGAGTCGGTGTGGACTTGTTGGGCCGAAGGGCTTGTTTCCAATCTCACTCTCGCTCTCACTCTCGCTCTCGTGCTCTCTTGCTCTCTCACACGTACTCTCTCGCTGTCTCACACGCACGCTCTCACTCACTCTCACATGCTCTCTCTCTCACGCGCTCGCGCTCTCTCTCTCTCTCTCTCTCTCTCTCCCCCCCCCCCTCCCTTTCTCTCTCTCTCCCCCTCCCTTCCTCTCTGTCTCTCCCCCTCCCTTTCTCTCTCTCTCTCACACTCTCTCCCTCTCTTTCTCGCACTCTCTCCCTCTCCTTCGCTCGCTCGCTCGCTCTCTCTCTCGTTTACAGAGAAGGAGTACCTGAAAAAAAGTATGGTCATACTGGTGAAATGATCTATCATGTGACACATTTACTTGTTGGACCACTGTTTGCACTGTCAAGATGTGGAACTTCAGTAATGACAAAACAAATCAGTACTACGTATTAAAGATTGTAAGAACATGAGAGTGTAAAAGATGGCAATGTGTTAGAGGCAATTCAGAAAATGTTTATGTGGCATGTGTTGTCTTATAAGGAAAGAATAGACAGACTAAGAGTGTCTGCTGGAGTAACTGATGACTGCAAGACCCTGAAGGGTCTTGATAGGGTAGATGTGGAAATGATGTTCAACAAGTTTACCTCTGGAGTAGCTGAACAAACAGGCTAGAAAAGTTCCAGATTTAACCTTGACGTCTGTACAGAGTTGGTTCATCCCACCCTGTGCATCGAGGTGCTACAACTGACCGCCATTCCACAGGGCTGGAAGGAGAAGATCCAATTTTTCCCAAACTTCACCTCTATCTCCAATACCCAAAGAAAGTTTGAAGATGAAATTGTACAATAATCATTACAGAAGCATTGTTAAAGAAACATTGCCAGTATAGGTCACAGGACTGGTGAACAAAGCTGCTCAATACCTGTGTAAAACAAAACCTGAGGAGCTGAGGACCAAAAAGACCTTTGGAATCATTTTCTTTCATCTCGCAATTCCCATCTTGTGTCTGTCAAGGTAAGAGCTTATTCAGTTCTGAAGGTGTGAGATGGGAATGTGAAAATCTACGTAAACCTTGACGTTGCTATTTTGTTTAAGACTCATTTCACTGCCAAAATTTAAAATGCATTCAGTTACAGAGACTTGCATGATACCAGCCAGTTTATAAATCTAATGGTTTAAAAGTTAGTCATTCTGTCCAAGTTGTGCAGATTCTGGGGACTGTGATGCCCTACTGGAAAGACTCCATAGCCAAGACAATGAGGTGTGGATTTTGTGGAATTATTCCAGGCAAAAGTGGAAAAAAATGAATTCTACCAAATGTCCAAATCCTTTATAATATATATATTATACACGCACAAACACTGCAGCAGTTATTAAAATATTATCGTTTCACAATGGCTTGAGGGAGTAATGACACAATCTGCCTAAACTTTAAATGACCCTTTTCTGTATTTTCCTTTTTCCATGTTTTATTTAATACTCTTCAGGGACAGATCAAGTACAGTAATGTTACAGATTGCTGGTTGAAAATGAGTTTATTCAGGAGACACCACATGTAACCCTGCATAAATCATTCATGTCTATATGAACTGTGTGTTTTATTGACAAAGCTTATGGTTCAAGAAACATATTTGACATATCTAGAGCCTTGTATCCTGTGTTCAACTTTGCTTTCTGTACTTATCAATGCTGAAAATACATGGGGGCTACAATGGAATCGGGAGTGAAATCACTTGCCAACACCCCCCCCACCTGCCCTGTTCACTTTCAACAACCTGCTCTGAAAACTCTAATTTCAGAACAGCAACTGAAACAATCACCCCACTTTCTAAATAAAATAAACCTACAGTATTCCTTTAATCAAAAAGTCTGTTTGCCTAATTTAAGTCAATCCTTTAAGTTATTTTGCATCTTTGCAAAAATCTAATTAGATCATAAAACCATAAAGAATAGGAACAGGAGAAGGCAGTTCAGCCCCTTGTGCCTGCTCTGCTATTCAATAGGATCATGGCTGATATGATGGTCCTCATGTCCACTTTCTTACATTTTCCTCTTAACTCCTTGACTTCTCTACTGATCAAGAATCTATTTGCCTTAAAAGTACACAAGGCCTCTGTCTACCACTGCTTCCCTGTGCTATTTCTTTCTTAATAATTGATTTTCCAACAATAAATGTTCGGCCAAAGTATTGAAATCAATCAGCTATGGTTTCCTGCTTTTTGCCTACCTTCCTTTTTGAACAGGGGTGTCCCATTGGCAGTTTTCCAAACATCTGGTGCTTCTCCAGAATTCACGGATTTTTGGAAAATTGATTATCTCTGTATCTGTAGGATGCAAGCCATCAAGGCTGGGGGACCTATCTGCCTTTAGCCCCATTAGTTTGTTTAATATTACTTTGCTAGTGATGGTGACAGTCCTTAATTCCTCCCTTGTATTTTTAGTATTAATGGAATGCATGAAGTATCTTCCACTTTAGAGGCACATGCAAAATATCTATTTAACTCCTCTGCCATTTCCTTGTTCCCCATAATTGGCTCCACAGTTCCATTTTCTAAGGGCTTGGATCTTGCTTTTTTATGCATGTAAAGAAGCTCTTATTGTCAGCTTTTATATTCCTTGCTAGTTGCCCTTGTTTGTTTTCTCTGTCTTTAGTATCTTTTTGGCCCTCCTTTGCTAGGTTCTGAATTTATCCCAAACTTTGGAGCTGTCGTTGACTTTGGTCTCCTTTTTATATGCTTTTTCTTTTCACCTAATGCTCTCCTTAACTTGTTTGGTTAGTCAAAGTTTCTTTGTCCGTCTCTCAGAATCTTTCCTGGGATGTATTTTTGCTGAGCGTGATGAATTAACCTCCTTAGATCTCTGCTGCTTAATGTCATTCCTGCTAACCTGTCTGCCCAATTCCCTTGAGCTAACTCTATCCCCATTTCATTGTAATTCTCTTTATTTAATTTAGACACAGTTGTTTCTGACCCAAGGTTTTTGCTTTTGAGCTGAATGTTAAATTCTATCCTGTTATGATCACTTAAGAATCTTTTACTCTGAAGTCACTTCCTAGACCTGCCTTGTTACCCATTACCAAATCTGAGAAAGCATGCTACCTGGTTGGCTCCATCCTTGTTCAAGGAAAGTATTCCAAATGCACTCTATGAATTTGTTATTCTATTCTTACTTACTCTGCCTGTGGAAGTTTTGTAAAAATTAACCCAGTGGTGTTTGACGTGCATGATTTACTGACTGACAAATAGACAATCAAACAAGTGAGAACAAGTATTCAAGATGGAAAACCAAATATAATAATACCTTCCCTTCAACGTGGTCGAAGATATGTTCCAGCTGTACAGAGCTGTAGTTTGATGACATCTGGCAGACTACTGAACCTTGGGAAAAGAATATGCATTGCACATTCACAAGCATGATAGATGTAAAGGGTTCAATTACAAGGATCGGTTGCATAGATGAGGTCGCTTGGGCATAAGCACAAGTGTCATCAAGCCACTAGACTGGTTTTTGAGGCTGCCCTTGACTTACTGGGGCAGGACACATTGAGCAAAGGCTAACCTCTTTGACTTGACAGAGGCCTACTGATAACCATGACAAAACCTTTCTATCTGCGCAAAATGGCAAGGCAATATGAAGTACTGTCAAGCTGAGGGGGCAAAACACAAAAAGTCAATGCAAGGCAGAGATGCTGAGAGTATTGAAGTAAGGTCCAAGTGAGTGAGTGCTATAATATTGAATAGAGGGCAAGGAGATGAAGCCTGGCCCAGTTCAGAACTGGGTGTGTCTCCCTGAGCTCTGTGTCCTTGCTGCATTACTTACAGTGATAGTTGCTGGTTTGGCATTAAAATGTCAAAGTGTGCTGTAAGTGGGTCTGAGATGAGCAATGAGGGTTCTTACAGGCTGGGACATATTGGATGTCAATATCCCAGGTGTTGGTGCCTAGTGTCTAACATGGAGGAAGCAGCAAGTTGAACTGGATGTTTTGACCACCAGTTTGAGTTTTCTTGATTTGGTAAGATGGAAAGCTGATGGTTCATGATGCGAGTTATGCTATCTACCAAAGCAGTTTAACAAACAGTAGGTTCCTCTTAACTTGGCAACACGCTGTTACCTTGCGAGAAATGGAGCTCCTAATTTCAAGATGGGCCTTACCAGACTTAACAGACTCTGCTACACGTTTCACTGTAGCCCAGGTTTCCCAGACCTCTAAGTTTCCTTCCAGTGTGTACGTGTCTCATTTACACCCACCTTTGTAACGTAGACTAACTCAGCTGCTTGACCCACTGCACCGTTATATAATGTCAGTAAGTAAACAAACAAACTGCAGGATGAAAGATTGATGCGAGTATGTCAAGTGTGTGGCTGAAAGTGAGATGTTGTCTTGTATGCTGAGTATATGCAAAGATATGATTTTAAAGGTGAGAAAATGGCATTGTAATTTGTGACATGATTTCAGATGACCCGACACAAAATATATTGAAATTTCTGATTCTTCCTGCCTCCACCCCCATTTCAAAAGCTGAAGAGACCAGGTCAGTTGAAAATTTCAAAGCTGAGAAATATGGGTTTATGTTGTACACGACTTGGGCAAGTAGATAAAATGAAGTTGCGGGTAAGGCTTAATTCTTGCTGAAATGGTTGAACAGGTTTGAGGGGCTGAAAAACTCGCAACTGCCACGTAATTTCGTAATTTCAACTTTTGTTACGATGGACGATGCTGTGGTCTGTAAGGGAATGGCCGGGGGGTGGGGGAGGAATAAGATTCTGAATGAAAATAGTGATTTTGATCTTTTTAACTTTTTTTTTGATTGATTAAAAAGTTCTGCAAATGGAACAGCTGCTGTGAAGTATTGAATAAAATTGTTGGATTATAGAAAAATGGCACATTTTCTCTTTTTTTTTTATTTGCATGTTTGTCATAGAATCATAGAGTTCCTACAATGTGGAAACAGGCCATTTGGCCCAATAGGTCCACACCAACCCTCTGAAGAATATTCCATGCAAACCCATTGCCCAATCCTATTCCCCCTGACTAATGCACCAAACCTAAAAATCCCTGAACACAATGGGCAACTTAGCTTGGACAATTCACCTAGCTTGCACATCTTTGAACTGTGGAAGGAAACCCATAGAGACAGTGGGAGAATGTTCCAACTCCACACAGACAGTCTCCTGAGGCTGGAATCAAACCCGGGTCCTTGTCGCTGTGAGGCAGCAGTACTAATCACTGAGCCATCATGCTGCCCTCAAGGATTTGTGTTTTTCTTCAATTGTAAGCTACATGACATGGAAATGAGCCATTGGCTAGTCTTTATCTTTCACTCTGTCTCATTTTTCTGCATCTGTTTTGTAATTCTCTTTTCCAATCTCCTCCTCTGTGTTTATCTGACCTATTGTTTAAATGTATTTGCTTCAGTCACTTCCTATTGATAAGTTTTCTATTCTTGCCACTTTTCTTTCCAATTCCCTGTTTGTTTGTTTTTGTGTGATGGTGAATTTGATGCTCTCTCATTATGCTGTTTCTCAGAAGAGGAAATCTGTTTTCTCTTGTATACTCTATTATAAATTCTCTATTTGGTAATCCCAGTCTAGTAAGCTGTATTTGTTATTCTTATTTTATCTGTCAATGTTAACGTTTATGGTCACAAATGCCTATGTGTGCCCCAAATTTTATAAGAGCAAAATAATAAAAATGTTGGAAATCCAAAATTCAGCAGGAGATTCTGGGAATGCTTGGGAGGTCAGCAAGCATCTAGGGTGAAAAACTGTTCAAGTTTTAGGCCTTGTTCTTTAATCAGAATTTGGGATTGTCATCTTTGTCATCTGTTGTATGTATTTATTTTTGTTTTGCTGATAGCACTGTCCCTTTCCTTATTGACATTCCCTTATCTCTAATAAGTACAGTTGCTCCACATTTTTTCCTCCTCTGTCCTTTCTAAATATATCCTGAAATGTTTCATTCCCTGTCCTAATTTTTTTTTTGTAGTGATATCTCATTATCCCTACTGTGACTTTCTCCCAACACATGATTCACTCCAGCTCCCTTGCATTGCTATACATTTTTAAAGAATTTTAAAGCCAATTTCCTCTCACTTTGTTAAATAATCTTTAGACTTTCATTTGTTATATCTATCTTTATTCGAGGTTGCTTTCTTAGTGCCTTTCTTTCCTCTCTTTAAAAAATTCATGCTACTTGTGTTTCTTCTTCATCTCTCCACAACTGGGATATCTCCATAGAAACTTATTTGTGTATACCATGTGCTACTTCCCTTTTTAACCTCTTTACTGGATCACATCCTATCCTTGTTCAGATGGAGACCATCCCTTTGGTACAGCTTCCTGTCCCAGACTGGGGTATCAGCTTCCACTGAAAAGGAATCTCTCTTTCTCATTTTAGCCCTTTAGCTTTATATTAATTCTTATGAACATCTGCTTCATAGCCAATCTGCCAATAGCTTGGACAGTAATCAGGAAGTTATTACTATGGAGGTTCTGCTTTTTAATGACTACCACCCAGCGGCTCTGATCTCCATAATCATGACTTGCTTCAAGAGACTGGTTTTGGCCAACATTAACTCCAGCCTCCCAGCCTGCCTTGAACCCCTGCAGTTTGCCTCTCAATGTAACAGGTCCACAGCAGACACCAATTCCCTAGCCCTGCACTCATCTCTGGAACATCTGGACAATGAGGACATCCACGTCAGACTCCTGCTTACTGACCACAGCTCCGCCATTATCCCCTTCAGACTGATCTCAAAACTCTGAGACTTGGCTTGGCTGTGCCCTCTGCAGTTGGATCCTCAGCTTCCTGCAGTCAGTAAAGATAGACAACTGCATGTCCTCCATGATAATCCCCAACACTGGAGTCCCTCAAGGCTGTTATCTGAGCCCCCTATTGTACTCCCTGTACACCCACGATTGTGTAGTAAACTTGTAGATGGCACTTGTTTGGAAGTTTACTGACAACATCCCCCACTGTGGTAGGATGGATGTCAAACAGCGATGAGTCAGAATACAGAAAGGAGATAGAGGGTTCAGTGATGTGGTGCAATGATAACGACCTCTCTTTCAATGTCAGCAAATTAAAAGAACCGAGCATTGACCTCAGAAAGGGGGAGAGCACGCCCCCAACGACATCAATGGAGTGGAGATTTGGAGTTAAAAACAATGACTGCAGATGCTGGAAACCAGATTCTGGATTAGTGGATCAGGCAGTTTGCTGCCTGAACTGTGCTCTTCCAGCACCACTAATCCAGAATGGGGATTGGGAGTGTCAAGTTCTGAGGAGTGACAATAACTGAACCTGTCCTGGACTTCCCATGTCAATGTGACGACCAGGAAGGCATAACAACGTGTCTTTCTCAGGCGACTTAGGAAATTAAGCATGTCCATGAGGACCGTCACCAACTTTTTCAGATACACCATAGAAAGCATACTATCCAGGTGCATAATGACTTGGTTTGGCAACTGCTCTGCCCAAGGCTGTAAGAGACAACAGAAGGTTGTGTACACAGCCCAGACCATCATGGAAGCCAACCTTGGACTCCAGGGTGGCAATCGCTTAGTGGTATTATCACTAGATTATTATTCCAGAGATTGAGGTAATGTTCTAGGGATATGAATTCAAATCCCACCATGACACATGATGGCAATTGAAATTTAAAGTGGCATGATGGTTCAGTGGTTAGCACTGCTGCCTCTGAGCACCAGGGGCCCAAGTTCAGTTCCAGCCTCTGGTGACTGGGTATGTGGAGTTTGCACATTCTGTATCTGCATGGATTTCTACTGGGTGCTCCAGTTTCCTCCCAAAGATGTGCAGGTTAGGTTTATTGGCCATGCTAAACTGCCCAGGAATGTGTAGATTAGGTGGATTAGACACAGGAGATGCAGGGTTACAGGGAGAGGATAGGTGGGTGAGTCTGGGTGGGATGCTCTTTGGAGGCTTGATGTGGACTTGTTGGGCCGAATGGCCAGTTTCCACATATTAGCGATTCTATGAAATCTGAAGATTATACTTCTTATTGCTGTGGAAAGGCTGTCAACATCATCAAAGACTCATCCCACCCCGGTAATGTTCTCCTGCAACCTCTTCCATCAGGCAGAAGATACAGGAGCTTGAACACGTGTGGCAACATATTCAAGGACCACTTTTTCCCTGCTGTTATCAGACTGACGAATGGGATTCTCTAACTTCAAATAACATTGATCTTGCTTTGTGGATGTCCTGTGCAGTGTAACCAGTGTGCTTCACTCTGTCCAAGTTTGTTTTCTTTCACCTGATGATCTGTATGTGCTTGCTTACTATGATCTGCCTGTACTGTGCGCAAAGAAAGCTTTTCAGTGTACTTGGGTACATGTGATAATAAATCAAACCAAATCAAATAATTTAGTGCCTAACTCCTAATGCTGTCTGCACAGTACTTCCTCCTTGCTCAATCTTGTTTGTTTCAACATGGTTTATAACAATTCGATGTATGACCTCCCATTCAGAGTTCCTTGCCGTACCCTGTGATATATTCCTTACACTTTGGGATTTTTGATGTAGTTGCAGAGAATACTATCTTTTTACATAATTACAGGGTCCCTGGTGATGATCTGTTATGCTATTCTGTTTTGCTATTCTACTCCAGCAACACACTCCCATCCCTCAGCACTTCAGTCTTCGGAGTCACATTACCATGGTCTGCATTTCTGGCCATCTGTCATGCTGCCTTTCTCCTTGTTCTCTTGAACAGCAAGCAATCATACCTTTTGGTCACGCCCACTTGTCATATTTTCTATGTTTGAGCTACCCAGAATCCTGTCACTTGAACCTGCCACCTTCTTTCATTTCCCTCCAGGTATGGCTCTCCTCTGGATGACACTGACCAGAGGTACTGTCCCCCTACTACCACTACACAATGTCGGTGTGTAAAAGCTCCTCTAACTTGCACTCAAGCTCAACAACCTTGAGCAGAAGAGACCTGAGATGGCAACATCTAAACACATCTTCATTCAGGATGTGCAGTGCAGTGACAGAGACACAACCTGCTCTGTCATATCTTCAACTCATTAAATAATTAAGAAGAAAGCTGAATTAAGACTTTGCTCAAGAATTATTTATAGCTCTAGCAAGTTGTTTAATTAAACTGTACATTTAATTTCATATTTCAAGCACTGCCTTTATTCAGAGGGAAAACTTCTTGCAAAGCAACAACAAATAACTTACCTGCTTACTTCATGCTTCTAGATTTCAACTCTTGAGTTTTGTGTCTCATATCCTCTCATAAAAAAATTCAAAGACCAGACAACATCTCTTTCCCGACTGTGAAAATCCCTTGTCTAAACAAATACCCTGTTTCATTGATACTCCATTGTGCTGGACTCTGCACGCACAAGTAAAAACCTCTAGCCCTTATGCAGTGAAAAATTCAAAAGACTGAGTCATTCCTTGCTGACCAGGTAACCAGTTATAATTAATCGCCAAATTAACTGTGCAGCTGCCATGAGCAGGCAACTTGTTTATCAAAGACTGAAGATTCATTTATCTTCCATTGCTTTATGATGTTTGACTGAATTAAATTCATTTCAGGGTTCTGTTATCATTTTGTTGTAAATGGTAAACTTTGTGATATGTTGCTAATTTACAAGTTGAAAACTTGCAATGTAGAACCTGTGGGAAAAGCATCGCTCTTACATGGCACTTGCTCTTTAGTCATTGTAATTTTACTGAGCAATTCATTGAGTACAATGTTTCATTCATGTCTGCTCTGCACAAATGCACTTAGCTGTGCAAAGCCTCATGGACTTTTTTTTCACTGACAAAGTCTAATCTTTGTTTTATCAGTGGTTTTAAAGGAAAAAACTTCAAAGAATGTTTACTTCCGAGAGTAGAAAGGGGATCGCACATTTGTCTCCTGAACATGTGCCACCCACCATATTCACTGTTTCTGAAAAACAGTATTTACGATGTTTTCCAGGAATGTATCACCCTTGCATGGTGGAACTTTACTGTAAATAAAAAGAGAGGAATGATTTTGATGCCTCAAGTCATTTCAACATATAAACTGGATATGATATAGGAAAACCTCTCGACCCTCTACTTCCTGTTAGTTTTTTTAAAACTGCAAATTGTTACTATTCAAGTTTCCAACTACAGGATCCTCTATTTTAACAAGGTGAAGACCTGTTATGAATTGTAAAGCCTCGTCTGAGACTATTCAGGTTGTGGCTTGAGGGTACATCAGTTATATAAGTATTGTGCTGTGGCAGGCAGCTTTAGCAATCTTTAACATCACCAGTTATATTGGTGAGACAGCTGCAGACACTGGCTTGTTTCTACACTTTGCTGTAGAAAGTTTAGTTCTATGTTATGTCTGGGTTTAGTGTAGGCTAAGGTAATGCAAGTACTACAAATGGGATAAATTATCCGCAGATTGTGCAAGTGAGTTTGAGGCCATTGAAAGGGGAAAGAAATTTGATTTGAATTGAGCAAATGTGTGTCTTTGCTGCTCGGATTTGGCTAGCTTTGGTTTAGAGCATCCAAAGTTCCATGTAATCACAGTTCGTGCACACAAGACACTTTACGTATAGTAGCACTTGCAAGAGTATGGAAAAAGATCATAGTTTTGCTGTAAAATAATATCTCAGCTGACAAATTCTTGCCTTTTTTTGTGTGTTGCTCTTTGACATTACACTGCTGTTTTCCTTCTCTAGCCGTGCAGTCTTGTAAAGTGGGATGAATGGGTGATGAATTCCTTTTTTTGTACTACTCTGAAGTAGGCACTAGTCGTTAGTCAAAACTTATGTTGATATTACCAGTCTTCCCTTTCTGTTAGATGACTGCAAACCTGGTGGTTTCCACTTTAGCCTAACTTGTGATCATAAAATCAGTGGGGGGTAAGGATCCTAGTGCTTTGTGGCACTGCTGTTTTTGAATGTTTTACAATGCGAAAGTAAGCATTGAGGCTCAAAGAAGGAGGGAGGTGAAAGGTAAATATCTGAATTGATCCATTTTTTTACGTCATGTTTTTAGAAGTAAATCATCTTTTGTAAGGGCTTCATGTTTGTGTAAGATACATATTTTGAAGTCTTATGATGCCGATGATTTGCTGGAAATTGCAGGTGATCTAATCATGAAATGGAATCATTTGTTTTTTCAATGTGTTGAATTGAGCTGAAGCCCTGAATTGAAGATTTTTTTCCACACCTTGCCTCCTTAAAGCACTACTTAAGACAAGTCATTCAAATTATGGTTTTTAATTAGTTGTACAACTGATTTATTCTTAGTGCTGTTTCTTGTCTAATTATGACCCCATGAACAGCTTGGGATATATACTATATTTAAAAGGACTAAATAAATGCATATTTTGTTGTTGCTATAGACATACTGGAGAGTGAGGTGCTTTGATACTGCAGTATGTTGCATTGTCAGATAAATGGATGGTTTGGTTACCTGTGCACAGTAGGCAGCAATCTGGGATAGAGGAGCCAAAGGAGCAACAAGTTTGCTGGGCCATCTGGAGTTTTCAGGCCGGGAATTGTCATCATTACGTGTCTCAACTTTGAACTGATAGAATGGCATTAGTCAGTGGGTGAAGCAATATGGAATGGCTATTTTGCCCTCACTTAAACACACAGTTCCTGCTTGACATACTAGGCGCTGACAATGGCTTCCCTGACCTCAACTTGCGCTGATGCAAATGAAGATCTGGAAATTCTTCTCCCTGAAACCAAAACTAGACAGAAAATTAATTTAAAACAAAGAACTACAGATGCTGAACATCTGAAACAAAAATGAAACTCTTTGGTCACTGAATCCAAAATATTAACTCTACCTTCTTCCGACAGATGCTGCCAGACCTGCTGAGTTTCATCAGCAATTTCTGTTTTTGTCACTGAAGGAGAATTATCCAGTTATGTGCATTTAAATTTAATTCTTTTAAAATTTTTATTTAATCCCTGAAAAAGTCCTTCAGCTGCATTTAGTCTATCTGAAACTGGGCTAAAATAATTGTAATGCTATCTTTAAGTGCACAAGTAGAAAGTTTGGTTACATATTCTAGACATTTAATGCCCAGGTGCTGTGTCCCACTTATGTTTTGGCTGTAAATGAATCAACTTTATAGAATTGATTTACTTTCGTTAAGGAATGCAAGTAGTAGTTCTGTGGACACATCATTGCCACAGGGTCAAGTTCTCTGTCAAAAAATAACATTTTGGTTTCTGTTGACCTTGAAACTTGTGAACTATTTTCGTTGGGTTCATCTCATTACAATAAGCAAGTATATCTATGGGCCATGATAGCCAAAACAGAGACTGACGTTCCTGATTTTCAGACTGCTATTGTGAAATTGAGTTTTCAGAATGTATATGTAGAAATGTGAAATGTTGCCTGAGCTAATGTTTTTGACACAGAAGTTAGAAACCAGCTGCTTTTGGTCAGAACAGTAAGGGTCAAGAGCAAATGTTTTTAACTCTATTCTTTTCTTTAATTTTAAAGTTTAATTCAAAGCTAGCAGATTTTTGTCACCATGACTTTAAAACAAAATTCTTCAATGTCAAATCATCATGGGGATGCCTCAAACAAAGGACTAGTTCATTAAGGAGACTGTTCCTTTGCAGTTCTCTTTGTATAAGTATGTTACTTGTACATTGAAGACACCTTTCATTCAAAATAGGGACTATTCAGTATGCCTTCACAGATGTATGTCTATGTTTAGCAACTTAACTAATTGCTTGTGCATTTGATTAAATTATATATGGGCATCTGAAATTACATTTGTGACTGCCAGAACATTTACTATTACGCCATCAATGGGAACATGCAACTAGTTCAAATTCAAAGTTAATTGTTGACACCAAATACCTTGGGCTTATACATCATTGTCTCGAAACCATTTCCATTGTATTGGGTTGTTCTTCAAAAAGATCGAACTTACTTAGGCCATCACAATACTCTTTGAAGATTTTGTATTTTTAAGTCAATAACACTCGTGGTTACCATTTATGATTGAATGCCTTTCAAGAAGAGAAGTTAAACTGGGCCTTCCTGTTAGAACTACTGAAATTGTCACCCCCCCATATGGGCAAATTACAAAAGTTAACATTGATGTAACTTTATATACGTTAGAAAATATTTTCTGCCGTGTATCATTGATCACATGGATATTTTGCAAAGTTTTAAATCCGATATTTCTAAATTTACAACTTATTTTTCATCCATGAAATTCATCAAGTTATGATTTAGGGTTGATCATTTGTGCCTATTCTCAAATGTAATTCACATTAGGAACGAGCATGTTATCTTTATGCATTTTCACCTATTTATCTTAGGCTGTACAAATGAGATTTTTAAATACTGCATACAGTTGGATACAGTATAGTTCATTGCATTTACAGACACATTTTTGAATACAGTCAGTTCTTATATAATGAGATTCCTGTGCAACCCCGTGTTATAGAAAAATAGCGCCTTAGAAACAGTGCTTAAAGTGTTAGTGATGTAGTCGTGTTACAGCCAACCCATGTTTTAAAAGTTCATGCTTCAGAAACAGTGTTCCCAGTTTGTCAGTCGCATTACAGTGAATTCGTGTTGACAAAACGCGCATTATAGCAGAACGACCTGTATGCTGTTAGACCGACATCTTGCTGTAATTTTTGCCTTTCAGAAGAGGTGAATTAGAGTGTTGTAAAAGAGTATAACTTGTTAATAACAAGAATGGCTTGTATGTTTTGATGATGCAGGTTTGATTTTTATCACATTCTGGCTGTGGATAATTCAGAATCTGTTACTAAGTTGAAAAGTATTCAGACATCCTCAAGTTGATGCTTGAAATCACTACGTGAAATTTGGAATTTTTAGGATGGCAATAAATGTTGTTTTTAAATGTAGTTTCTGACAGTTAACTTTTAAAATGTCTAGATGCTTCAAGCAGTGTGAATGTACCACATGTTTCATGCATTTGTGGTTATTAATCACTAGACAGTTAAGCTGGAGAAAAAGTGGCAGCTATGTATTATGTATCTAAATTGGTTTGCCTTTAAGCAGCATTTGGAGGTTAACTTTCTTCTCACAAAATGGTTTGATTGTGAATGTCAAAAATGGACTGAGTTTCTGCACCTGCTTTGCAGGGAAACTGTTGATTACAAGCAGCTGTCGAGCAAGAGGCAGATGACAAAGTGCGTCATTTAGCCGACATGTTTGTGTGGAAAAGTGGCTGGAGGCTGCTCATGTATTTTGCTTGGACCATGAAGAATTTGAAAGAATATGGGAACAAGTTTTCCAGATTTTAACTCCATATAACGTGTGGTGTTTACAACTAAATATGTTCTTTTTGCAGTTGGTAAAGCTATTTTTCTTAGTTTCTTCATGACACACTAATTTAAGTGATTCAGAACAGGAACTCAAACCTTTAACAACATTATTTCACTAGATGGCAGTATTTATTATAAATTTTGATATGGACATGTGATTGAAAAATAATCCACATCTATTCAATGTTAAAAATCACACAACACCAGGTTATAGTCCAACAGATTTGGAAGCACTGCTCATTAATCAGGTAGCTGTGGAGCAGGATCTTAAGACCCAGAATTTATTGCAAAAGATCACCGTGTCATGCAATTCAAACGATATATTGAACAAACCTAAGTCTTAATAGTGATTTGACAGGCCAACAGGAGAGTCACAATGCAATCGGCCACGGGTGGAATGATGGCTCAGTGGTTAGCAATGGTGCCTCACAGTGCGAAGGACCCAGATTCAATTCTGCCCTTGGGCAACTGTCTGTGTGGGTTTCCTCTGTATGCTCTGGTTTCCTCCCATAGTCCACAGCTGTTCAGGTTTGGTGGATTGGCCTTCCTAAATTGCCCATAATGTCCAGGGGTTTGCAGGCTGGGTGGATTAGCCATGGGAAATGCAGGGTTACAGGGATAGATTAGGGAAATTAGTGTGGCTGGGGTGCTCTTCGGAGGGTTGGTGTGGACTTGAATGGTGCAGTTAGAGTTTGTCTTTGTTGTAACTGCTGTTTTCACTTGGCGTTGATTAAAATACTGTATTTTTCAGTTGTTCCAACAGTTTTGCCAATTGTGCAAGTTGTTTTATAACTTTTCATCAGGATCATGGCAACAACTGTAATACATTAATTATATTCAAAATGTTTTTCAAAGTAATTTCTCTCAGTATATTTTCATATTCTGATTAGGAAATACTAAAACCTTCTTACAGTAGGCTCCAGTGGGGGAAATGGAGATTCATATGCTTTGTTTATCAAGCCACACTTGGGAAAAATACAAATAAACCTACCTGATTTGGGGCCTTCCTTTTGCTATTTGATCATGGACAATTCTGAAAGTTTGGGAAGTTTTGATTTCTTCCAAGCTTCCCATTGTCTTTGTGCTAAATTTGATGCAACAGCATTTTGTGTGCTGTTCTGAGAAAGCCAGCCTGAGTGAAAGTTACACACTGCATACGTGGCTTTTTTTTTGAAAAGGAAGGTAGATGTCTGCCTTTGCTCTGGAAAGGTTTCTTTTGGAGAGGCAAGTTATCATAATCTCTTGCAGCCTGCATTATGCCCAAGACGACATTTGTAAATGGGAGACTCCCAGTTTGCGTGCTGAGTCATATCCTTCAAGCTGATGGGTAACTGGGTGTGGTACAGTAACAACCTTCTCTTTTCTTTAAAAAAAAATCAAGGTTGTTTAAACCATAATTCAAAATATTATGTTTTGAAATGACTTTGAAAATAATATGTTTCTAATTATTGTCCTTAGGTTTTTAAATGGCTTGGCGGATACCTTTCAACAAAGCAAAGCTATCTTATTTACTTCTCAAAAGTCAGATTCCGTGCAGGTTATTTTTGACATTGTATGTTTTGCCTCACTAGCAATGTATGCACACAGGCTAATTTTTTTTATATAACCAGCTATTTATGATCCCTGGTTCACCATTTTTTAAAATAACTTCCTCTCTGGAATCATGGGTTTCATTCGCGTTTTACAATCTTTTATGGTGGTCTCTTCTGCAGCCTTTCTGAAGATAATCTGTTGTTGCCTTTGTGTTCTCAGTGGAAAGTTTTATTGCTTGGCCTGCTTTGGCCAGCATTTGGAGGTCTTGATGAACTTGCAAATGTAAATAAGCCCTTGGGTATTTCTAATTCAAAGGAGCATGGAATAATGATAAGATGTCTCCTTTAGTATTTTAACCCCAGAGCACTTTACAATGGTAAAGTGCCTGTTTTAGATGATTCTTTCAATTGTTGCTGGCATTCCTGAATGCTTCCTCTGTTAGAGGAGTGACTACATCGTTATTTCTTAATTTTTTCTATCTCTGCGCGCTGAGCAATAAAAATTTCCTGTGAGAACACACAGCCAAAAACAGATCCTCTTCAGTAAGATTCCTGAAGAGACCACCATAAACGATTTTAAAATGTGAATGAAGCTGATGATTCCAGAAAGGAAGTTTTGATGAGCCAGGGATATAAATGTCCCAATTTGGGTGCAGAACTAGGTCAAAATTACATGATTTGTCTTTTGGAACATCTACAAATTCAGGATTTTTAAAATATTTTTCCATACGGTTGTTCATGAATTTAATTTGAAAAATTCCAACTTAATATCATGAATGAAAGGACAGATACGCAACCACAAGTTGCGTTAGATTGCTCCAATTCCACCTATTTCCAGGTTGAGACTACAAAATATAGGAGCAGAATTAGACCATTCAGCCCATTGAATCTGCTCCACCTCTCGATCTTGCGATAGATCTTAATGAAGAATAACGAAATAGTTGGGTGATAGTTTTGTAATCTATAAATGACTACACTCTATGAAAGCCGTGCTGTTGATGGCACTGTTTATGGAATATGCAAAGAAGTTCTCGTGAGAAATGCATAAGTTTCATTGATGTTCATCTTGAGCAGCTTTGTACTCCATTGGCTCCTATAGGGAATTAATTTGATGAAAGGCTCTGTTTGGTCTGCCCAATACTTGCAGGCTTTCCATTGACAGGAGTTTGTCCTTGAACGTATGCTGTGGACTGGCACATTTTAACATCCAGGACTACATTTCTGAGGGATGCACCAAAGCTCAGGGCAGCTGCTGTATTCTGTATCGGTAAGGTTGCTGCTGGGAGTCTTTCAGCCCAGTCTTTCATCCTGAGGGGCTGTACAGTGTAATACAAGGGGTCCCAGACTTACAAACATCTGAGTAATCGATACAATCCTGCACAGTGATGTAATTTTCAATACCTGGCATATGAACATTTTCTTTATATTGTCCTGCATTGTGCTCTGATTAGTGTGCAGATCAACTGACAGACTTGAGAACAGAACTTGTTTGCAACCCAGAGACTCACTATCTGTACCCAGCCAGCTGTCTGCTTTGCAAAGAAAGAGTCTTGTAAATCAAGGGTGGTGAAAATGAATTAAATCGCATCCAGAATTGAACATGGTGGAAAAGGGAAAAAGAAAATCTGGAATACACTTTCAATAATTGTCAACATGACATTTTTTTTCCCTTCAGGCTATATACCTTACATGGAATGTGTTTTGTAAATATTAAGGCTGTTTTGATTGTGTACAGTGGAACATGCTGTTTTGGGGCCAAGTTGCAAATTCTTTAATAGTCAAGTCAAATGTTTTGCAATGTTTTTATTTTCAAATTTTATTAATAAGGCATATCTTGGACAGAGTGGGGGAAATATTGCTCATGAGTAAATGAGGGAAACATTGTTGGAGAGAAATCTAAACTTACTTTTAGCTGTTCCCTTCCCATGCGCCGCTGCCACCACACAGACGCACAGACGCAGGCACACATCCCGCACAGATGCACAGACACTCACCCCATACAGACACAGACACACCAAATACCCAAGGAGAAAATGGCCAACTGTCAATTCATTGAAGAATACCCTTTTTGCTTCTGGGTCAAAATAGAGGGTCAGTGAAATGGCAAGAAAAAAAATCCACCATTTGAGGTCACTGCAATAATAAAGGCATTTATTAATAACCGTCAGTTACTACTTTGTTTTCTGACCAATGTGTTATATTTCTGTCCTTTTAAAACTCATTTCTTTTCCTTAGTTGGTTTATGATCATTCAGCTTCATATTTGCCTCATTCTTGACACGAAGTATTCTTTATCCCAAGAACCTTGCCCTTTTTCCTGTTGGCACTGAGGGATAATTACAGACCATGTCATAAATTATCATTAATAAATGACTGACTTTTCCTGTTCTCTTTAAAAAGGCAATCAGTGTATCTGATAATTCATTTTGACCTAGGTTAAGGTATTTGGAGATAATATGTCATAAGTTTTAAAGCCTGTGGCGTTGGATTGGAGCGGGATTTGCTCACCAAGATAGTGGGTTCATTTTTCTTTTCAGTCTCCATATATTGTGGAGAATGACAAAAAGCTAAACTTTAGCAGAATGAAGGCTTTGAATGATTTTTCAGCACTGGCTACAAGGACAGATCTGCCAAACTTAGATTCTGGGAATCTGTCACATTTCACTCATGCCATTTTTCAAATGTTCAGTCCTATAAGCTTGGTGCATGATTCAGTGAAGTTCCAGATAAGGCTCAGAACTTGACATTTGGGCCTCTGCTTGTGTTTTGGGCTGCTTATCCCCTAAGCTGTATCAGTAAAGAAGACATTCTATTACTTATTAATTTATCTTTACATTACTGGTTTAATAGCCTACCTGTGGTTTTTAGTTCCTTAAGAAATGAATAATTGCCGTGCCTTAAGAAAGAGCTGTGTAGATTAAGGTAGAATTATTAAGCCCAACAGGCATTTACTAAGTGGAGTTTGTGATGTCACTTCAGTTTGTAAGAAGGAAGAAGAAATGAAGCAATCATCTATCATTCTAGTTATTGTTGATGTGAGGATGAGTTTTTCTATAATGAGAGCTTGTAAGTTGCTAATTCAGCCTATGGAACTGGTGTCGGTAAGCAAGTGTTCTTCGAAGAGAGGGTCTTTTAACTTCAGTGAATCTGTTGGTTCAAGTGCTATGTTGATCAATTTTGATAAAACAGTTAATTTACACATTTTTGGGAACAAATTGCATATGTGGTTCACTAGATAAATGACACCAGATGGTAAACTTAATGAAATGAGCAAAAAATAAATTGGTAAGCAACTAAAGATGGAACAATTAGTGTGAATAATGTCATGTTTCTGAATAAGTAAGGAATATAAACAGTGCAGAATAATCTGCGTCATAATTAGCAACCACAAACAGGCTGTTCAACCAAGTCATTGATGTTGATTGTAGATAGCTGAGGATCCTGCACTGATCTAGCATTCAACTTGTTCTGTTTTACCAACATAAGAATGACTCATTTCTGCCTATTTTCTTTCCTGTTAGTTGACCAATCCTCTACGCATGCTAATAAATTGCTCTTGTACTATGAGCTTTTATTTTGTGTGGCACCCTTTGGTATGCACCTGATCAAATAGCTTTTAAATTCCAAATTCCCCTTATCCAGATTTACTTGTTACTTCTTCAAAGAATTCCAATAAATTAGTCAAACATTATTTCCTTTGTGTAAAATCATGTTGACTCTGCCTGACTGCATTGAAGTTTTCCAAGTGCCTTGCTATAACCACCTTAATAACAGATTCCAGCAATTTCTCTGACAGATGTAATTGTGATTGGCCTGTACTTTTGTGTTTTCTGTATCTTTCCTTTTCTTCAATAGAAGGATTGTTTTTGCTCTTTGAATCTGCTGGGATGTCAGAAGCTGGGAAAGTTTGGAAAATTAAAACTAATGCATCAACCATCTCAATGCGAGTTGATACATCTTAGAGTGAAATCAATAGGTCTTGTCAATTTTTAGTTTCAGTAATTTTCTTAGTACCCTTTCTATGTTAAAATTGTTCTAAATTCCTTTCAACTCTTAATTTATTGTTATTTCTGGGATTTTTTTTTAGATTAGATTACTTACAGTGTGGAAACAGGCCCTTTGGTGCAACAAGTCCACACCGACCCTCTGAAGAGCAACCCACCCAGACCCATTCCCATACATTTACCCCTTCACCTAACACTATGGGCAATTTAGCGTGGCCAATTCACCTAACCTGCACGTGTTTTGACTGTGGGAGGAAACTGGAGCACCCGGAGGAAACCCACTCAGACACTGGGAGAATGTGCAAACTCCACACAGACCATTCCAGCCTGAGGCGGGAATTGAACCCAGGTCTCTGGTGCTGTGAGGCAGCAGTGCTAACCACTGTGCCACCTTGCCGCCCACTTAAAGGTGTTTCTCTTTGCAAATTTTTCCATGAGGGACAAGTGACATGGGACGGTCCAAACACTTTTAGATTAGTTTAGATTCCCTACAGTGTGGAAACAGGCCCTTCGGTCCAACAAGCCCACACCGCCCCTCCAAAGAGGAACCCACCCAGACACATTTCCCTCTGACTAATACATCTAACACTATGGGCAATTTAGCATGGCCAATTCACCTGACCTGCACATCTTTGGATTGTGGTAGGAAACCCACACAGACACAGGGAGAATGTGCAAACTCCACACAGACAGTCGCCTGAGGCTGGAATTGAACCTGGGTCCCTGGTGCTGTGAGGCAGCAGTGCTAACCACTGAACCACCGTGCTGCCATTTTGTCTGTGTGCTGCATGCAGAACATGAGCACAAAATAGCTGTTCAGTTTACCTGCCATCTCCTATATTCCACATTCTTAGTCACCAGTGGACTAATGCTCACTTTCTTTTTATCTTTTTAAATCCCAGTAAATACTCTGTTTTTGAAAAAAATCCTTGCATTTTTAAGTCATTCTTTGACATTTATATTCTTTCTAGTCTTCTGACAAGCCACTACTCTTTACAGATTTGTCTGTCTTTTCTCCTTTCATTTACAGTCATAGAGTCAGAGAGATGTGCAGCACGGAAACAGACCCTTCGGTCCCACTCGTGCATGCCGCCCAGATATCCCAACCTAATCTTGTCCCATTTGCCAGCACTTAGCCATATCCCTCTAAACCCTTCTTATTTATATACCCATCAATATTCCTTTTAAATGTTACAATTGCATCAGCCTCCACCACTTCCTCTGGCAGCTCATTCCATACATGCACTACCCTCTGCACCACCCTCCCTTTTAAATCTTTCCCTTCTCACCCAAAACCTATGTCCTCTAGTTCTGGACTCCCCCACCCCTGGGAAAATACTTTGTTTATTTACCCTACCCGTACCCCTAACGATTTTATAAACCTGTATAAGGTCATACCTCAGCCTCTGACTCTCCAGGGAAAACAGCCCCAGCCTGTTCAGCCTCTCCCTTTAGCTCAAATCCTCCAATCCTGGCAACATCCTTGTAAATCTTTTCTGAACCCTTTCAAGATTTGCTATTATTAAGTTCCTTCGTTCCTCGTGATAGTCCATCCTTCCCCTAGAATCTTTCCTTTTTGCTGGAATGAAATTTAATCGGGTGTTCTGAAATATTTCTTTAAATTAGTATCTCTAGTTATCTGTTGGTTAATCTGATTTCCCAGTTCTGGTGTCTTACATTTATAATTGTCCTTAACTAAGTTTAAAATTGTCTTCAACCTGCTCCTCTCTCTCATACTGAATGTGAAAGTCTGTCATGCTATGATCATTACTATCTAGGACTGACTTTACTATGGTTATGAACTACTCCTTTCTCACTGTACATTACGGGGATCTATGGTGTGGAGATGCCATTGTTGGACTGGGGTGGACAAAGTTTAAAAATCACACAACACTGGGTTTCTTGTCCAACAGGATTATTTTGAAGCAGTAGCTTTCGGGATGCTGCTTCCCCCCCTCCATCCCTCCAAAAAAAACTCTGCAGAACTGCTTTCTGTCCTCCCTGTATCAATGGGTACCCACATGAACAATCAATCACTGGATCCATTCCCCTCCCACTGCTAGCTCCTTCCAACCCTGAACAGCTGTCCTGTCATCAGTCAGCCGATGAAGCCGTTTGGAATTTAACTCTTGGCTGCTAAGATCTATGTCGATCCACCTGGTTTTACTGTCCCCTCTACATTTATATTTGGTCCTGCTGTTACACATCTACCCTGTTGCCTCTTGCCTGTCCATCTCGGTTTCAAGAGCCTCAACCTGTTAGACAACTATAATGGATGAGGTTCCTCCACTTCTACTTAATCCTGCCTCACTTGTGCTACTGTGAGTCACTGACCACATTGGAAATCACAATTTTAAGGTGTCTGCCTAGATCTCTCTCTGTCTCTGTCTCAGTCTCTTCCTCTCTGTCATGGTCTCTCCTCGTCCTCCTTTCACCCAAACCGTTGCATTGCAATGTCTCCCATTTGTCTTCTAGTTCAATGACTCTTGGTCAAAGTTCCTCAAACTGCTAACAGTCACTGCAGATGTGTTTGCAGTGGATCATACTGGTTTCCTCTAGGGAGTGTATTTTGCATTCACAATTCAATGCCTGCCCTGTCATTTTTAATCTGTTAATTTTTTTTCTTAAATTATAATTAAACCCTACTACTCTCAATAAGCTTCACAGCTGCTGGTAGACCTTACAAATGAAAGCTTCAAGTTATGAATAAGATGCACAAGTTTTGAAAGATAAAAGAGCAAAATTATTACCAATCAAATCTTTGGGAAGGAACTGTTCCTCTACATCACCTATCTATCTTTGAAAATGTTTTACAAATAAGGAGAGTAGTAATATTTTTCTAAGAAACTTAATTTTGTTATAGCTAGAGCAATGCCATGGATAATCAATCCCAGTCCCCATTCCTTTGAATGTTCTTAGAGGTGAAATGATCAGTGGAATGTTGCTGTTTCCATTTTGTAACTTACATGCAATATGGTATTGAGAAGCCAATCTTGGATCTGTTTACACATATGCAAAACATTATTGAGGGCCAGTGCTCTAAAGATTCATGGCTGATGATCCCATTTGGTTCTAACATCTGGATTGTACAGAGACCACATCCACTGTTTGAGTGATAACTGTGTGCTTTCCTTGGGATATGACCTCTTAATATTGGCAGGAATTTTGTGAAAGCCCCAGATTGCTCCACTGATGGGAGTCAAAACAAGACATAGCCCATGGGTGGCAGGTGGCAAATCCCTTGCTGGCATTTTGCTGGTGGTGACTTTAAACCAAATTAGAACACAACTATACCAGGTTTGTCTATGGGATAAAGTAGAAGTTGACCCAACCACCCCACCCTGAGAACTACAACTGAATCACCATGGGCGGCACGGTGGCTCAGTAGTTAGCAGTGCTGCCTCTCAGCACTAGGGAGCTGGGTTCGATTCCCGCCTGTCTGTGTGGAGTTTGCACATTCTCCCCATGTCTGCGTGGGTTTCCTCCGGGTGCTCTGGTTTCCTTCCACAATCCAAAGATGTGCAGGTCAGGTAAATTGGCCATGCTAAATTGCCTATAGTGTTAGGTGCGTTAGTCCAGTTTAAATATAGGGTAGGGGAATGGGTTTGGGTGGGTTACTCTTCGGATGGGTGGTGTGGACTTGTTGGGCCGAAGGGCCTGTTTCCACACTGTAGAGAATCTAATCTAATCTAAAGGGAGCACCTTGCCCTAAAATTTGTTAAAACGAGTGTGAGAAGGGGTGTTTTATTTCTTTTAGCTTCCAGTGGTTAAGTGAAAGAAATCTCTGACACTCACTTTACAATCCACAAGTAGCAATTTATTTATCTAACTCCCACAGTGACTAAATTATTAACAGGCTGAACAATTCCCCTCTAGCTACTAACTGTTCCTGAAATATGCAAGATTCTAATGGTGTGCTGTTCCAATAAATATAAGTCTCAATTATATCACAAAACAATAGAATTTAGTCTCTTGAAATTACAACTAGGTTACATGTCTTCTGCAACTTTTTTTTCCCGCTGATCCTTCTGTTAGGACTGCTTTGTCTGTAGATTGTTCTGTCAGGAATTTAGTTAAGAGTGCCATGATACCTTTATTAATTAGATGGTGCTTTCATTAAGAGCTGAGAGCTGTTATCTCTGAGCAGATAATAGTTGGCTCTCCACTGATCTTTCCAAATGCCCTCATCTTTATTACCTGATGACCTATCAATAGTTGTACAATCAGATTGGTTTTAGGTTGTCAAAACTAGAAGATTTAATAATTTTCTTGGTAGCTAAAGGCCTGGTTTAAATTGATTGGCTAAATTTAAGAAGGCTGTTGACTTGATTTAAAAACTGCTGCTTTGCCTTTTTGATACAAATTGCTTCAGTTTGGAGACTCTCTATTCCTGCAAACTTTAAAGCAGCTCACTGACATCATTTTAACTCTAAGCACTGAAAAAAAAACATCTTTTAAAGGGACCACACAATGCTTTCCCAATTTTTTTACAATTTTCCCCACCCCAATGTTGCAACAAATGGTATGGGAAAGTCATTTAATATTTAATTTATTCTGACTTTAGTTTTTTCCCATCGTACTCATCCAGCACCCAGTCTTTCCCACCTTCTACAATTTTCTGCATTCCTCTCCTGTTCCTATTTTTCCTTTCCTCAACAGTTATAAAAATTGGCTCATAGTATTTTTTAGTGCATCTTTCTTTTGATGTATACTTAAGCTATTATGTAAATATGACCATCACACTGTAAGCAGCAAAACAAATAATAAATTTAAAATATATGAAGGTTATCGGAGGGGAAAAACTATTTAATGACGTTTGAAATGATATAATATTTCTTCCTTTGTATCCTGATTGAATGCCTGGCATTATTTTGTTTGTCTTGGCTAAGATTGTGTTATTGATATTTATTTGCAGAAAACTAAGGCATTCTGAAACAAAATATTACGGGGAAGAGAACTGTTTCTTGTCCTTTTCCAACTGAGATTTTTTTGCTTTTAAGAAAGAAAGTTACATTTCAAAAGGCATGGTATGTTACTAGCCAGTGGGTAACTCTCCCTACTAATGTCTGAAAAGATTTGAATATTGCAACATCTGTTTTTCTTTGCTAGGTGTGGGACAGTCATTCAAATATTTTTGTATTGTTCCCTTGAAATAGGATATAGACTAACTCCATCACTGAGTTGGGCAAATGAAATTAAGAAAACTCCATTATGGAGGGGTGCTTAATATTGGCAACTCAAAAACCTTCAGTTCGGTGACAATGTATCAAAGCTCTTCGCCATCATTATTATTTCCACTTTTGGGGATTAAAGCAAGAAAACACCAGTATTCATAACATTCTAACAATAAAAAAAATTCTTCTGAACTGTTTTCTTTTATTCCAGATTTGATGCTTATTTGTATTAATTAGGAGATGCTGTTGTTGGACTGGGGTGTACAAAGTTAAAAATCACTCAACGACAGGTTATAGTCCAACAGATTTATTTGGAAGCACTAGCTCTTGGAGCGCTCCTCCATCAGGTAGTTGTGGAATGTAAGATCATAAGACACAGAATTTATAGCAAAAGTTTAGAATGTGATATAACTGAAGTTATACACTGAAAAAGTCCTGGATTGTTTATTAAGTCTCTCATCTTTTAGAATGAACATATTGGTTTCAGTTCTTATGTAAATCCCAGAACTTTTTAAAGTTAGATTCTCAAGTGAACTTTAACAATGTCAGCCCAGATAATACATTGAAAGTGTGAAGTGCCCTGTGTGAGACTGTCCGTGCCCCAATGTTCAGATTGATTCTATTTCTAAAAAAGGGATCTACAGAATCTTACATGGATTCATGCAGTTTTTGAGCAAAATAAAATATAATTCTGCAAGTACAAATTTACTCCACAAATGTGTGTATGTTGGGGGGAGAGAGCGGAGAGGGGAGCAGTAGGGGGTGCTGGGTGTTATGAGTGTCTGTGAGAGAGTGTGTGTAAAGGGATATACGTCTGTGAGAAGGTGCGTGTGAGTGTGGAAGTGTATGTGTGAGTGTCTGAGAGAGAGCTTATGTAAGAGAGAGGGTCTGTGTCTGTGCGACTGTCTGTAGACACAGGCACACAGGCGCATGCGTGCACACACAGGCAGACAGACACAAAAACACTCCTACTCGCATGCGTACCCGTACACATACACACATGCAGACCCTCTCTCATACACAAGCTTTCTCTCATCTGCTCACACATACACGCACCCTCTCACAGTCTAATATCCCTTTACACTCTCTCTCACACATGTACGCACTCATTAACCTGTACCCACCCCCCCCCTCCCCCCTCCCAGACATGCACACCAGCATATACGTTGTTAAAATCAACTAGGTGAAAGTAAGGACTGCCAATGCTGGAGATTAGAGTCAACAGTGTGGTGCTGGAAAAGCACAGCAGGTCAAGCTGCATTCGAGAAGCAGGAAAATTGACATTTCAGGCAAAAGCCCTTAATCAGGAACTTAAATTTTCCTGTTCCTTGGATGTTGCCTGACCTGCTGTGCTTTTCCAGCACCACAAGCTTCACCCCAGTTGTTAAAGTTCACTTGAGAATGTAACTTTTTAAAACATTTCTGCGATTTACATTTGAAAGAATTGAAATCAACATTTTCATTCTAAAAGATGAGAGACTTAACAAACAATCCAGGTTTTTTTCAGTATGTGATTTCAGTTCTAAACTTCTGCTCTAAATTCTGTGTCTTATGATCTTATATTCCACAACCACCTGATGAAGGAGCAGCGCTCTGAAAGTGAGTGCTTCCAAATAAACCTGTTGGATTATAACCTGGTATTGTGTGGTTTTTAAAAACTATTTGCATTAAGATAGTTTCCCAAACTAAACTAGTCCCAATTGCAGCAGTGGAACTAGTTTAGTTTGAGAAACTTGGTCAGCACGGGTGAGTTGGACCAAAACGTTTGCTTCAGTGCTGTATGACTCTTGGGTTTGTTCTTTGCATCGGTATTGCAATGCTTCAAAAATGTAGAAAGAATGGCTTAATTTTAATGGAAATAAATAACCTGAAATGCCACCTTAAATTTCACGTAATAATTTACATATGTTGTACCTTAATGCAGTGAAAACATCAAATCTGATTGCCTTCCTGGTCCAGAGGTAAGGTCACTACTGCTCTACTGCAAGAGGGCCTCCTCCTTACTTGATTATTTCAGAATTATTGAAGCTGCCTGCTACCATGAAGCAGGCTCCAGTATGTGAGTGTATTATTCAACGTGTAGTTGGGATTATTGATTGTTAAATGAGTTGCGCAAGGTAATGAAGGTTTGAGACCAGATCAATGCCATTGGCATTGACAAACTCTTTGTTACCATTCAAAGACCCTAGGCTGGGACTTTTGGTTGGTTAGTCTGGGAATGGTGCTGGCAGGTCATAAAAATATCATTCCTGGCTGGTGTATGACACTGGTTGGTTTCCCTGATTTGGGTGGAAATTACCCCAAAAGCTCTAACATGCAGGCGCAGCAAACAATTAGGAAGGTAAGTGATACGTGGACCTTCATTGCAGGAGGATTCGGGCACAAGGACAAAACAATCATGCTTCAGGTACGTAGAGTCTTGATGAGTCGACACCTGGGATATTGTGAACAATTTTGTCTTCCTTATCTAAGGAAGGGCATGCTTTCTATGGGGGGAGTGCAACTGCGGTTCACCAGACTGATTTCTGGGAAGACAGAATTGTTCACTGAGGAGAGATTAAGCAGATTGGACCTATATTCTCTAGAAGTTAGTTGAATTGAAAGATGCTCTCAGTAAAGAACATGCAATTGATACAGGTCTTGACAGGCTATTTGCCTGTTTCTGTTGGATGGAGGGGGCCTCAACCTGGGATTGGGGTGGGGTCATGGGGGAGTGGTGGTGCAAACTTAAATGTAGGGATAGATCATGAAGAACCGGGCTATGGATGAACTTTTCCACTTAGAGACATAGAGACGTACAGCATGGAAACAGACCCTTTGGTCCAACCCATCCATGCCGACCAGATATCCCAACCCAATCTAGTCCCACCTGCCAGCACCTGGCCCATATCCCTCCAAGCACTTCCTATTCATAAAACCATCTTATGGTGGTGAGCTTTGGAATTCTGAACCCCCAAAGGATTGTGGAGGTTTCATCACTGCCCCTACTTCGCTCGCTATTTTCCACACAATTATTACATACTTACAACCCAGTGTCACTTTATCTGTACATGTTTGAGGATGCACTTTCTTGATTGTATCTGAGCTAGGAGAAAGTGAGGACTGCAGGTGCTGGAGATTGGAGTTGAAAAATGTGATGCTGGGAAAGCACAGCATGTCAGGCAGCATCCGAGAAGCAGGAGAGTCAACGTTTCGGGCATAAGCCCAAAATCTGAGCTGGGGTTGGGGTACCGACTTGACACTGACATTTTTTACAAACTCACTGACTCCCACAGCTACTTGGATTACACCTCTTCCCACCCTACCTCTTGCAAAAATGCCATCCCATATTCCCAATTCCTCCGCCTCCGCCGATCTGCTCCCAGGAGGACCAGTTCCACCAGAACACACCAGATGGCCTACTTCTTTAGAGACCACAATTTCTCTTTCCACATGGTTAAAGATGCCCTCCAATGCATCTCGTCTACATCCCGCACCTCCACCCTCAGACCCCACCCCTCCAACCGTAACAAGGACAGAACGCCCCTGGTGCTCACCTTCCACCCTACCAACCTTCGCATAAACCAAATCATCCGCCGACATTTCTGCCACCTCCAAACAGACCCCACCACCAGGAATATATTTCCCTCCCCACCCCTTTCCGCCTTCCACAAAGACCGTTCCCTCCATGACTACCTGGTCAGGTCCACGCCCCCCTACAACCGCCCTCCCATCCTGGCACTTTCCCCTGCCACCGCAGGAACTGTAAAATCTGCGCCCACACCTCCTCCCTCACCTTGGTCCAAGGCCCCTATGGAGCCTTCCACATCCATCAAAGTTTTACTTGCACATCCACTAATATCATTTATTGTATCCGTTGCTCCCGATGCGGTCTCCTCTACATTGGGGAGACTGGGCGCCTCCTAGCAGAGCGCTTTAGGGAACATCTCCGGAACACCCGCACCAATCAACCAAACCGCCCCGTGGCCCAACATTTCAACTCCCCTCCCGCTCTGCCGAGGACATGGAGGTCCTGGGCCTCCTTCACCGCCGCTCCCTCACCACCAGACGCCTGGAGGAAGAACGCCTCATCTTCTGCCTCGCAACACTTCAACCCCAGGGCATCAATGTGGACTTCAACAGTTTCCTCATTTCCCCTTCCCCCACCTCACCCTAGTTCTAAACTTCCAGCTCAGCACTGTCCCCATGACCTCTCTGGACTTGTCCTACCTGCCTATCTCCTTTTCCACCTATCCACTCCACCCTCTCCTCCCTGACCTATCACCTTCATCCCCCCCCCCCCCCACTCACCCATTGTACTCTATGCTACTTTCTCCCCACCCCCACCCTCCTCTAGCTTATCTCTCCATGCTTCAGGCTCACTGCCTTTATTCCTGATGAAGGGCTTTTGCCCGAAATGTCGATTTCATAGCTCCTTGGATGCTGCCTGAACTGCTGTGCTCTTCCAGCACCACTAATCCAGAATCTGGTTTCCAGTATCTGCAATCATTGTTTTTACCTACTTTGAAGGTATGATAATAGTGTCTTTGAGGTTTCCATTTGACAGCTTTTTGCATATTGGTGGTTTGGAAACTTTATTTTGAACTTGGGAACTGCAAGAGTTGAGAAGTGATTGTGAGACCTAACCTGGAGAGCAGAAGTGGGGGTAGGTGTCACATGGACTGAAATATGCTGCACATTGAAGTTCATCTATTCACTGTCGGACAGGAATGCGTTTTCCACCTTCCATGTCCAGACCATGATCAGCAACCCTGGCAATCTTATGGTTACTGTTCCTTGATGATGCGCAAGAAGGGAATCCCTCCTCCAGTCAGAGCTCTTTGATAAGTATTGTGTACCTATGTCTCCAGCAAGGACAATATAAATGCAGGCTGCTGGTCCAATGGCCAATGACAGTGGTGAATTTCATTAGCTGACATCTGTGCTGGCATGTCCTTGACATCACCAATAGCTCAGAGCCTTGCAGTAAGTACCCTAGCAATACAGTTCTCTTACATTAGCAGCAAACATGTGCCTACAAGCATCTTGCATAGTATCCCTGCTGGAGAATGAATGCACGGAGCCGTGTTCTGAGCCTCTGGAGTTGCACTCGCCCGACCAGAATGAATAATAGCATTGAACAATTTACTGCACTGGAACCACGCTCTGTCTGCTCATGATCTCTGTCAAACTTTGCCTTGTCTTGCCACCTGACAGGAAGAGTATTTTCCTTCTCTTGACCGATGTCTTCAGAGATGTTGAGCCTTGGACAAAGCAATGGCAGCTGGTTTCCAGCCCCCCCCCCCTGTACTGTACCAGCAAATTAATCTCTGAAACACAGCCATATTCTGGTTCTGTCCAGTTGTCATCCACTACCCCAGTCCCCTGACTGCTGTCCTTTGCTTCCCCTCCACTTGGTGTTTGTATCTGAATACTTTTTGAAATGTAAGTTATTGGTTAGCTTTTTAACTGCAGAGAATATGGATTTTTATTTCTTTCTACCTCATGCAGTGACATGCTGGCAGTTGTACAGAGTTATTATGCAGTAGAGTTTTCTGAGTAATGGCAAGGTCATTGATATTTCCATTGCTTCTGCATAAATTATATAACAAAATGGGACCAGAAGCAGAAATGTAATTAATTACGAATGTCTAAAACATACTGTCTGAGATGTGCTGCTCCACCTGTGGCTTAGAAAAACATTAAACTGTTTTCCTGGCGTTGATTGACATAAAATGTCTTCAAGTTACTCTGTTGACACAAACTAAATTTCCTGCAGATATTTATTGTTAGGAGTTATTGGACCTGGCTGCCTGTAGTCTCTCTTTCCAAAGTCACCGAACTAAGGCTAAACTGGACCATTCTGAGCCTTGGTGGCTGCCTTGGGTTCAGGATGAGCACAGTTCTACACACTTTGCTGTCTATAATGTTCTCCAGCAGTGTCCGTGTTGTAGTGAGAGTACACTCTCAAATTTAAAAATTATCTATTAGAGGTGTGAAGTCTAATTTCTTCGGGATTTGACATTTTCAGGACTTTCAAAAGTGAATTATTATGGTTTAGAAGTGCTGGTGTTGGACTGGGGTGTACAAAGTTAAAGATCACTCAACGCCAGGTCATAGTCCAACAGGTTTGTTTGGAAGCACTAGCTTTCTATGCGCTGCTCCTTCAGGTGGTTGTCATAGCCATAGAGATGTACAGCATGGAAACAGACTCTTCAGTCCAACTCGTCCACGCCAATCAGATACGACTCAGAATTTATAGCAAAAGTTTACAGTGTGATGGAACTGAAGTTATTTATTGAAAAAAAGACCTGGATTGTTTAAATCTCTTATCTTTTAGAATGAACATATAGGTTTCAGTTCTTTCTTCTATAAATCGCAGAACATTTTTAAAGTTACATTCTCAAGTGAACTTCTATTGGTGTCATGTCAGTGCATTGAAGGTATGAGGTGCCCTGTGTGAGACTGTCACAATGTTCAGACTGATCCTAATCTGAAAAAGGGATTTACAGAATCTTACATGGATTAATGTGGTTTTTGAGCAAAATAAGATGTAATTCTGCAAGTACACAAGTTTGTGGGATGAATTTGTGTGTGTGTGTGTGGGGAGGTGGGGGGGGGGAGGTGTCAACACTGTCTGTCTGTGAGAGAGTGAGAGTGTAAAGAGGTATAAGTCTGAGAGGGAGTGTGGGAGTGTATGAGAGAGGGTGTGTGTGTGTGTGTGTGTGTGTGTGTGTAGTGCAGTGGGGTCACCTGTAGTGTGACATGTCACATTACAGGTGACCCCACTGCACTACATGCACACAGACAGACACACTCACTCCTACAGGTGTGCACACTCACACAGACCCTCTCTCATATGCTTGCACGCGCATACACACACACACACGTGCACATACATAAGTTTGTGGGGTGTATTTGTACTTGCAGAATTGCAGTTTTTGAGCAAAATAAAATGTATGAATCCATGTAAGATTCTGTAAATCCCTTTTTTAGAAATAGAATCAATCTGAACATCGTGGCACAGACAGTCACACACAGGGCATCTCACACCTTCAATGCATTATCTGGGCTGACATGACCCCAATTGCTAAAGCTCACTTGAGAATGTAACTTAAAAAAAGTTCTGTGATTTACATAGGAAAAAACTGAAGCCAACATGTTCATTCTAAAAGATGAGCGATATAACAAACAATCCAGGTCTTTTTCAATATATAATTTCAGTTACATCACACCATAAACTTTTGCTATAAATTCTGTCTTGCAATCTTACACTCCACAACCACCTGATGAAGGAGCACTGCTCCAAAAGCTAGTGCTTCCAAATAAACCTGTTGGACTATAACCTGGTGTTGTGTGATTTTTGTTTTGAATTATTATGAATATCTATTTCATAGCTTACGTACTTTGGACTGTCATTTTACACTGAGGAATATATAATAATATAGATTAAGAAAGATCGGAGTAGGGAGACAGTGATGTAGTGATATTGTCACTGGACTAGTCAGCTAAAGGCCCACACTAATGCTGTGGGGATATGGGTTCTTTTACTACCATGTCAGTTAGTGAAATTTAAAATAACAAATCTTGAACTAGAGTAAAAGCTAGTCTCAGAAATTGTGACCTTGAAGCTATTAAAAAATATTTTTAAAAAAATGCTATCTTCGATCCTTTTGGGAAAGTAATCTGCCATCCTTGACTGATCTGGCTTACATGTGACTCGAGACGCACAATAATGTGTTAACGCTTAACTGCCCTTGCAAATGATCCAGCAAGCCACTGAGTTCAACAGCTGTTCTAGATCTGCAACAGCTCTTAGGTGGGCTTAATTGGCTTCACCTGGAGATGTCTGTAAAGCTTACAGTCATGGCAGCCCAGGGTTAGGGTTGTTTTGGATCCTAGATTTAAAAAAAATTCTAATGCATTCAGGAGCCCTTAAATACTTCAAAAGATCAAAGAAGAAATTGTAAATAAGGGATAATTACTCCAAAGATTTGGTTTAAGGACATCCCAGAGCAGGTCACATCATTATGGCGATCAGTGAAGTTTGGGGAAACTAATTTCAGTTAGTCGGATATCGCTGAGAGCTTCTAGTTTCAGTTTGGACTACTGTTTTGTAGCTCACTGAGAGAAGACAGCCAAAGTAAATGACAGTTATGTAGAAGTTAGTTAAATGAAAGTTAGATCTGCATTGTAAAAGAATAAAACAGTAACATCATAGTGACTGCTTGGGAGTTGGGTAAAGCTTAACCTCCTTTGAACCTTGAGAGTATGAAGCTGGAAAATGGCCTAGTTTGAAGCCTGTGGGCGAATCTGCAGTGGACCTCAGTTTTTATTGTGAAAGGAAGTCATCAGCTGCATAAACTTGATAATATTGATAAGAAACCAGAACAAGGACTTCCTTGGTCAGAGCTTGCAAATGAAAGTTTACTACTTCTATAGCAGAAGCTGAGGTGAATTCTCCAGAGACCTATGATATATGTACAGTGGTTTCAGCATTATCAGCTTGCACCTCCTACAATGGTTGTCAGTAGCAGGACAAGCTTAACTGACAACAGATGCTACAGAAATTATTTTCCTTTAAAAACTGCTTGGTTAGGACTGTAGGTCAATGTGCATAAATATTGAACATTCAATGAACAGCAATTGACTTTGACAATTTAAGACAAGTCATTTTTATCATGAGTGAAACAAGTGTATTGTTAAGTTCTTAATTTTTTTGTGTGTTGTTTTTGTTTCATTTCTGAACATGCTTACTTTTAAGGGTTGTTGAGGTATAGAGCTGTACAGCATGGAAACACACCCTTCAGTCCAACTCATCCATACCACCTAGATATCCTGAATAAATCTGGTCACATTTGCCAGCATTTGGCCCATATCCCTCTAAAACCTTCTAATTCATATACCCATCCAGATGCCTTTTAAATATTGTAATTGTACAAACTTCCACCACTACCTATGGCAGATCATTCCATACATGCACCACCCTCTATATGAAAAAGTTGTCCATTAGGTTCCTTTCAAATCTTTTCCCTCTCACCTTAACCTATGCCTTCTCGTTCTAGACTCCCCCACCCCAGGGAAAAGACCTTGTTTATTTACCCTATCCATGCCCTTCATAATTTATAAACCTCTATAAGGCTACCCCTCAGCCTCTGACAATCCAGGGAAAACAGCCACAGCCTATTCAGCCAGTCCCTATAGCTCAAATCCTCCAACCCTGGCAACATCCTTGTAGATCTTGCCTAATCAATTTCTGGTGCAGCTGCCACATGACCTCTCAATTTAGTGACCAATAAAGGCAAGCATAACGAATGCCACCTTTATTATCCGATCTATCTGTGACTCCACTTTCAAGGAACTATGAGCCTGCGCACCAAGGTCTCTTTTTTTTTTCCCCAGCAACACTCTCCAGGACCTTACCATTAAGTATATAAAGCCTGCCCTGATCTGCCTTGCCAAAATGCAGCACCTCACATTTGTCTAAATTAAACTCCATCTGCCACTCCTCAGCCCATTGGCCCATCTGATCAAGATCCCGTTGTACTCTGAGATAACCTTTTACACCTCCCAATACACCACCTATTTGATGGTGTCTGCAAAATTACTAACCATTCCTCCCAGCTTCATGTCCAGATCACTTAAATGATAAAAAGCAGTGGCCCAAGCACCAATCCCCTTGTGGCACTCCGCTGGTTACAGGCCTCGAATCTGAAAAGCAACCTTCCACCACCACCCTCTGTCTACTACCTTTGAGCCAGTTCTGTATCCAAATGGCTAGTTCTCCCTGTATTCCATGAGATTTAACCTTGCTAATCAGTCTCCCATGGGGAACCTTTTCAAACGCCTGACTGATGTCCATACTGGTCATGTCCACTACTCTGCCTTCTTTAATATTCTTTGCTCCTTCTTCAAAAAACTCTATTAAGTTAGTGAGATATGATTTCCCAAGCACAAAGCCATGTTGACTATCCCTAGTCAGTTCTTGCCTTTCTAAATACATGTAAATCTTGTTCCTCAAGATCCCCTCCAACAACTTGCCCACCACTGATGTCTGCAGTTCCTTGGCTTTTCCTTATCATCTTTCTTAAATAATGGCACCACCTTAGCCAACCTTCAGTCTTCTGGTACCTGATCTGTGACAATCGATGATCCATATATCTCAGCAAGTGGCCCAGCCATCACTTCCCCAGCTTCCTACAGAGTTCTTGGGTACACCTGATCAGGTCCCAGTGATTTATTTACCTTTAAGGTGTTCAGCTTTGTAATATGGTCATTTTTCAAGAGCTCACTATTTATTTCATCGAGTTCTGTAAAATCTTTGTTGTTCTCCAAAGTAAACCATGCAAGATACTCATTTAGTATCTCCCCCATCTCCTGTAATTTCACCTTGCTGACCTTTTAAGGGGCCCTATTCTCTTAGTAGTTACCATTTTATCCTCAACATATTTGTAGAATCCCTTTGGATTTTCCTTCAACTTCTTACCAAAGTTATCTTATGACCCTTTTTGCCCTCTTGATTTCCCTCTTAAGTGTACTCCTACTGCCTTTGTACTCTTTTAGGGATTCACTCAATCCCTGCTGCCTCTTTTTAACAAGAGAAAAATCGTTTGAATAATTATTCAGAAATGTCAGTTTTATTTTGAAAGGTGCCATCTTGAAAATAAATGTGGGGTTGAAAATTTAACTTGTACAACTAAGATGGTATGTACAAGGTCAGCATAAAGATTTGTAGTTTGGTTGCTGTCGTTGTGGGTATGTTTACCCAGCTGGGAAATGTCCCCTGTCTAAGTGACCTTTCCAGCAGTTTGAGCCTCCTGTGAAGTGCTGCTGTACTGTCTTCTGAAGTGTTTGGTTCCGTTTCTGCTGCTTCCAGTTCTGGTAGTTTGTTGTAGTAGCCGGTACACCGAGTCTAAGTCTGTCTGTTTGTCGATGGAATCAGTGGATGAGTGCCATGGTTCTGGAAATTTTCTAGCTGTCCTCTGTTTAGTTTATCTTATGATTGTTGTGTTGTCCCAGTTGAATTTGTGGTATTGTCATCTGTGTGTATGGCCACTCTGGACAGCTGGTCGTGATGTTTAGTGGCTAGTTAGTGTTCGTGGATGCGGGTTGCTAGTTGTCTGACTGTTTGTCCTTTAGTGTTTCTTGTAGTCTTCACATGGAACCAAGTAAAAACTTGCACATGATGGGTAATAGGGTCTCCTGCTCTCATGAGTTGTTGACTGAGCATGGCTGTCAGTTTATGGGCTGTCATGAATCAGAGTGGTCGGAAGACAGCTCTGATCCTTAACAGCTGTTATGGACCAGGCCAGACCCCCTCAAAACATTTCAAGAAGTGGCCCGGACCCAACTTTGCGAGTTGCTTTAAGCAAGTGTAAAATGGCATGGCAGGATGGAATGTACTGCAACAGTCGGTTTTAAGAGTAGACCATACTGCTTTAGTTTTGTAACTTGTTTTTGGTCCATGTAGTAATAATATGCTTTGATTTTTGGTTGTTTTACAGAATTAAAGCATGCTTTATGACCCTTGAGTGCTGTGTTGTTTTTGTGTTTTGTAATGAACATCATAACTCAAAAGTCTTATTTAAATCTGTCATGTATGCTTGGTTTTGTCATTGATGGCCCATGACTTCTGTCTTTGTTGATAAAGAATTTGCAAGTTGCCAACTGAGCTGATACACATTTCTAGTTTGCCTATTGGAAATGTAAATAGCAATGTTTTCTTTAAAATAAAAATGTTCTCTCTCTGTGTGTCTCTCTCTCTCTCTCTCTCTCTCTCTCTTTCTCCATTTCTTCCCTTCTTTCTTCCCTTCTTTCTTCCCTTCTTTCTTCCCTTCTTTCTTCCCTTCTTTCTTCCCTTCTTTCTTCCCTTCTTTCTTCCCTTCTTTCTTCCCTTCTTTCTTCCCTTCTTTCTTCCCTCCATTTCTTCCCTCCATTTCTTCCCTTCTTCTTTCTTCCCTCTTCTCTCCATTTCTTTCCTTCTTTCTTCTCTCCATTTCTTTCCTTCTTTCTTCTCTCCATTTCTTCCCTTCTTCTTTCTTCCCTTCTTTCTTCTCTCCATTTCTTCCCTTCTTTCTTCTCTCCATTTCTTCCCTTCTTTCTTCTCTCCATTTCTTCCCTTCTTTCTTCCCTTCTTTTGTGCTCTCTTGCTCTCTACCTTTTGTCTCTGTCTCTCTCTTTCTGTCTCTGTCTCAATAGATCTTTTTCTCCCATTTGTACGGAAATACTTCTGACATTTGCGCCAGCTGCAAATATTGAGTAGATGTTTATTTGTAAGTATTGTTTGGCTGTTGCTTTCATTATGATTTTGTTTCATCCAAAATTCCCTCTGCGGAGGAGTTCGTATAATCTCAGGAAGAAATCGACTACATTTTTACAAAAAAAGCTCTCAAGATTCTAAATTCCCTGGTAAATTGTTCATTTTAAGAGCTCAAGGAACAAAGCGAGCAATGTTTATCTTGTGTTGAGTGTTATTTGGTTAATAAGATACTCCACTGAGTTTTCCCTCCTTTGTTATTAGGAATATTTAATAAATTTGCGAAAATTACAGCTCGACTCAAATTTCTTATGCAAATTCTTGAAAAAATCATTTTTTTTCAGGATGTAGGCATTACTGGAAAGACTGAAATATTTTGCTCATTCCAGGTTGCTCATGAGAAAGTGGAAGTGGGGTCTTGCACTATTGTAGTCCACTTGGTGAAGGTGCTTGCACAGTACTGTTTTGGTAGGAAATTGCAGAAATTCAGCACAGCAGGATGCTCAGCAATGTCCAATCAAGTTAGGATATTGAGTGACTTAGTGAGAAATTGGAAGTGATGATCATCCAATGCACACTTGTTTTTGTTTGACTGTAATCTGTTATTAATTTACCTGACTTCAAGGATTGCAGAGGAACTGTTTTGTTTGCTAATTCATGCCATAATCCTAATGTTTGTTATAAGCCTGTGACAATTTAAGAACTGTTACTTGTTGCAAACCAAAATCACATTCTGATTAGGGTTGCGGACTATTGAAAATAATCAGTATTATGAAACCTATTATAGCAGATGATACATTTATTTACATATGTTTGATGGTGATTTACAAGGGCAATATTTCACACTATGATCTGGGATGGGAGTTTGCGAATCCAGGTGCAGATGAGCAATCGTGAATGGCTCTTTGCCCCTATTTGTATGTGCGATAACTTTACATTCTAAAGTCCCACAGACATTTTGTTCAAGTGCAAGAGTTCTCAATGTTGCTGGAAAATACTTAATTATTTAAATTTATTATCTCCTCTTTCTGAAGATTTTTGCTTTCGTTGTCTGAAACTCTGCCATCAGGTGGGAGGGTGGGTATTGTTGTGTCCTGAAACTCTTGAACAGATGAAGGCAATAATACAGACTTGCAAGAGTCTCCTTTAAACATTAAAACTGCTTTCCCTGTTTCTTGTCGCACCCCAACTCTTTGAATGTTAATCAAAACTGTTGAGGGTCTGCAATGTTGTCAGAAAAGTTCCAATACCAAAACACTACCTGATCCATGGATTGGACTAGAGACATTGTGTCTCTTATTTTTTTGAAGCGGAGTTCTTACTGTATCTTGTTATTTTAATTCTATAATCCGCACATGTGTTAATAAGGGAAGGTGTTGGCCAGTCAAAATTTGTATTCATCTCTGGAGGAGTCACAAAGCAGGTTGAGGCAAAGCAGTGAATAAACTATATTTGTATATCGGAATAGTGTTCAATTCAGGATTTCTAATTGTTGGTGCTGAAAATGATATAACTGAAAATGTTTTCCAACGGGTATGCTTGTCATCAACTATTAGAACACTGAGGGTAATATTAGAGCCATTGTTAGATGTGGAGGATAATACATATGGTTCTCCAAAGGTTTGATTTGGAACCTCTTTATTTTAATATCTTGATGAATTATTTGGATTTAGTACTAAGATGCATGGTATCTACATCTTCACAAAGATGAATGGAGGAAGGTTGCAGATGAAATTGAATGTAAAGAAATACAAAATGCAACACTAGCAGTAACAAATTAAGGCTGATTGCATAAATCAAAAGAATGTGCGTGGAAATTTCAAAATCTAGGCGACCTCATTGGCAATAAATTGCAGCTATCCATTTTCTATTGCAATGAATAAACAAATTAGATGTTGGAAAGTATTAGAAGATCAGTTTTGAGCCAAAATAGTGAGCTAATCCTATCCCTTTATAAATCGTTTGTGTGACTGTACTTTCAATATGCTAGTTGCTGCAGAATTAAAACAATATTGTTGCTGTTGGAAAGATACTGAAAAAAATCCTAGCTAGTTGAGGAGATTGAGGGATTGGATTATGAGGAGCAATTACATAAATTGCTTATATATTTTACTGCAAAGTCAAATGTGGAGAGATGATATAATAGCTGTGCTTGTGATTCAAACGTGAATAGATAATGTGGACCATGTTGAGCTATTTCAGCTTGTCAGAACAATAGAACTGTAGGAGGCTGTGAATTTGAAGGGGAGATGAATTCAAAATGAATCTACAGAAACAACATTTCAGTGAACAGTCAATACATGGAACAGCTCCCTAAAGAAATGACGGAAGCAGTTAGTTTTGTCAGTCTTGATAATTGACATGCCTTTGGTAAGCACTCAGTTCTGTAAACCAGTCCAAGGAGAAACTATTTTACCACAAAGCTGACATATGAAAGACAATCCACCTGATGAAGTGGTAATGCACAAGCATTCTGTGTTTTACATCTATCGTTGTTTGTACTTCTAGCTGCTTCAGAATTATTAGGATGCGATAGGTGGATAGTCATCGCAATTAATGGTCTCAATAGTTTCCATACATTTGATTTCAATAGTCAGTGGTGCTTCAGGTTGGAAATAGTTGTTATTGTTAGAAGATATAATTTGCATTTGAATTTGTCAGAAAACATTTTGGGAAACTGTCCACAAGCAGTTTGCGACCTGGCATGCAGGAAATATGGCATACCCAGAAGGAGCAAATGACTTTGAGCATAAAGCTTTTGAAGAGGCTGAGGTATTTTTCCTTGGGAGTGTACAAACCCTCTTAAGGTTTGTAAAATCATTAGGGGCATGGAAAGGGTGAAGACCCAAAGTGTTTTCCCAGGGTTGGGGTGGGTGGGGGGAAAAATCCAAAAGCCATCAGTTTAAGGTGAGAGGGGGAAAGATTTTAAAAGGTACCTGAGGAGTAACTGTTTAACAGAGAGTGGTGTGTGTATGGAACGAGCTGCTAGAGGAAGTGGTGGAGGCAGTACAGTTATAACATGTAAAAGGCATCTGGATGGGTCTATGAATAAACAAGGATAAAATGGATTTGGGCCAAATGCTGGCATGTTGGACTAACTCAGATTGGGTTGTCTGGTGGCGCAGAAGAATTGAACTGAAGGGTCTGTTTCCCTGCTGTATGAATCTGTAACTCCATAAGTGTGCTATCTCTGTAGTTTTCTTTGCACCATGTCTAGTCTGTTCTAGATAGATTGATTGATAAAGATTAATTGTTGCAATAAGTCATCAACTCTATCATTCTAACTGTCTTAGGCAGTCCCTCAGGATTGATGTTGACTTATTTTCACTCTGATTTGATGTTCTAGAAGTAGTGAGTTTTGAAAAGATGTGTAGCTCAGGTTGAGGTTCTGGATGGAGGTTTGCTCGCTGAGCTGGAAACTAACCTTCCAGCTCAGTGAGCAAAGCTATCTCCAGATGTTCTAGAATAGCTGAGTAAGCCAAGGTGTTGTCTGCCGATTCTGCCACGGGTCAGAATTGGAGGAATGGGTTGTTTAGATATGACTCTCTGACTCTATTTACATGCCCCTTTGGTTGCCTTGATGTCCCTTCAACATGTTTTCCCTTGAATTTTGAGTTCATTGCCTTCCCAAATCAGCCTTCTCTCGGTGACAAGTCAGAGCCTCCCATGTATCAGATAAGTTTGACATCTTCAGGGATGCTTTGAGGGCATCACTTGTCTGTTTCCAATATCTTGTTGTCATGCATGAGCTCTGAGTAGGTTATTTTCTTTATGATTCTACTCTTGGGCTCACATGATATGTCCTGTCCAGAAGAGCTTGGGAGAGAATGCTGCTATTGGACCACATCATTGATACTGTACTTGGAGGTTCTTGTGAAGGAGCCATTGCTGGTACTTCTGCATTGATTTGAGGTGCCTTCTTTGGGCCATCCAGACTTCTGAGGCATATTGGAGTGTAGGGAATACTGTTTCCTGGTAAATTATGATTTGGTCTTGGGTTTGAGCTCCTGGCCCTTGAATACGCTCCCTTTTCTCTCAGTGACCAACTGAAATGATTTCACATTTTTAAGACTTCTGTAACAATTTGAAGTTGATATTGACTAAATGTTACTGAGGAAAATTACAACAGAAAAGACATCTCCCCTCTCCCTACCTTTCTAATAAGGCTGATAACCCTGTGCTGCTTTTGCATGTTATGTTGCGCTTGCTGCAGAACCAGTCTAAAGTTGCTCCTTGCTTCCAATAGGTGGAAATAGTAGGAAGTCACACATCCCTGAATTAATAACCTTGAATTAAAGGGGACAGTTTAAATATGACTAATGAAAGTGAAGCCCTAAAAATAGAGTTGACTGTGATAGTTTCTAATTTTGTAGTTTGTCTGCGCGGATCAGCATTTATCCCTTAGGGCTCACGCTCCAGCATGTTGCTGAGACACCCCTGCACTGTCAGGGTGTTGTCTTGTGGATGAGACCTTATTTAAGGGCCAGTATGGTTGCTCAGGTGGATGCAAAAAAAATCCTTAGCGCTATCACAGAATCCCTACAATGTGGCAGCAGGCCATTCAGTCCATCAAGTTCATACTGACTGTCTGAAAGCATCCCACCCAAACACCCCCTTAACCTATTCCCATAACCCCACATTTCCCATGGTTTACCCACATATCCCTGGGCAATTAGCATGGCTTCACCTTCACATCTTTGGACTGTAGGAGGAAACTGGAGCATCCAAAGATAACCCACTCAGAAACTGAGAATGTACAAACTCCGCTTAGACAATTGCCTGATGTTGGAATTGAACCTGTGTCCCTGGTGCTGTGAGACAGCAGTGCTAACCACTGAGCCATCGTGCCACTATTTTGACAAGGAGTACTGAAGTTTTCCTCCCGTGACTTGGCCAATATTTATTCTTCAGTCAATGTTGTAAGAAACAGATTATCTGGTCATTATCACATTGCTTTTTGTGAGAGTTCAGAGCTCAAATTAGCTGTCTTGTTTCCTACATTACAATGGAAACTGCACTTCCACACTTTGCAGAGTACTTTGAGACATCCTGTGATCATGAAAGTGCTCTGTAAATGCGAGTCTTTGTTTTCTAAACCAGCATCACAAAAGTAGATGATCTGGGTCATTTTACTTAATTATTGTTTATTGCAGTTTGCTGCCTGTAAACAGTCTGAAAATGTACTTCCCCTCAAATATTTGTGATTACTAGCTTCTCTCGCAAGCTCCTACATGCAAGGGAATGTAGTTTAAGCATATCCTGTGGAAGGGTTACACTATTGTGGCAAACTGCAAGGCACTTATTAAAATTTTTAGATTTTTTTCTAACTGCCAAGTATTGTAACTGAAGGGATTGATACTTGTGTTTCAGAGGGGATATTTGAGTACGTGGATTAACTGACACATTTCGCTCAAGATGCTTCTATGGAGATTTGAGGAAGAACATTCTGCACTACATCAATGACAGGCTTAGCAAAGAGCTGGAAGTCCCCTCTGGGGAACAAGTAATGGGGTACCCCAATTAGTTCTTTTTTTGAAAAAAAACAATTTTCAGGTAGGGAAGATAAAATTTGAGAATTTGACATTTTTCCAAATTCATGACCATGACTGTGTAGAAGAATAAGGGCAGCAGATATGTGGGAACATGACCGTTTGAAAGTTACCCTCCTAGCTACTCACCCGCCTGACTTGCAAGTATGTTGCTATTCCTTCAGCGTCACTGAATCAAAATCCTCGAACTTCATTCCTAATGGCATTATGAGCCTAATTTGCAGGAAACTAACTGCAGTCATTCAAGGCGACAGCACACCACCTTCTTGAGGATAAATAGGGATTGGCAATAAATGCTGGCTCCAACCTTGTCACGTGTTTCCCATGAATGAATTTTAAAAATAATCTGAAGCTAAGATGCGAAAAAAAACCCAACATGGTTTATATTAGAAATTAGATATCGGTGAAAGTATCAAAATCCTTCAGCAAGGTTTTTAGTAATTGCTTCTTTGAGACTTTCTTCTGTTGGGTGTAAGATGTGGCAAGATGTGTACTGTCAGTCATGTGACCATTACTTGATTTTAATTTGCGACATACAGTGATGTTTTTCAGCTGCGTGGGACGATGGTAAACATCAAAAACTGTATAGGTCCCAAACTTAACCATGTGTAATGCCGTGGGCAATCCATGAGTGTTCTGTAGAAATTTGTCCTGTGGTCTCCAGCATATGAAACTTGTAATAAAGCATTTTCTTTCTGTCCGGCTAATCTGCTCAACAAATTTATGCCATAGGTGGTTTTAATTATTAAGCTGTTTAAAGGCTAACTAAGGAGATGGGCAGCTCATTGCTGAAGTGTAGCAATTACAGAAAATTATCAGGCAGCAATTATTTTAAATGTTATTTTTGATAGTACATCTGGGGTTTATAGGAGTTGGAACATTACAGACTCTAAGTCTTTGTTTTCTTGAGACCGAAAGCTCAGAATATTGAGTTATACTGGAAACACATTTTTCCCTGAAGCCTTGTATGCAGTCACATTTCTGAAGCAAATTGAATTGATTAGCATCACCGTGTGTCTGAATTTCTTCCTCAATTTACGCAGCTAGTTACAGGAAAACACTGTAGGGATTAAAATTTTGCAGAAGTTCTTTTTCTCGGCATAGTTATTAGTCGACTGTTTCTAATTATCTTCCCATCTTCGTTCCCAGTATCTGAGTTGCCTCAGTTTTATATGTTGCTAAAGGGAATGTTAGTGGTTTTGTTTAGCCATGATAATTGGGGAAAGGCATGCTTCACTGTCTAGAAAGGGGAGGGAAAAATGCTCTTGTGTCTTTTTCAGAACTCCTGATTCATCCTGTTTGTTCAAATGCGACATCAGGGAATAATCGGACTATAGAAAGTTGTGAATGAGTGGTCTGTGTGTGTGGCATAATGGCATACTTTTACTAATTTATATGTATAGTATATGTCTTACAATAGCAAAATCAGGGCACCCTTTAGAAAGATTTTGAGCCTATGCTGATTTTTTTTTTAATGAAGACATTCCAAGCTTTAGGAACAAATTGGTAGGTGCACGTAGTGGTTTTGGAAGGCTGTGCTTCAAATTGAGGATGTGAAAGAAACCTATAATGATAGACGATATTAAAACACAATTGGAAGTGCTGATTCATCTAACTTTCAGCCTGAGGTTTAAATTTATTTATTATGAGCCATCTTCATGCTGACTATGTTGCTAGTTACTTTATCAATGGATTTAAATTAAATTAGTGTGTTCTGAGATTTCCAAATTATTTCCGAATTATTTGATATGTTTAATGACAAGTCATTATTTAGAACTAGGTATGCACAATAATTGCTGTGTATTTATTTTTAAAAAAGATGGGCAGTTTCAGAATAGTCAAAAATAAATACTATCAAATTTGTTGTTATCAGTTATGCTTTGTTAACCCACTCCTGCATTTTAGAAAGGTTGGTTTTGATATTGCAAAATGCTATACTGGATGCATGCTTTTTACATAGTGATAATTTAGTTTTTTTAAATGCGAAGCGTGCGAAGAGATTAATGTGAAATCTGTGCCATTTTCAGAGCAGCTGCATCTGCAAAGGTGTAAACTCTGGAAGCCTTTAAATCACAGTGTTCATGCATGAATTGTCCTTATACTACACCTACTGGATTTTGTTGACTTCATACGGTCTGTAGAGTAGGAATTTACAGTATCAAGCATATTGAGACAAAAATGCCATGTAACTGTGTAAATTAATGCTGCTGCTCCACTCTATCTCTGTGGGAGGTCTGACTGTCCAGACAGCGCTCATTCCCAAAAGTTGGAATGAGTGAAAACTTGATACCTTTGTTTTACATGTTACTTTCATCTACTGCTGTCTAAGTGCGGATGAGACAGTGAGGATATGAACGTTGAGCCCCTGTGAGATTGACTTCACTAATTAGAAGTTTTGTTTTGTTTCACGAGTGTCCTGCAATCTGACAGTCAGAAGATATGACTTGTTCAAAAGTTCTTAAGAGGAGGAAGAGAGTCAATTGAGGGCACAGCATTAAAGTTATATTGTGGGTAGTGTCAAAGATATTGATTTGTTTCCCAATACAGCAAATGTAACATTAGCTGGGATATTTCCCAACAACAGCAGAGAAAACCAAAATATTATTTGGAAGCTCTTTAGTGACTGTTTCATCTTGAAAACCAGGGCGAGAAGTGAAAGGTCTGAAAATTTTAAGTTTCATCTTTGTAGCTTTGTAGCTTTTTCTTGTGCAAAATCAATTTTTTTTCTGGCTTCTCCCATGTATTAATCAGCAAAGTTTCTTGTGTTTTCCTTCCTTCCTCTGCCACTGCACTGAATGAGTTCTTGACATTGGAATTTCAAGCTCCACCTCCACTCATTGTGATCTCTCCTGAGTTCACTACCCTTATTCTCCTTAATTCATTTTGGCCATTTAAATATCTAAATCCACATTCACGGCCAGCCAGTTGATGTTTGTCAACCCATGTGGTCTTGCGATCAGTAGCAGGTTGCCAGAGCTGGGTCCTGGTGCTTTTGTTGTTTCTCTCCCCACCATACACAGCCGCATGTGCGCACACCATTTTTCAAGTGTTCGGAACTGAGATTGTCACTCTGAAATAAAAACTTTGTGACTTTCTCACTCTATTCCCTCTCTTTGTTAAACACTATGAAAGCTTAGTTTTCAGGATGATAGACTTTATAACCACAGCCATGTCAGATGGTCACATACACATTGATTCATTGTTATGCAATCAACATTGCTTAATTTAACCTTCTTTGGATTACTTTGTGGGCTGTGGACATTGTTGTCTGGACCAGCGTTAATGGCCCATACCTGGTCTTGTGCGAGATCCTGACAGCAGTATCCTAAGACAAGCGCTTTGTTTGAGTATACTTTCCATTGAGTAATAAATTCTCCTTTTAAATTTAAACTACCTGCATTTACAAATGACCACCATTGAGCACATAATAGGATGGTAAATTACTGTAGATGCTAGAACTCCTGAAATTTAAACTGAAAATGCTGAAAATACTCAGCAGGCTAGGCAGCATCTCTGGAGGGAGAATAAAATAGTCAGCATATCCTCTTTTTTTTAAAAAAAGAGTTTATTCCGGAGTATCACTGAATGGGCCAGCATTTATTTCCTTGCACTAGCTACTTTTGCGCAGACTGTAGTGAGCTACAGCCTAAAACCGTTGCTATTCATTTGCTGTAGGTAGATTCATAAAGTCATTTGAGAAGAACTTTCCGCATTTTGCCTCAGTGACACTGAAGAAACTTAGTTCTAAGTTAGTATAGTGAATATCCTGGCGAGGAACTCATAAGTGTGGTACCTAATTCCCTTGCTGTTCTGGACTGTAGTAATCATAGGCTTAGAAAGGATTGTCTCAGGAATGTTGGTGAATTTATGCAGTGCATCTTGATATACACTTCTGAACATTGGTTAGGGAGGAAGTGTTTATGGATTTGGTGTCAAGGACTACATTGTTCTGGATGGTGTCATGTTTCATGAGCATTAGTGGAGCTGCATTCATCTAGTCTAGACTTCATGACACTCCTGACTTGTACATTTTAGATAGTGGACAGGTTTTGGGGAGTCAGGAGATCGATTACTCACTGCAGGATTCCTAGACTCTGACTTACTCTTGTAACCACAGTGTTTATATAGTTCACTTTCTGGTTAGTGGCCCGTGAGCAATGGCAATGCAATTGAATGTCAAGGGGCCGTGATTAGCTCCTCTTTCTTGTTGGGGATAGTCATTGCCAGCCACTTGTGTGGCATAAATGTTATTTGCAACTTTTCAGACCAAAGCCTAGATATTGTCTGGGTTTTGGTACATGTGGACATGGACTTCTTCAGTATCTGAGGAGTCATTGCACTGAACATTGTGCAATCATCCATCAACATCTCTATTTCTGAGGTAAGGTCGTTGATGAAGCAGCTGAATGTAGTTAAGCTGAGAACACTGCCTGAGGGACTCCAAGATTACTGACATCCAGCAACCACATTCTTTTGTGCTATATATCACTTCAATAGAGTTTACCCCTCCTATTCCAGTTTATTGTACTTTTCCAATGCTTCTTGATGCTACGTGCTAATGTTTAATGTTTTTATTGAAGTATGAATTCCTTATGTTAGCCTTCCAAGAAGCAGTCTGACTTCATGTGAACTTTTCATTCTACTTCAGTAAGAAATGCCCCATTCCATCTCCCCTCACATGTTTAGCACAATCGCACATTTCATGTGGTGTCTTTAAATACTCTGTGTCTTTAGGAGGGCACACTTTAGGATGGTCCAGCCTACATCACTCAGTGCATCCTGACTGTCATAACAACTAACTGCATGGACTCTTGCTCGCACTTGAAGATGATAGGTTATTTACTACGTGTTCTGGAGCAGAATGCCCACTGCTGTGTGGTTTCTGAGAACATTCAGGTATTGGGCAGTCACTTGAGAAGATGGGACTGTACAAGCCCAGCTCCCTGAAGGCACAGGCCTTAGTGATTAGCTTTTCTCTGAGGGCCTGCTGCTAATCCCTTTTGTCAATCATAAACAAAATCATATTTCGTCCCTTGTATCACTCTCCACCCATGTCTCACATCCGTGCCCTAATCCATCTCCTTTCTGGATCCTTATCTGGACTAAAACAATCCACCAATTCACGGAGAGCTGCACTCCAAAATTCCAACTGCCTAGCATTCTACAGCTACTAATTTGCTCAACCCAATCTTTACTTCCACCTTTGCCCTGGCTCTCAATTAAACCGTTAGTCTGTCTCACTCCCTTGACTGTTAATTTGATGTGTTGTTTGTCTCTGATCCCTTGAGTCAAAGGGATGCAACCTCAAAAGGATATCTCCCCACCCCCACCCTCCTCTAGCCTATCTCTCCATGCTTCAGGCTCACTGCCTTTATTCCTGATGAAGGGCTTTTGCCCGAAACGTCGATTTCGAAGCTACTTGGATGCTGCCTGAACTGCTGTGCTCTTCCAGCACCACTAATCCAGAATCTGGTTTCCAGCATCTGCCGTCATTGTTTTTACCTCAAAAGGATATAATCCACAGCTAATATAACAATTCGTTGTTGGACTATTTGGCTGTCCCACATACAACACATATCAAGTCGTATATTCAGCTTAAACTGCTCGCTCTTCCAGAATCATGTCAGAATGCAAAAATAATCCCTGATTTTTATCTTCAGGTGATCATCTTAAACCCCTGCTGTTTTACCCTGGACCTCTAAGCGAAGGAGGAGAAGCTCATGGATTTCTTTGTCACAAAAGCGAAAACCTTTCACTTCTCTCCCCGCCATTAGCCTAACTGATTAAACTTACTCAAAAGCTCTGCCTCCCCAGACTTGAACTCTACCTGACACCCAGCCCCATGTCCCCATAAGTCTTCCACTATTAATAAATTATTAGATTACTTACCTGACATCCCACATGGGATGAGCAGATATTTTCTTCAATTCAGTCGTGAAATGGCCAAAGCCATTATATTTAGTTCTGTTCCAATTTCTGTTCCCTGGCTGCCAACTCCATCCCTCTCCTTGATGACAATTTAAGGTTATGCCAGACTACATGTAGTCCTGGAGATATTTAACACTGAGATAAGCTTCCAATCTCACATTAAGGCTATCACTGAGACCATCTATTTCCACCTCCCTAACATTGCTGGATTCTGTTCCTTTATGTCAGCTCACCTGCTGTTATTTGTGTCCTTGTTACTTTTTATTTTTAATTACTCCAATATGTCCTCAGCTGGTTTACCATGATTTACCACCTGTAAACTTGGTCGTCCAAAATTGATCCAAATTCTTAACTTGTGTTTAAGTCCTATTCCTCTCACCTATATGCTGGCTGATTGACACTGGATCCTGGTCAAACAATATCTTGATTTAAAATTCTTATTCCTGTTTACAAATCCTACCACGGATTGCCCCCTCCCAGTCTCAGTAACTTCCTCCATCCAACACCCCACCTCAGTATGTAATATTGATCTCTTGAGCATCTTCTGTTTTAATTACTCATCCATTGTGAATCATAGAATCCCTACAGTGTGGAAGTAGGCTATTCAGTCTATCAAGTCTACACCGACCCTCTGAAGACCCACTACTCTACCCTATTCCTGTAACCCTGCATTCCCCATGTCCAATCCACCTAACCTGTGGGAGGAAGCTAGAGCACCCAGAGAGAGCCCACGCAGGTGTGAGGAGAATATGCAAACTCCACACAGATGGTCACTTGAAGCTGGAATTGAACACCGATTACTGGTGCTAATCTGTGAGGTAGCAGTGCTAATCACTGTGAGCCACTGTGCCACCCTATTGTGTGGCCCAAAGCTCTGCAATCCCGTCCCTACACCTTTAGCAATTCGTTACAATACTTTTCAAGACGCAACTTACCTCTTTGATCAAACTTTTGGTCATATGACTTAATACTTTCATTTAGTGTCACTCCTGTGAAGCGTCATGTGTTTTACTGCATGAAGGTTTTTCCAAAAGAAAAAGCAGTTGTTAACCTCGCAAATGTGATGTTCGAAATGAAACAAAAATAAAATGACTGGAATGACCATTATGATATGAACAAGCAACACTTTTTAATCACACGCAATTAAATTGTGATAAATATGTATCTTGTCAAATACACTGTGGGCTCAATCATATAGTGGAGTTGGGCAACAGAAAGTTATATTGCTGCTCTCGATGGGCTGAGGGTATGTGTGTGTATGCGTGTGGAACTGTGGTATGGTGGGTTCAGGTACTATGCAGTGTTCATGTCCTCTTTCCTGCCTTGTGGAGAAAAGTCAGCACGTATATGTTGCATGTTCGATTCGGGTAGCCCATAAGTGGGCTGAATGGTTTGGGGCAATAAGGCTTGGCATGAAGCTTGAAACCAGTGTCTGAATGTTACAGCTAGTTAAGCAACTAACTGGAGCAGGGCAAGAAGAATTGTACATATTTGCAGAGTGGAGCGGGGGGAGAAAGAAATTCAAGAATTGGAATGGGGAAAAACAAAATTAAATAACTGTGAAAAATTTGAGTTCAAAGTTTTTGGGTTATGAAATTTGAAATGTAAGGTGTATGAGGAACTGAGGTACTCAGGTGATGTAGACACTGTACTCAGTACAGATTAATTTGGGAACTTCTATCAGACTGCCATCTACTGGTACTGCAAGGGAAAACAAACTAAATGTAATACTTGAAATTCAGAATTCCAGAGAATGTGATCATATAACAGTTTTGCTTATCTTGAGGGTCACAAACAGCATTTACTTCTGCAGTTCAATGAAGGGGGCTGTGACGGGTGGTGATGGGATCTATACTCCAAAGTAGTGATGTCATAGACTATAGATTTCAAATAGTGTAATTTTGTAATGGTAAAAACAAGGATGGCAGATGCTGGAAACCAGATTCTGGATTAGAGTGGTGCTGGAAAAGCACAGCAGTTCGAGCAGGAAAATCGATGTTTTGGGCAAAAGCCCTTCAGGAGTACAGGCAGAGTGCCTGAAGGGTAGAGAGATAAATGAGAGGAGGGTGGGGAGCAAGTAGCATAGAGTACAATAGGTGAGTGGGCGTAGGGATGGAGGTGATAGTTCAGGGAGGAGGGTGGGGGAAGGTAACAAAGAGTCCAATGGGTGGATGGGGGTGGGATGAAGGTGATAGGTCAGAGAGGAGGGTGGAGTGGATAGGTGGAAAAGAAGATAGACAGGTAGGACAGGTCATGGGAACGGTGCTGAGCTGGAAGTTTGGAACTGGGGTGAGGTGGGGAAGGGGTGAGGTGATGCCCTGGGGTTGCAGTGTTCCGAGGCGGAAGATGAGGTGTTCTTCCTCCAGGCGTCGGGTGGTGAGGAAGTGGTGGTGAAGGAGGCCCTGGACCTCCATTGTCCTCGGCTGAGTGGGAGGGGGAGTTGAAATGTTGGGCCGCAGGGCAGTGTGGTTGATTGGTGCGGGTGTCCCGGAGATGTTCCCTAAAGCGCTCTGCTAGGAGGCGTCCAGTCTCCCCATTGTAGAGGCGATCGCATCAGGAGCCATGGATACAATAAATGATATTGGTGGATATGCAGGTAAAACTTTGGATGTGGAAGGCTCCTTTGGGGCCTTGGATGGAGGTGAGGGAGGAGGTGTGGGTGCAGGTTTTGCAATTCCTGCGGTGGCAGGGGAAGGTGCCAGGACGGGGTGGGGGAGGGCGGGGGGGGTGGTGTTGTCGGGAGGCGTGGACCTGACCAGGTAGTCACGGAGGAAATGGTCTTTGCGGAAGGCGGAAAGGGGTGGGGAGGGAAAAATATCCCTGGTGGTGGGGTCTGTTTGGAGGTGGCGGAAATGTCATCGGATGATTTCGTTTATGTGAAGGTTGGTAGAGTGGAAGATGAGCACCGGGGTGGGGGGGGGGGGGGGGTTCTGTCCTTGTTACAGTTGGAGGGGTGGGGTCTGAGGGCGGATGTGGGTGGGGTCTGTGGGATGTGGACAAGATGCATTGGAGGGCATCTTTAACCACGTGGGAAAGGAAATTGCGGTCTCTAAAGAAGGAGGCCATCTGGTGTGTTCTGTGGTGGAACTGGTCCTCCTGGGAGCAGATGCGGCGGAGGCAGAGGAATTGGGAATACAGGATGGCATTTTTGCAGAAGGTAGGGTGGGAAGAGGTGTAATCCAGGTAGCTGTGGGAGTCAGTGGGTTTGTTTAACAAAAAATGTCTGTCAAGTCGGTCGTCATTAATGGAGATAGGTACAGGAAGGGTAGGGAGGTGTCAGAGATGGTCCAGGTAAATTTAAGGTCTGGGTGGAATGTGTTGGTGAAGTTGAACAACCTCAACTTGCTCAACCTCCTCACGGGAGCACGAGGTGGCACCAATGCAGTCATCAGTGTAGCGGAGGAAGATTTGGGGAGTGGTACCGGTGTAATTACGGAGGATGGGCTGTTCTACGTAGCCAACAAAGAGACAGGAATAGCTGGGGCCCATACGGGTGCCCATGGCTACTCCTTTTGTCTGGAGGAAGTGGGAGGATTCGAAGGAGAAATTAATGAGGGTGAGGACCAGTTCGGCCAAACGAATAAGAGTGTCGGTGGAAGGGTACTGTTGGGGACGTCTGGAGAGGAAAAAACGGAGGGCTTGGAGATCCTGGTCTTGGTGGATGGCGGTGTAGAGGAATTGGATATCCATGGTGAAGATGAGGCGTTGAGAGCTGGGAAAACGGAAGTCTTGGAGGAGATGGAGGGCATGGGTGGTGTCTTGAATATATGTAGGGAGTTCCTGGACTAGGGGGGGATAGGACAGTGTCGAGGTAGGTAGAAATGAGTTCAGTGGGGCAGGAGCATGCTGAGACAATGGGTCGACCAGGGTGGTCAGGCTTGTGGATCTTGCGAAGGAGTTAGAACCGGGCAGTGCGGGGTTCCCAGACTATGAAGTTGGAAGCTGTGGGTGGGAGATCTCCTGAGGTGATGAGGTTCTGTATGGTCTGGGAGATGATGGTTTGGTGATGGGGGGTGGGGTCATGGTCGAGGGGGCGGTAGGAGGAGGTATCCTCGAGTTGGCGTCTGGCTTCAGCGGTGTAGAAATCAGTGCGCCAGCCTACCACTGCTCCCCCTTTATCTGCTGGCTTGGTGTTTGTAATGGACAAGCGTAAAACACCTGAAATGTTGACCTGTTGATGTGTTGTAGTTTATTTAAATTAAATCCATTTCGCCATTTTCTCATTTATTGCATTTTCAATACTTTATCTTGTATATTTTATATTACTACATTCTTTGTGATTCCTAACTTCTGCGAGCCTGAACACATCAAAAGTCATAACCACACAAAGGCTCAGCCTTACATTATGATCTGCTGTTAACTTCCACAAAAACTTCTCGCTGTAACTGTATGTTTGACTGTTGCACATGAAAGAGAATAGATCAAATTTCTAGTGCCCTGCAATATCCAGTGCTGAATGATGGAAGATAATTTTTAAAATAGAATTCACAGGATGTGGCTTTTTTACCTATCCCTAATTGTCCTTGAGAAGGGACTTTTGCAATTTTGACCCAGTGACAGTAAAAGGACAGAGTTTTTGTTCTGTATTATACTGATGTGTGGCTTGGAGAAAATCTCAATAGTGGGGGAATTCCCATGTAGCTACTGTCCTTATCCTTCTAGGTGCTGGAGGTCACAGGTTTGGAGGGTGTTGTTGGAAGTACATAGAAATTAGTGACAGCTGTAGTCCACTCAGCTTCTTGAGCCTGATTTGCCATTCAGTAAAATCCTTGCTGATTTGTTGACTCCACATTTTACCTGCTGTGATAATCTTCACTTCCTTGTTCATCTAGAATCTATCTACTTCAGCCTTAAAATATTCCAATGATGTTCTTGAAAAAAGTAGTGGAAGCAGACTGTCAAAGACTCTGAGCATTAACATTTGTTCTCATTTCTGACTTGGGTGATTTCTTTATTTTAAGACAGTGACCCCTATTTCTAGGTTCTCCCACAAGAGAGATCATCCTTGCCATGTGCCCCTCTCAAAGTTCCTCAGGGTCTGATGTTTCAATCAAGTTGCCTCTTGCTCTTCTATATGCCAGTGGATGCAAGCCTAGCTTGTCCTCTGATGATAACCTACCTATTAGAGGTATTATAATCAAAACAAAATACTGCAGATGCTGGAAATCTGGAACGAACGTAGAATGCTGAAGAAATACAACAGGTTTGAAAGCATCTGTGATGAGAACTAGTTAACATTTTGAGTCTGGTCTGACTCCTCTTCAGAAAGTTTTATTTCTCTCCACAGATGCTGCTAGACCTGCTAGGTTTCCCCAGCATTCTCTGTGTTTGTTTATTACATGTACTAATCTGGTAAACTAGTAATTAATTTTTCAGACTTCCTTTCTGTAGGAATAATGCTCACTTAGCTTTTTAAATAGCTAAGGAAACTCTTAGTATATCTTGTTTACATATCTAGACTGGGGTAGGCACAATGGCTCAGTGGTGCTGGAAGAGCACAGCAGTTCAGGCAGCATCCTCCAGCACCACTCATCCAGAATCTGGTTTCCAGCATCTGCAGTCATTGTTTTTACCACAATGGCTCAGTGGCTAGCACTGCTGCCTCACACCTTCCGGGACCTCTCTTTGATTCCCTGCAATTGTTTGTGTGGAGTTTGTACATTCTCCCTGTGTCTGCGTGGGTTTCCTCCGGGTGCTCTGGTTTCCTCCCACAATCCAAAGATGTGCAGGTCAGGTGAATTGGCCATGCTAAATTGCCTATAGTGTTAGGTGCATTGGTCGAGGGAATGGGTCTGAGTGTGTTATTCTTTGGAGGGTCAGTGTGGACTTGTTGGGCCAGAGGGTCTGTTTCCACACTGTAGGGATCCTAATCTAATCTAGCTTTCTCTCAAACTCCAATTTTCTGTTCTTAAGTTTTTGCTTTTTTTTAATATTATAGTCACTCCTCTGACTTGCCACCCATTTATAGTCTTTTCTTCAAAATTGATGCAGTCTGCAACCTTTTTAATAACCACTGAAGGAACTTTTCTTTCTCTTGGCATGCATTAAAATATGGGTGTTGGTGATGGCTCTGTGAACATGCCCATCAATTATGGGGAACCTGCATGCTGGTACTAAAAATGTGAAGCGTTTGGGACCATCTTCTGCTCAAAGGCAAATTGATGTACTATCTCGTACAATCCCCAAGCCTCTAGTATCACAGATGAAGGTTTAACTAATTCAGTTAATTCCACATAATATTGGGGAATGGCTGAATGCAGTGGATACAGTAAAGGCAACAAGCCTAGACAAAAGCTATCATACTGGAATGTACCCAATAAATCACCCTTGTATGCCCTGTCCACACAAAGCAGTCACACCCAATCTGGTCAGTTACTGAAACAAAAGCAAATATTGCTGGAGAAACTCAGCAGATCTGGCAGCTAACATTTTGAGTCCAGTGACTCTTCATCAGCACTGGTTAATTACTGTCCCATCAAGCCTCCATCCTCTGCGAAATGTTTGTTGTTGAGCTGCTGTATGTATTAGAACCAGTTTTAAACCTCCATGACAGCCTTTGTCCATCCATGGACAAAGCACTCTATTCCAGAGGTGAGGTGTGAATGACCAGCCTTCTAATAAACGTGAAATCAGTGAGAATTGGAGGTGGAGGTGCGGAATATTTTCCATTGATTGTGAGTCATACTTTGGACATTGGAAGGTGGTTGAGGTTTCATCTCATCTGCTGCCACTCCCTGATTTCAAACTTAGTTTGTTTATGCTAAACCTCAGGCCAGATATTTATGTTGATCAGAAGACTTTGGCATAAATTTCTAGGACATTTAGTCAATTTCTTTTCCATCCCTATCCCCGGGTTATAAAGAAGCCCTTCTTGCAGTCTGCCACTTTGTTTTAGCAAGTGGGCATAACCCCCGTCAGGAACTGGGCCTGTGAGTGTGCCCTTGCCCAACACTGGGCTCTCTCCTTGCAAGGCTGAGTCAGTGACAGCTTCTCAAGGCCTCATTAGTAACGGAGGTGCCCTTTTCTTCTTTTGTTATGTAATCTCTGCAATTTCTTTTGACGAGCGATTATCAGTAGTGTAGCTGAACCTGTGCCTGATTCTGGGACCAACCATAGTAGATTCCTTTGTGGAGACGGGGAAGGGAGCTTGTGATTAAAGGAACAGGAGCAGCATGAGATAGACAGAATCCATGATTGGAAGTACCAATCCTCACGGATTCTGTCTCTCCAACGGATTTGGGTGGGCGGGGGAGGGGGAGCAGGAGCTGGGAGATGTGGGGAGGTTCTCCAGTGATTACAGGTGTTTTGGGAGCTTGTGAGGGTGATTTCGCCAGCCACTTCCTTGCATTTTTAAGCATTGCTGTCTTTGTCATGCTGTGAACTGGACATGCATAGAGATTTTGAACAGCTAATCTAAAAGACTTGCAATCTAAAAACTCCAAGCTAGCCACCTTCCATAGTTCATCATGTGGAAGGTGTAGCCTTTTTTTTGTTGTTGCAGAAATTGATGCCTAAATGGTGATTTCTTGCCTGCAGACTAAGCTTTCACAGATTGGATCCTATTTCTGAAAGCAAATGATAACTCAGGGGATATTGGCATATATGTACATTTAAGCATAATTGTGCCCCTCAAATCTTTTATGGCTTTCCGATGTTCCATTGTGCTTTACTGCCAATTGTTCGAATGAAGTCTGAAATTGAGGGGGGCAGTGATCCCTCCGTACTCTACTGGAATATTGACCTAGAATGCCAGCAGCTCAGTGGTTGGCACTATTGCCTCACAACACCAGAACCTGGGTTCAGTTCCATCCTCTGGCAACTGCTTGTGTGGAGTTTGCACATTCTACCTGTGTCTATGTGGATTTCCTCCCATAGTCCAAAGGTGTGCGGGTTGAGTGCATTGGCCATGCTACATTGCCCATAAAGTTCAGGGATGTGCAGGCTAGGTGGATTAGGTCTGGGGAATGCAGGATTACAGGGATAGGGTAGGGGGAGTGGCTCTGTGTGTGATGCTCTTTGGAGGGTTGGTGTGAAATCAATGAGCTGAATGGCCTGTTTCCACACTGGAGGGATTCTATGATTCTAACATGTACTTCAGTCTCTGGAATGTGGCTCGAGTGTAAAACCTGCTGACTCAGTGGTAGCAAAATTGTCTGAAGCATTTAATGTCATGTCGAATTGTTATACTCCCATGATGAAATACCCTGCTACTGCCCATTGTACAGGTGGATCCATCAAGAATCATCACTCCAATGTGGAGGCACAGGGATGCCAGAGTAAATGATCACTTTTGTTGCCAGCTTGGCAGATTTTCTGGACTGTAGATTTGAATCTTTCAAAAAGGTCTACACAAATAATCCAAGCTGACAATTCATTGAATACTGTGGGCATGATGCATTATCAGAGTTGTTGATTTTCTGAGGACGTGCTAAACAAATGTGTTTATCTGCTGAGGTGGATACGTAATAAGGCTGTCTCTCACCCTTCTGCATTCCAATGAGTATAGGACCAACCAACTCAACCCATCCTCATGAGAGAGTCCCTCCATAACTGGGATCTAGTGTACATTGTTGGGACGGACTCCAAAGCATTTGCTTAGATAAGAGACTCAAAACTGTTCACAGTATTCCAGCTGTGGTTTGACTGGTGGCATGTACAGTTTTGCTACTGATATGTTCCATTCCCTTTGAAATAAAGGCCAATATTTATTTGCCTTCCTATTACCTGCTGAACTTGGATGCTAGTTTTTTTATATAATCCATGGATAAGGGCTCCAAATCCTTTTGTTCAGTATCTTTCTGCACTCTTTCTCCATTTAAATAATATTCAGTTCCTCCAGTCTTCCTGTCCAAGTGCACAACTTCACATTTCCTACATTATATTCCATCTGCCATTTTTTTGCCCACTTGCCTAACCTGTCTATATCCCTTTGTAAAGCCTTTGAGTCATCCTCACCGCTTCCCACCTGTTTATTTTGTCATCCACAAACTTGGCTGTAGTATATTCACGCCCCTCATCCAAGTCATAAATATATATTGTAAATAACTGTGGCCCTAGCACTGATCCCTGAGGCATTACAGGTTACTATCCTGAAAATGGCCCCCATATCCCAACTTTGTCTTCTACTAATTAGCCAATCCCCTATCCATTTTAATACATTATCTTCAATCTCATACGATCTTATCTTATTAATTAGCCTAAGATCTATGTGGTACCTTTATCAAATGTGTACTGAAAATTTAAACTATATCACATTTCAATCCTTCATCTTTATCTCTCCTGCTTGTAATTCCCTGAAGAATTCTAGTAAATTTGTCAAGCATAGTTTCTCCTTCCTGAAGTCCTGCTGATTCTGCTTGCTCAGTATGTTACATATTTCTACATGTTCTCTGTTACAGTCCTTCATAACTGTCTCTAATGTTTTCCCAATAACAGGCCAGTCGCTCAGTGGTTAGCACTGCTGCCTCACAGCACCAGGGTCCCAGGGTTGATTCCAGCCTCGAACGATTGTCTGTGTGGAGTTTGCACATTCCCCCTGTGTCTGTGTGGGTTTCCTCCGGATGCTCCGGTTTCCTCTCTCAGTCCAAAGATGTGCAAGTCAGGTGAATTGGCCATGCTAAATTTCCCATAGTGTTCGGTGCATTAGTAAGAGGGAAACGGGTCTGGGTGGGTTACTCTTCGGAGAGTCAGTGTGGACTTGTTGGGCTGAAGGGCCTGTTTCCACACTGTAGGGAATCTAATCTAATCTAATCATAATTTAATTGATTTTTAGTTTTTTTTTTATCTGTTTCCCTTTCTAAATAAAGGTGTTTCATTGTCAGTTTTCCAATCCTCTGGAACTTTTCCAGAATTTAAGGATACTTGGACAATTACTAGAGTGTATTTGATTATACTTTGTTGAAATTAGATGTTTCTGTTGCAACTTGAATGTCCATCGTATTCATTTGTTACAAAACACTTTTCGGCACAGAGATGTGATGTATGCAAACACAGTTTTAATTTTTGTACTAGTTCTTATCTTCCTCTTCTGAAGGATCACAAATATCAGAAGTTACAGGAGCAACTGCAGGGTAGGAACATAAGAAACGCCCAGTGGATGACAAAATGGAACTGTAGTTTTGTTTGTAGCATTCTACTAATTGAACTACTACAGATTGAAGTTGAAAATAAGGGCCTCAGTAACTGTGGCACACAGGAAAAGTATAAGCTTATGAGCTAACAGAGGTTCATGCCTTGGTTTCACTGTAAACAGAAACAAGTGCTGCCATGGGTCTGACTTAAAAAGGCCTGTAAATAAGTGTCTAGGACATCTCTCAGGTTCGATACAACCAACAGCCTTGTCACTTTAGCCAGGAGCCCAGACATGTGATAGTGTAAGTCTCGACTCTGTGGAGGGAGAGGAATAAGTGCTCTGTGGGTGGCCTGTTGGTTCACTGTGCATGTACACTCCACTGAGCTGATATCTATAATTCAATCCTGTGGTTAAGAGAGGCAGTGAATCTTTTCAGTTTTAAGAGTACCACAAAATTTAATGCTGCTTATGAGGGGAAATTAACACACCCACGTTTCAATCTGTAGTCTGAACAAAAGCCACATTCAATGTTGAAAGTATTGAAGGTCTTTTTTGGATGAAGTTACCTCGAATTACATAGTCTGCTTCAAAGCTATAGGTTCTACTTGGACCAAACTGCTGTATACCTTTCACGTCCAGAAAGGGCTCTCACACTCTACTTCCCAGTCTGTTGTACTGGTGGCCTTTTGTATGTATTTTGCCATTTACCTTGTGAAGACACACTTCATCAATTCCATGTGGCATATTGAGAGCTCTCTTTCATTCATGTGGAAACAGTTTCTCTATGTAGACCCTTATGAACCTTTTCGGAATTTTCAAGACCTCCATTCGAATTTCTCCTCGTCTCCTTAGTACCTGAGTACAGAACTTTGGCTGTTTATTTTTTCTGCTGGTTGTGTCCTCTCACTTGCAGATATTTGTGTTTTTCTCTGCTTCCTCAGTGTTATTTTTGCAGAGAAGAGGTCAAATTGGCCAAAGTTGGGACAGAACTTAAATCATATTTGCGTGGCTAATTGAACTTTTTGCTGATGTGTAAATGCTGCAGAGCAATCCCAGCTGAAGAATGGGTGCAAGTTGAATGCCAATATCAAGAAGTTATTGTCGAACAAGAAGAAAGATTCAAATGGAAATCCTGTTGGAGAGAGGAGCAGAACCTTTTCAGTGTGACCATTGGTCACCTTCATTTTTCTGCCCTCCTCACCCATTCTAATCTGTCTTCCAGTGAACGTGCTGCTCTTCATGCTGTCAGATCCTGCCCTGACTTGTTATCAACCTGCCGATTAAGGGCAGTGCTATTGTTTTCTGGAACATGACCCCCACCATCAAACATGAACCAATAGTTTTCATGATCATGTCTCTTCCTGTCCCCTGAAAATGTTTCCACTAGCAGCATAGACTAGGACACGAGGGCACAGCCTCAGTGAAAGGATGACCCTTTAGAACTGAGATGAGGAGGTGTTTCTTCAGCCAGAGGGTGGTGAATCTTTACAGAAGGCTTTGGAGGCCAAGTCACTGAGAGTACTTATGATAACTACAGGTTCTTGATTAGTAAGGGAATCAAGGGTTACAGGGAGAAAACAGGAGAATGGATTGAGAAACTTATCAGCCAGGATTGAATGGTGGAGCAGACCCGGTGGGCCAAGTGGCCTAATTCTGCTATTTCTTGTGGACTCTTTCTCCTCAACCCTTTTTTGTCTCCTTGGGACAGCACACGGTGGCTCAGTGGTTAGTTGTTAGCACTGCTGCCTCACTGCACCAGGAACCCAGGTTTGATTCCACCCTGATCGTCTGTGTGGAGTTTTCACATTCTCCCCATGGAGAAAATGAGGACTGCAGTTGGTGGAGATCAGAGCCGAGAGTGTAGTGCTGGAAATGCACAGCCGGTTAGGCAGCATCTGAGGAGCAGAAGAATCAACATTTCGGGCATAAGCTCTTCTTCATTCCTCAGATGCTGTCTGACCTACTGTGCTTTTCCAGCACCAGAATCTTGACCCACATTCTCCCCATGTCGGCTTGGGTTTCCTCTGGATTCTTTGGTTTCCTTCCACTGTCCAAAGATGTGCAGATTAGGTGGATTTCTACAACCTCTACCATCGGGGAGAAGGTACAGAAGCCTGAACACGCGCACCAGCCGGTTTCAAAACAGTTTCTACCCTACTGTTAGAATACTGAATGGACTCACAAACTCTTAACATTTGCCTGTACCTGTGTTTTTGTTTTTGCTGCCATGCTAACTTGCCCAGAGTGTCCAGGGATGTGCAGGCTAGGTGGATATGCCATGGAGAATACAGAGTTATCGAGGTGGTAATTGGTGGGATACTCTTCGCAGGGTTGGTGTGGACTTGATGGACTGAATGGCTTTTTTCCACACTGTAAGGATTCTGAGATTTTCTCTCCATCTTTGCGTCTATCCCCTCTCTCTGTCTCTCTCCTCCATAACTTCCAATCTCCCATTGTCCAGTCCCTTTTCATTTATGTCCTCCATTTTTCTGGTGCTTTCCAGTTTGCTGGCACTGGCTGTTGCCTCTTCACCATGGATGTGCAGTTCCTCAGCAATCAGGATGGTGTGAGGGTCCCATTTCTTGATTTTCTAAAGCCTCAAATCAGACTTTATTCAACTGTTACTTTCTTTATCCTGGTCATTCTCTGTCTTCAGTTTGGAATTTTTTTTTTAGAAATGTTAAATTGTCTAGTTGTGTTCTTTTACAGTGGGAAATGTTAGAGTCAATTATTTGTATTGTTTATGGCATGATGTGTATACTCTAAAAGAGTTCCCCTGAGCAGAATACTTCAAGTAAAGTAGTTAAAATACCTACTGAAACATTAATCATTGTGTTGAGTGATGGATGTAGCAGATGAGTAAAGTAATTATTTCATCCTTTAAGGGCTCAATGAGGCAGGAGTTACGTTTACGGTATCAGTGGGGTTATGGACACTTCAGGTAACCTTTGAGCCAAAAGGTCAGCCACAGAAGTGCAGGACAAAGCAGTTTTGTTTTACCCTGAGTTTACTTCGGCTTCAGAGACTGGATGTTCATAAACCTTTCAGTATATAGTTTCTGTCTGTTACACTTTGGATCTTTGTAGCATATCTTGACACTTTAATGAAGTAAATGAGGGGGCATTGGATGATCTTATCCCGATGAGCAATGATAAGCTGTTAATGGACAGGAGCATCTTCCATCTGAGGGTTAAGTTTCCCAGCCACAAAGCAGCCTATGGTTTGTCTTTGTTGGATTGTCAGCTTAATGACAGTACTGACTTGTCCGTAATATCAATGGAATCTTGGTAAGCATTACATGGATCTGTTAGCTTGCGGACTTGCAAGAACTTGTATATAAATTGACCATAATTGCAGATAAACACTACATAGTTACGTTTTGTGTGTTATAAGGTAGTGAAACACAAAAATATTTTATGGTAGCTGAATGCATATTGTATGGTATAGAAAAGATGGAAAACATTTGTTGGAAAACATTTTAAATTTCAGTAACAACAGTTTTCTTCAAAATACATACATCAGACTAGCATGCTAGAGAATTCTTACCTTGTTTGTGCTTTCATGTCCATGAAGTTTACAAAACCAACAATGTAAGGTCCATAGTGGTTTTTTTTGTTGCTTTGAACTATTGATGCAGTGGGTTTGAAACTCTATTAATTTGTAGTTCTGTCATACTTTATATAAAAGTATCATATAAATATTCAATATGAAACTTCATAAACTGTTGCTTGATTAGTCTACCAGGTTCTGAATGATGGTTGGGAATATTTGAAGGAGACTTTTTTTCAGTGGTTATTGATGCTGTGGATGGGATCCTGATGAGCTACCTTTAGAACCCGAGGTTAAGATGTTCCTTACTGGTTCCAGTTGAGGTATCCTTCCGTGCGGTGGATCTGGAAGTCTGCCAGCTGTATATATGTATGTGGTGATGACAATAAGCATTGTATTCATGAGGTTGCCCAGAGAGCTGTGGTGCCAGTGGAAACCTTGAAGCGTTCTGAGCAAACTGGACTAATTCAAGCTGAATAATTTGTGTTACAGGGACTCTTTCAAGTAACACTTACTAATATTTCATCTGTTTGACTAATTTGTTAATTGCTGGAAGTTTGAAGTAAGGATTAATATCTACTTGGCATCTATCTCGTCGATAATATTGCCATTCCCTTTGCCTTTTGTGACATGACACATATGATTTCTCTATCTCTCTGCCTTCCCTTCCCTTCCCTTCCCTTCCATTCCCTCCCCCCCCCCCCCCCCCCCCCCCCCCCCACCCCCACAAATCCATCTCTGTCTAAACCCCCGGCACCAGTCTCATTTTCTTTTTCTTTTCCTCTCCCTCTCTTGCTTCTTTCTCCCTCCCTCTCTCACTTCTTTCTCTCTGTGTTGTACTCACCTGTGTTCTCATATTGTATGCTTTCTTGTGTTGATATCTTGTGCTATTTCTCTTTCTCTGTGAGACAGCAGGGATGTGCGAGTTGTCTGAGTGGGAGAAGCAACTACTTGACTCTGGAATCAGGGCACTGCCGGGGCACTTGGCCTCACTGAATATGTTTAACGAAGGTACAAGTGTAGGTCTGAGGTTTCGGAAGTATTGAGTGAGTTGGTAGAAGGAGTGTTGCTGGCAAGAGAGGAAGCTTTGTGGAAAGTAAAACCATTATGAGAGACACATGGACCTGTAAACTGTAATTATAACCATTTAGGAAACGTTATCATTGAAGGATAATTTGAAAAAAGAAACTGCCTGTAGGAATATGCAGAATATTTGTAAATGAGCAGTGGTGTGCACCCCAAGTGGTTTGGGAACCATGGGAGTTTGTCATTTTAAAAATAATCATGTCTTCTTATACTTGAATATCGTCCTTTGCATCAAAGATTTTCTCACTTAGGTAATGAAGCAACTGCATTAGTATCAATTGATATTGATTTTAATATGTATGGTAGGATCAGAAAAATGTGGTTTGTAATAGTTGAAGGAACACTTGGTTGTAACTGAAGAATTAAAGCAGACAAAAAATTAACACAATTATTGTGAGTTGAACTAGAATATTGACAGGGTAAGCAAAATTCAGAAGAACAAGAGTCCAGATTTCAAGGATGGGGTTAAATGTTCTCTGTTTTTTTTTATTTTTAGCATTGATAATATGCTGTTATCTGCATGGTGATGATTATTCTTTGATCTGATAGTTGACCAGGTGGACCAAGTTCTTTTATGTTGGAATTCTTCCTTTTAAACTTCCGTGGTTTTCTGTCTTTTCCTACAGAGAGAGAATTGGATGCCTTTGGTTTGCAGGCTCTGGATGTTTTTCTGCCTTGCGCTGACACTTTGAGCTTTTCACACCCTGCCTCAGAGTTAGGCTTCTGCCTTTTTGAAGCCTCTGAACTCAAATTCTCCCCATTGCTGCTTCAAGGGCAACATTGTATTGCACAGATCAAAAATTTGCAACACTTGATTTTCAAGTTACAAAACTCGCTTGTTTTATATATAGCTGTACAACTTCCATTTACCGTCCCCCAAAAAAAACGAAAATATGTGGTCTCTTGCAAGACAAGCAACTTTCTGTGCATGTGATCAACATATCCTTCAATATCTTTGTGGTCTGCAGCCAATTCATTTAATTGTTCAAACCCCTTTTTTATACGAAAATGCATAGTGAAGTTTTTCTTTGTTTATGTTCTATATGAATATAATTTAGTGCATAATGTTGGAAACAGGAGGAGACCATTTAGCTTTTAGAACCTGGATTCTCATTGCTGATCTACCTCAGCTTGTTCTTGTATTACCACCATATCCCCAGATTAATTCCTCAGATATCCAATTTATGGACGTCTGTCTTAAATACATTCAACAATTGAGAACGTATAGTGCAGTGGAGTGGATGAGAATTCCACCATTCCGTATCGCTTTGCATGAAGAAATTATTCTTCACCCTGGAGCGTCGGAGGCTGAGGGGTGACCTTATAGAGGGTTACAAAATTGAGGGGTATGGATAGAGTAAATAGGCAAAGTCTTTTCCCTGGGGTTGGGGAGTCCAGAACTAGAGGGCATAGATTTAGGGTGAGAGGGGAAAGATATAAAAGAGTCCTAAGGGGCAACTTTCTCACGCAGAGGATGGTACGGGTATGGAATGAGCTACCAGAGGAAGTGGTGGAGGCTAGTATAATTGCAACATTTAAGAGGCATTTGGATGGGTATAAGACTAGGAAAGATTTGGAGGGACATGGGCCAGGTGCTGGCAAGTGGGACTAGATTGGGTTGGGATATCTGGTCGGCATGGATGGGTTGAACCGAAGGATCTGTTTCCATGCTGTACATCTCTATGACTCTATGACTTGTATCAATTACTACAGTAATTTTCAGTAAGCTTTAGTAATTTTTGAATGTGGGGAACCCGTGAGTCAGTCAGCACTTGATTTTAATATTTTGCCACAGCACAGCACGCAAATGTGAATCTTGGGGATGATGATATTAAGACAGTGACTTTGTACTGTTTTCTTTTTGAATTTGTGTTTCTAATTCTTCTCGAACCTTGGACTTTCTTAATTGCTAGGTCTTTTTGTATGAAATCAGATCAACAATATGCTATACTTCAAAAACGAGCTTTTATAGAAGGGAATAAAACATTGTGCCTTTCATCCGCTTTCAGAAGTTAGTAGCTCACCCAGCTTTGACTTCTTAAGATTTTGGGTTGAAATCCCTGTCAAGGGATTTGAGCAGAAAACGTATGGTGAAACTCCAATGCAGTACCAAGTGAATGCTAGTGTTGGACAATTCCTATTTCACTTCAGGTGCTGGACCTTGGCTCTGTCTTGCCCCTAAAGTGCATATGAAAGTTTCTATGGTATTATTTGCGAAGGACAAGAAAGTCCTCCCTCGTGTCCTAGCCAATGGTTATCAACTAATAACACTTAAAAGAAAACAGCTCCTGGTAGTTATCTCATTGCTGTTTATAACGACCTAACTGCTCGTTGCTGCCTTTCCTAACTGACACTAGTAACATAGATTATTGAATGAAAAGGGCATTGGATTGCAGCAGATCATGAAGGCAGTGCAGTATCACCACCTTGAGGGTAGTTTGGGATGAGAAATTGAACAAGTAGAGCCCTGGATCTGGTACGACAAAAAATAATTCTCTTTGTGGAATTTAGTTTTGTTTTTGGGAGAGAATTAGGACTGTTGTCTTTCCATCTCTCTGCTGAGAAAAGACAAAGCAGGGATGTGACACTGCAGTTTCTTGATGAAGAGATGTAATTCCTACATCAGTAAGACTTTCTTTAATGCTCCATGTGATAAAAACAAAAGCCAGCCATGCAGATGAATCTTATTTGAAATGTTTAGGTTGACTTCTTGATGTGTTGATAGTCAGCAATACTGGTATGTTTGAAAGGAACACTATCATCTTACATGATCAAGGAAACCACTATTAAATTAAAAGTTGACAGAAATTATGGAAGTCTAAAGTGAAAAAACTTTTCTGCGTGATGCAGTATTCTTACCAGCCTCTTTGAGTTATATATGGTGAAGGGCAGTGGAAAATCAGGATTGGGAAGTTTACAAAGACCAACAGAGGGCAACAAAAAAAAAATTAAATATGAGAGTGAGCTAGCTGGTAATGTAAAGGAAGACTGTAAGAGTTTCTTTAGATATATAAAGGGCAAAAGAGAGACAAAAGTGGATATTGGGCTGCTAGAAAATGATACTGGAAAGATAGTAGTGGGGAACAAGGGAATAGCTGAGGAACTGAATAATTACTTCACGTTAGTCTTCATGGTGGAAGACACGAGTCATATCCCAAAAATTAGAGTGTGAGGAAGCAGAGCTGATATGGTGGCCATCACTGAGAACAACTGAATAATTGTGTGACAAGTGATGTTCCTCAAGGCTCAGTGTTGGGACCACAACTTTTCACTTTATGCTTAACTAACTAGATGAAGAAACTGAGGGTGTTCTGGCTAAGTTTGAAGATGATACAAAGATGTATAGAGGGCCAGGTAGCATTGAGGAGACAGGGAGGCTGCAGAAGATTTGGACAGGTTAGGAGAGTGGGCAATGAAGTGGCAGATGGAGTACAATGTGGGAAAGTGTGAGGTCATGTACTTTGCTAGGAAGAATAGAGGCATGGACTACTTTCTAAATGGGTAGAAAATTCAGAAATCTGAAGTGCAAAGAGGCTTGGGAGTTCTACTCCAGTATTCTCTCAGGTTAAACTTGCGGGTTGAGTCAATAGTTAGAAACGCAAATGCAATGATGGCATTTAATTTGAGAGGACTTGAATATAAAAGCAGGGATGTACTTCTGTAGCTCTACGAAGCTCTAATCAGAGCACATTTGGAGTATTGTGTACAGTTTTGGGGCCCAATATCTCAGGAAAGATGTACTGGCTCTGGACGGTGTTCAGAGGAGGTTCACGAGAATGGTCCCAGAAATGAAAAGCTTAACGTATAAGGAATGTTTGAAGCCTCTGGGTCTATAATTGATGGAGTTTAGAAGGATGGGTGGGGTGGGGATCTAATTGAAACATACCAAATACTAACTGGCTTGGACATAGTAGACGTTGGGAGGATGCTTCCATTGGTAGGAGAGACTAGGACCTGAGGGTATAGCCTTAGAGTAAAGGGAAGACCTTTTAGAACAGTCATAAGGAGAAATGTCTTCAGCCAGAGAGTGATGAATTTATGGAATTCATTGCCACAGAAGGCTGGGTTGGCCAGATCATTGTGTATATTTAAGGCTGATATAGATATCAAGGGAATTGAGAGTTATGAGGAAGAACAAAACCTATCAGCCATGACTGAATGGCAGTGCAGACTGGTTGGGCTGGATGGCCTAATTTCAGCTCCTATGTTTTATGGTCTTATATAGTTTTTACAGCACAGAAAAAAATCCTTTGACCAATCAGGTGTGCAATAATCATTAAACATCCATATATTATAATCCCATTTTCTAAAACTTTGCCCATATCCATATCCTTCAAGTATTCATCTAAATAGCTCTTAAACAGATGACACCGTTTCAGGCAGTGATTTTCATATAACCAGAACCCGGTTGGTGAAAAATGATTTTCTTCAAATCCCCTCAAACTGTTTCCGAAGATTTGTCATCTGGGCCTGTGAATTTATCCACTTTCACGCTTGCTAAAACCATTAATCGTGCTCTGTTCAAGTATATCACGGTTCCCATCTCTGATCTCACTACTTATAGCATCCATCTTACAATGCGATTCAGATTATTTTAAAATCAGTTGTCTTCTGGCTGCAGACAAGATTGCCACTTTGAATTATAGTGGTCCCTGCTCTGCCACAGTTCTTCTGTTGTCCCTAATATACTTAGAAAATGCTGTTTGATTTTCCTTAACGTTACCAGTTGGTGCCTTTTTACATCCCCTCTTGGCTCTCCTCTTCTTATTTTAAGTTCCTATGCCAGTTTCTATGCTGTGCGGTATCTGCTGTTCTGAGCCATCCGTATTTACCATAAACTTTTTTTTACTCCAATCCTGTGCATCCTTTGACATCCAGGGTTCTTTAGACTTGCTGGTCCCACCCTTCACGGTAGTGTTGCCTTACACACTTTCTATTACTCTTCTGTATATCTGCTGCTGCTCTGTGGATTTTCCCACAAGTATTTGCTCCCAGGCCAGATCCCTTTGGTCAGGCCTTAATTTATTAAAATCAGCCTTCTCCCAATCTAGAACCTTTATTTCCAGTCTAACTTTCTCCTTCTCCATAGTGACTTAAATGTACTCCTACTGCCATGACTACCACTTGGCTAGCTTTAAGAAGTGACCTTTTTTTCCTAAATAAGACCGAGCTGCTGGTTTAAAACTGTCTCCTAGATACAGTTTAAGAATTCCACTCTCTCTAAACCTTTTCACACTTTTTGTTAATATAGGGCAAGTTGAAATCTCCTACTTTTATAACCCTATTATTTTCGTACTTCTGAGATCTGCCAAAATATCTGTCTTTCATTTTTCCTTGACTGACCAGCAGAGGCATTGACTCTTTTGTGCTTTTAAGTTCTACTCACGTGGTATCGTGTGAGAAACCTTTTAAGATACATTCCTCCTTAATGCAGTAGTTGACTCCTTGATCAATATTGTGACACCACGTCCTTTTTCACCTCTCCCAACTAGCCCAAAGATTCTCTGCAGGGCATGGAATGTCCTGCCAGTAGCAGTGGTGGACTTTCCCTCTTTATGGGTATTTAAGCGGGCATTGGATAGGTATATGGAGGATAGTGGGTTAGTGTAGGTTAGGTGGGCTTTGATAGGCGCAACATCGAGGGCCGAAGGGCCTGTACTGCGCTGTATTCTTCTAAGTTCTATGTTCTAGAATATTGAACTGCCAGTCCTGTCCCTCCTACAACCATATCTTTGTGATAGCAATGATATCATATCCCCGTGTGTTAATCCAAAGCCACAACTCAACTGCCTTACTCACAAGATTTTTCCATTAGAATAAATGCCATCCAGCATTGCCCCGCTCCCTCGTGTCTTAACTTGACTAAATATAGCACTTCTAGACTGACTTGGTTCCTCTTCTATATGCTGTATATGTCACCCCTATAATATCTCCACTCTGTATTCCTCCCCCTGGCCAAATTGGTTTCAACCCCCAACAACCACGTGAATAGACCGCCCCATAAGGATGTTGGTCCCATCTGGCCCATTGTGCAGGCACACCTTTGCCAGAAAACAAACCCAGTGATCCAGGAAATTGAAACCTTCCCTCCTGCTCCAACTCTTCAACCACACATTCATCTGTTCTATCCGCCTGTTCCTGTGCTCACTTGTGTGCGGTACCCAGAGTAATCCAGGGATTTAACTTTTTGAGATGCTGCTTTTCAACGTGCTATCCAGCTGTGTAAACGTTTGTTCCAAGACCATATTCCCCCTTCTACCTATGACATTGCCTCAGTGTGAAACATAATCTCTGACTGTTTGCCCTTCCTGTTCAGAATGCCCTGCAGCCATTCAGTGACATCCAGGCCCCAGGACGACAGCACACCACCCTGGAGTCCTATCTGCAGCCACAGAACCACCTGCCAGTGTACCCCTCACTGCTGAATCTGCTACCACTATTGCTTTCCATTTCTTTCTGCTCCTGACTTGTGCAGCAGGGCTCTGGCTGCACTCACCAGAGACACTGTCACTCTGGACACTTTCTAGTCCACACAACCTGTTCTTGAGGGAGGTGTACTCAGGAGTTTTCCTCACTGTCTACTTGCCTGCCACCTGCCTATGATGATCACTCTGATTGCATTTCCTTAAGCTGTGTGGTAACTACATTGAAAACATGCTACCCAGTAACACTCAGCCTCACTGATGCACTGTTGTGATTCTACCCAGTGCTCAAGCTGACCAAACCGCTGGTCCCTCCTCCAGATGTGCTTGTCCAGATTGCCAGGACCATCTAAGATTGCTTATGGGTTTCTTTCTGGTTTCTGTCCCTCAAACCTGATTGTAATTATTAACTAATTGACCAGAATCATGAATGCTATAATGTTACTAAAAAGCTCCTGTGTCTCCTGAGAATACCTGAATGCTTATCTGTGATAAAAGCAAAACATTGCAGATGCTGAAAATCTGAAATAAAGACAAAGTACTGGAGAACCTCAGCAGGTCATAGTCATTAGAAATGTGCAGCGTGGAAACTGACCCTTCAGTCCAACCCGTCCATGCAGCCCATTTATTCTAACCTAATTTCATTCCCATTTGAGCACTTGACCCATATCCCTCTTAAACCCTTCCTATTCATCTACCCATCCAGATACTTTTAAAATTATTGTAATTGTATCAGCCTCCACCACTTCCTCTGGCAGCTCATTCCATACATCCACCACCCTCTGTGAAAATGTTGCCCCTTAGGACCCTTTTATATCTTTCCCCTCATACCCTAAACCTATGTCGTCTAGTTGTGGACTCCCCCACCCCAAGGAAAAGGCTTTATTTATTTATCTTATCCATGTCCTTCATGATTTTATAAACCTCTATAAGGTCACCCCTCAGCCTCAGACGCTCCAGGGGAAAAACCCCAGCCTATTCAGCCTCTCCCTGCAGCTCAAATCCTCCAACCCTGGCAACATCCTTGTAAATCTTTTCTGAACCCTTTCATGTTTCACAACACCCTTCCTATAGGAAGGAGACCAGAATTGCACGCAATATTCCAAAAGTGGCCGAACCAATGTCCTGTACAGCCACAACAAGACATCCGACTCCTATATTCAACACTCTGACCAATAAAGGAATGCATCCTAAATCCTTTCTTCACTATCCTGTTTACCTGTGACTCTACTTTCACAGAACTATGAACCTCCACTCCAAGATCTCTTTGTTCAGTGACACTACCAGGACTTTACCATTAAGTGTATAAGTCCTACTCTGATTTCTTTTTTCAAGATGGAGCACCTCACATTTATCTAAATGAAACTCCATCTGCCACTGCTCAGCCCATTGGCCCATCTGATCAAGATCCCATTGTAATCTAAGGTAACCTTCTTTGCTGTCCACCACGTCACCAATTTTGATGTCATCTGTCATGTATATAAATGACAAAAAAGCAGTGGACCCAAGGTGCACCACTGGTCACAGGCCTCCAGTCTGAAAAGCAACCCTCCACCACCACCCACTGTCCTGTACCTTCGAGCTAGTTCTCCCTGTATTCCGTGAGATCTAACCTTGCTAACCAGTCTCCCATAGGGAACTTTGTCGAATGCCTTACTAAAGTCCGTATAGATCACATCTACCGCTCTGCCCTCATGAATCATCTTTGTTACTTCTTCAAAAATTTCAATCAAATTTGTGAGACATGACCTCCCATGCACAAAGCCATGCTGACTATTCCGAATCAGTTCTTGCCTTTCCAAATGCATATAAATCCTGTCCCTCAGGATTCCCTCCAGCAACTTGCTCACCACTGATGCCAGACTCACCGGTCTAGGGTGTAGGTTTGCTTGCTGAGCTGTAGGTTTGATATCCAGACGTTTCATTACCTGGCCAGGTAACATCATCAGTGGCGACCTCCAAGTGAAGCGAAGCTGTTGTCTCCTGCTTTCTATTTATATCTTTCTCCTGGATGGGGTTCCTGGGGTTTGTGGTGATATCATTTTCAGTTTGTTCACCGGTCTGTAGTTCCTTGGCTTTTCCTTACCACCTTTCTTAAATAGTTGGCACCATGTTAGTCAATCTCCAGTCTTCTGGCAGCTCACCTGTGATTATGTCTGCCATCTGTGGAGAGAGAAATAGTGTGACTGATTCAACATTCATGGTTTTTCTCTGCAGAGATGCTGTCAGACCTGCTGAGTTTCTCCAGCGCTTAGTGCTTTGATTTTTTAGTAATGTTGTATTGTAGAATGAAGACCTGGCAAGTTACCTTCGGAAAAGGAGTTGAATGTGAATTACTGTTTATCTTCCAATTGGTGGTTTAGGTATTGCAATGCTGGAGCCCTGGGTACAACTTGTTTTCTGCCCCCTCTTAGTTATTCATTGTGTGTGTATTGGGGAAGAGTAAAGAGAACAACTGACTTTTATTGAATGTATTTGTTTAAAGTAATTCAGAACTTTCTTCTGATGACAATGACTGAACAGTTAATCCACCACAGATTTAGATTGCCGATGGATCTCAATAGAAGTTTCCAACTTGGTGCAAAATCATTGATAACCAGAAGATAACTTGAGAGAATTTCTTTACTTTGAATACAAAAAGAAGTGGTTCCATAAACTTGCATTATTTTCATATAAGTAATCCTAATACTTGAAGTGCAGAACCTTTTGTTTTGAATCAATGACTGCAGTGAGTTTTTAAAATAGCAATGGCTTAACTTGTATTTGTGGAACTTTGATATGAAAATTAAGCTAGACAATTATATTAAAAAAATCAGAATGAGGAGAGTGCTCTTAAACCAGCACAACATTAGCAGTGGCTCATTGTGTTCAGCTCATTTTATTTGAATATTGGCTTTGAATTGATAAAACTGGTTCTTAAATGATGCCCTTTCCATTGCAGTTTTAAGTCCACTCAGAAAACCCATTAAGGAAGCCCAATCTGGAATGTTTGTAGCTGCCTTGTGCTCCTCCACTTACAGGGATAATTAACATACTGTGGAGTTCTGTGGTGACCTCGCTCCGTGGAACATCCAGGAACAATTCTTGTTGCACATCCATGCCAAGAGTTGCTGGGAAAATGTGCTGTTATAGCCGCTGTAGTGAGAATGTTTCTCGAGCACTTTCACAGATGTATTTCCTTAAATTTAAAACAGATGAGCTAACACATAAAAGGTGATACAAGGCATCAGTCTCTGGAACTTCTCATTAGGTACATTGTTGTTTTGAATGGAGTTTGTTGCACAACATTATTATAGGATGCTCTGACCCCTTTAAAATTACAGCATGCTTATTTTCCCCATTTATCAACTATTACAAACTGGTTACAAAAATTATATATACGTTCCAATTGATTTCCTTTGAATGTTTATTGCAGATACCATTTTATTGTAATGGCTGTTCTTGATCTTCAAAGGGTTGTCACTTCATTTATTCTTGTGTTCGTTGGAATAAAAGTATTTCTGTTTCTGTAAGTTTTATTGAATGCATAAGGTTTATAGTTACATAGAATCTCATAAAATTTACAGCACACAAACAGGCTGTTGGCCAGTGTTTTATCCTTCATACTAGCTTCCATTCTATAGTCCATCTAATGCTGTAATGCATTTTGTGCTTTTCTGCTTCATGTGCTCAACTAGCTTACTAATTAACATGTCTATCCTGAAACAAGAAGAGAAATTGCTGGAGAAACTCTGCAAACCTGGCAATACTTGTGGAGTGTTACATTCCAGTGACCTTTCTCCTGCATGGCTTAGAGTTAGTGCTTCCTGACTACAGTTCCGCCTTCAACATCATTATCCCCTCTAGACTAGTCTCTGATACCTGGGTCTCAGCTCCGCCCTCTGCAACTGGATCCTCAGCTTTCTGATCCATAGATTGCAACCAGTGAAGGTAGGTAACTGCATCTCCTCCACAATAATTCTCAATTCCGGAACCCCCCAAGGATGCATCCTCAACACCATACTGTAGTCCCCGTACACCCATGATTGCGTTGCCAAATTCTAAACAAGCACCATTACAAGTTCACTGTCAATACATCCCCTCCCCCTGCCCCCACCAAAAAAAAGTTGGTTGAATATCTAACAACGACAAGTCAAAATACAGAAGGGAGTTAGAGGGCATGGTGACCTGCTGCAATGGACAACCTGTCTCTCAACATCAGCAAAACTAACGAACCGATCATTGACTTCAGAATGAAAGGATGAAAACATGCCCCCATCTACACAACAGAACTGAGGTTGAGAAGGTGGAGTGTGTCAAGTTACTTGATGATAACCGACAATCTGTCATAGTGTCATAGGGTCATAGAGATGTACAGCATGGAAACAGACCCTTTGGTCCAACCTGTCCATGCCGACCAGATATCCCAACCCAATCTAGTCCCACCTGCCAACACCCGGCCCATATCCCTCCAAACCTTTCCTATTCATATACCCATCCAAATGTCTCTTAAATGTTGCAGTTGTACCAGCCTCCACCACATCCTCTGGCAGCTCATTCCATGCACGTACCACCCTCTGTGTGAAAAAGTTGCCCCGTAGGTCTCTTTTATATCTTTTCCCTCTCATGCCATCTAGTTCTGGACTCCCCAAACCCAGAGAAAAGACTTTGTCTATTTATCCTATCCATGCCCCTCATAATTTTATAAACCTCGACAAACTCACCCCTCAGCCTCCAACATTCCAGGGAAAACAGCCCCAGCCTGTTCAGACTCTGCTATAGCTCAAATCCTCCAACCCTGGCAACATCCTTGTAAATCTTTTCTGAACCCTTTCAAGTTTCACAACATCTTTCCGATAGGAAGGAGACCAGAATTGCGCACAATATTCCAACAGTGGCCTAACCAATGTCCTGTATAGCCGCAATATGACCTCCCAACTCCTGTACTCAATACTCTGACCAATAAAGGAAGGTATACCAAACACCACCTTCACTATTCTATCTATACTTTCAAGGAACTATGAACCTGCACTCCAAGGTGTCTTTGTTCAGCAACACTCCCTTGGACCTTACCATTAAGTGTATAGGTCCTGCTAAGATTTGCTTTCCCAAAATGCAGCACCTTGCATTTATCTGAATTAAGCTCCATCTGCCACTTCTCAGCCCATTGGCCCATTTGGTCCAGATCCTGTTGTAATTTGAGGTAACCCTCTTCGCTTTCCACTACACCTGGACTTCCCATGCAGATGAGATGGTCAAGAAGGAACACCAACACCACATCTTCCTCAGGTGCCTCAGGAAACTTGGCATGTCCATAAGGATCCTCATCAACTTCTATAGCTGAACTGTTGAAAGCGTACTATCTGGTGTATAACGGCCTGGTATGGCAGCTGCTCTGCCCAGGAGTGTAAGAAATTACAGAAGGTTGTGTGTATAGCTCAGATGATCACGGAAGCCAACCTCCCATCTGTGGATTACTTTCCAATTACGTTGCTGCTGTAGAGAGGCTTCCAGCATCATCAAAGACCCCTTCCACCCCAGTAATGCTGTCCTACAACCTCCTCCGTCAGGCAGATAATACAGAAGCCTGAACACACACATACCAGCAGGTTCAGGAACAGCTTCTTCCCGGCTTTTATTAGACTGATGAATGGACTCTTCAGCCTCAAATAATATTGATCTTGCTCACGTTGCCCTCACCTAGTGCATGCCCTGTGCAATGTAACCTGTATGCTTCTGTCTAAATCTTTCTGATTTGTACATCCTTGCTTACTATGATCTGTTTGCACTGCTCGTAAATCAAGCTTTTCATTGTACTTTGGTTTATGTGACAATAAATAAATCAATCAAGTTGAGGAAAAAAATGGTATTTTTGCTGATTTACAAAGAGGTGAGAGTAAAGGAGTGAGCCAACCCCCCACTCCCTCTCATCAGCACGGATACCAAATCATTTTCATTGATGCTGTCAGTTCTTAAGGGTCATTGGACTCAAAACTACTTCTTGGTTTTTTCTCCACAGACCCTGCCAGAGCTGTTGAGTTTCTCCAGTAATTTTTGTTTTTGTTTGATTTCCAGCATTCTGTATGGCTCTTTTGTTTTATTTTAATACATCTTTTTATGCTGTTTTACAGTTAAAAAATAAATATTCGTAATATGTTGAGTGATGGTTTGAAAGCAATTAGTGCAGTGTCAAATGAGTTGAAACATGAGCAGACACATCAATTTGATAATTACATCTTTCTTATTTCTAAACTCTTCGATTGTGTAGCAATTATTGGCAAAACAAAATGGTTACTTTGATAATACTGACTAAAATTTTTTTGTATTTTTGCAGTAATTTACATTTTTACTAGGAGGCCCTAACAAAATGGTAACAATAGTACTGTTGCTGTCTGAAGCAGAGAATGGTGCTGCAAGTATTTGGTAGTCATGTGCAGTATTTAAATAATGCAAAACCAAATAGTTTGTTTTTGTGATGGTTAGTATTTGTGTGATTTTGAAATGGTCAGCCCTCTTTAATACAATTAATATTTAAAAGTGTGCTTAACCAGTATTAAATTAATACTTTTTAATTCCTTTTTCTCCTGAGTGTCTAATTTCCAAAAGTAAAAAGTGGTTTCCGTTCTTGACTTGTGGCTGAGTTTTAAATATTGGCATGTTTAACAAACATCAATTAGCTATCGAAAATGCAGTGAAGTGTGGCTCGATGACTACGAAGAAGTTGTGCTGTTAATTAAATGGACTGAGCATTTGCTTGCTGTCACTGTCACAATTGACATTAATTATTGATAGAAGCTGACATAGCGCATGTGCTACTAGAAGTGACTGTAATATAAGCTAGAAACTGCAGTGTGCTTGGGTGGTTGAGGACTGAATCTGTTGCTGAAGGCCGTTTCGTTGCCCCATTTTATGAACTTGGATTTCTGTCTGTACAGTATATTATTCCATGACTTAAGATGTAAAACAATGAGTCGTCAAGTTTCCTTTCTTCGTGTACCTCCACAGGAGCTGCACAGGAGAACGCCAAGTCAGCCAGAGTCCGCAAAGACGAAGGCTCTTCAAACGGTTATTGAAATGAAGGTAAGGCCGTTTCAGATAACTACAGGACACTGTAGCATGATCCTGAAAGAAAATGCATATCTTTGTAGTGAGCTTATTAATTTTAACCTGGCTAAAGTCCTAGGTATGTTACATATTTAGTTAAAACCAATGTTTGAACTGATACATTTGACTTTAAAACAAGTTATGTCAAAAGTTTATAGGGAAGCAGTAATAACATTTGCTGAACAATTCACTATTGCAGTTCAGGTGATGTTTACTTTTCTGATTTTAGATGTGGAATTTTACTTCCACTGTGTTTGTACCAGTCCTCAGGGACAGCAGGTTTTTGCCCGAGTGTGGAAAAACTGAAATTCTCAACTTAAATTATTAATTATATAAAAATGCTGTCAAAGCATTAACATCAGGCAACTTCCTTAAGTTATTAATTTAAAAGCATCACCAAAAATGAAATAAACACAAATTTAAAAGCCCAGAATGGAGATATTTGCTATGTACTTTTTTTACAATAAAAGATATAGTTTTGTGATTGAAATTTTAAAAGATGTAAATTCACTGTCACTGCCTTTTATTGGGAAGATAGTATCAGTTAAATATTCAATTAAAGTTTATTTGGAGAAAAAAATCTTCTGATTTTACTAAATCTTGTCAAATATTCATAATAAGTAGTGAAGCATAAACTTTTGAAGGAAATAAATGACAGCCGGATAAGTTTTTTTTTAACTTTGTTACCAATTTCCTCGAGACTTCATGTCTTCAAACCACAGTTGAAGCCCTACTGTCTGAACTACTGGATGATACAGAGTAGGTTTTGTAAAGGACTAATTTCTATAAATGAAACATTCTCAAAAGCTGTTTCTTTAAATTAAAAAAAAGGTATGACTTATAGTTACTGTGTTTGAAGCTCTTTATCGGTTGGATTAATCATAAATTGACCACGATGATCCTTTGAAACAACACATTAAACTCAGACTAGAGATCGCACATCTAATGTGACTTGAAGAAATGCAAATTAAATCAAAATCTGAAGTGTAAAAATATGACAAATCCATTAAATAATAAACAGGGCAATAAATAATACAAAATCAAACCATTCCTCTTGGATAACTAGCCTATTCAAGAGAAGTCTTTCAGAAAGTGTTAAGATTTTGCAGATTAACACTTGAGATTCACTTATAGAAGTGACCACTGATACTGGGCCCAAAGGAAATATCAAGTTCCTCAAAAATGAGAATGTGCCTTTATATACACAATCTATCCAAATTTCTGTGGCAAAGCCCTGGGATTAAATGCATAGAACATAAACCTGTGTCATTCTAATTCAATTTATTGAAATCCTTTGGAAAAACCAGCAAGCTACCTGTACCACCCTCAGTCTCTCTCAACTGGCAATATCCTGCTTCCGTTGCAGTATGAATCCCAAAGGAATTATGTGTTTGCACTACTCTACTTAAACTGAAATAGTTTGTTTTCTGTGTTAAACTGCTGGCCAACAACTACCTTTCCCCCATTGATTGAAGGATGGGTCCTTGATCCATGCCAATAACAACCATTGTGGCAAACTACCCACTGCTGTTTTGTTTCCTAGTCTCAGCCAAGTCCTATTGTGCAGTCTGACTATAGTACCTCCAGTGTACCCACAAAGCTGCTAAATTTACACTTGCTTAATTCCATGCTCCTTTTATCCAATTAGGATATCTCAGCTCAACAACAGGTGCATTTACGGTTACTATAATACTTAGAATCTGAACAACTTTTTATGCACTGATCCACACCACATTTGGTTGCATTAATGGAATAATCAGCCTCTGCTTGCCTCACATTTATCATTATATATGCCCAAGCATATTTTTATATTAAGACTGCAATTGGTTGCTGAAGATGCAGTGCAATTCTTTATAAAATTAGTGATTGATTTTGGGATCCACTGTCACATTTGAGAGATCTATATTTCCTATATTAAGTGTGTATATAAATATGTCACATTATAGTGGCAGTCTTAGACTTCGGTAACTGAAGTAGCCTCATTGCACACGTGAATTCATAACTATTTTAAGGCTTGAATCTCATTTGCAAGTTGTTGATGAGCTGTAAGCACCCACTGCAGTTTGTGGTTGTGGGAGAGTAGGAAAACAGCTGAATTTATTTTCAGGTCACCAGACAGGTTGGATTGAACAGGGGGTCTCTAAATGTGCTTCATTTTTATCTACTCTCTACTCTTTTTGGGTTGTTCTGTGTCCTGGATCATTTTCTTTTGAGGCCTGGTGATTAGGATGCTAAAAGCCTTAACATTGCAATTGAGGCCTTACTGTCATTAGACACAGATTGCTGTATTTAAAAATCCTGCTTCATGTTTCAGGTGCTTGTTTTTCCATCACCCAGGTCAGACAGGCTATAGGTGTCAATATTCTGGCTAAGGAGCTGTCTATGAAGCTAATCTGACTTTCATTATTGGTTGCCTATATTTGAGTTAGAACTGAAAGTTAACACTATCTCAACACTGCCCCAATTTCTTAAATTCCCTGTCGTGCCAATTCTGTTCCTTGTCTTAATACAGTCAGATTCACTGACTCAGTGAGCCAGATGAATCATCTGATTCCCACCTGTAGAATATTTCCTGGCACTCAAAATGCCAGAAAATAATCATGTAATTGCTTGAGTGCCTTGCACTCCTTCTTGAGCAAATAGACTCTTAGATCATCTGGAACTGGTATCCGGAATGAATCCTTTAACGTTAATTAATTCAGTGCCTTTCTAATAACACATTTCTGTGCATCTAACCACAATTTCTAAGTACCCTCCAGCTCTGGCACATATTCTGCATGCAATGAATGGAGTGTTCCACAAATCATTGTCAGTGAGACCATAACATTTATAATTGCATAATCTATGATGACACCATCGTTGGTTACTGCTAAATGAGCACGTTAGTGAATCAAAGCCTCTGTGCATATGATTCAATCACCTGAAAACTTATAAAAAATCATCCATGGCATTCCTTTACTATTTGACTGGATTTAGTTGAACTTCCTGTACAGTTTTATTGGCAAGTTCAGTTATATCCTTGTCAGAACTACTTGATTCTGTGCCATTCTGTATCAGTTAATTTGCATGACAATGCACTTTTTCATGTTTCACTAGTTCCCTCTGTTTTCATTTACCTTGCATTTATGTTGAAAGCATCTTATTCATGCTCAAATCAGTGCTGGTGTTCTTACCCTGCCTCTTAGAGCATTTTCCTTTTCGTTTGTTTCTCTGCGTTGTTACTTTGTCGGCTCTAGCTTTGACTGATGTGCACATTCCTTGTCTTTCCTCAGCAGACATTGCACTAATTTCTATCCAGGTCTTCTCTGACCCATTTGTCTATTCTTCTACTTAACTGCACTTGGGCAAAAAATCCTTTCCTTTTATGTGGAACATTTTTCTTTACTCTTTTTTTTAAAGCCTTCCTACTCTCCATTTTAAAAAAAATGTTTGTTCCACATGGTTTACTTTATTATTGCCTAATTTTCATCAAATATCTTTTTTTTTAACCCCACAATAAAATTGATTTTTAACTCGGTGGATCCCTGGTGGTTTTCACAGAATGGTTTTGCCTGCGAGAGCCTTTTGTTTTCTTGAAACAGGTAGCTTTTGTTACCAGGCCTGAGGTGAAGTTATTTACTAATGAATTAATATTTCCACCTCTGACATGTTGAAACTGAAAGCTGCAAGTATTGAGCAACATAACACTGAAGAATTAAAATGTTTAAAGCACCTCCCATTACTGGATGAAAGTTGAACATTGCTGTATTTCTAATGGTATACTTATTACAGCACCCCTCATACGATTTTGGACCCGATAAGATATGGCAGGGTTTGTTAACTTGAATTTTCAGACAAGCTGTGTGTGTGTGCTGTCTTCCATTTCTTTTGTTCAGTAGAAGTACCTGTGCAGAAATGTAAGTATTGCCACAATAGGGATATTGCATTAGGTTTGTTCAAGATCACTTATTGATATCAACCCATTAACCCATCAATTTTTTCCATTTGAGTGCTTTCCTGTTACATGTAAAGGTTTGCGGCATGTTTTATAGAAGTCCAGTGTAAATGAAATGTAGTAATATACTTCAGTGTTAATGTCTGTGCACTTATTTTTATTGTGGCATCCCTTATCTAAAGATAGGCTTTGCTTTTCAATACACCACTCTTCTTTTTTTCCAGACTGTGTGAAGAGATAGGTAAAACCAGAGAAAGTTAATTGAGTTTGCTTTGCATTTGTGTGCAGCAGTTCTTCATTTAATTCAGCTTTTTAAAGTTGATCAAATTACTGATTAAAATCGATTCACTTTGGCTCATGTTAACTGTGTGGTTTGCGTTGTCTCCTCTGATGGCTTAATATTCATGTCATATGGTATTAAAGTTGAAGCATCCTTGATGAAATTTGTGCCAAATTACATTGAACAGTCTGACCCTGTCCAATAAATGTAACTTTTAAATAGTTTCAATGTTAATTTTCCTTGCAAGAGAAATCAACCACCTCGGAACTAACGTTTATTAGGGTGAAACCAAAGAATGTTGGAAATAAACATCAAATCATGCAGCATCTGTGGAGGAACAACTCTTTATGTTTAAGGCCAATGATCCTTTCTCAGAACTTGAAGATGCCAGTGATGAACTAGCCTTCGTAGAAGTACAGAGATGGGGAGGTACAGATTGGACACAACTTGCACTCTCTGACCATGGGAGTTGCAGTGCCTTCAACTTCATTATTAGAAACACAGTAGTGAGATCTTGTGTTGAGGAATACAAATAATAAAATGAGTGTTTTGCACGTGTCTAAATGAATTCAAATCTTGGGATTGTGAATTGTTCACCGACTCACTCCAAACACTTCTCCACTCAGCGCCTGACCCCTTATTTCACTTCCCCCCACCCACCCCCCCACCCACCCCCGTCCGCCTCACTCATGACTAAGTTTCTTCACTGCTCACTATCTCTTGGAGTGAGGGAGCAATGTGGCAAGTGGGGAGTGGGATGCTGAATGGGAGGGGTGGGCTGAATGAAGCAGAGAGTGGCGAGACCGGGAGAAGGGGGCACTGGCTGGAGGTGCTGGGGACGCTAAGAAGTGGTGAGTGAGGGAGTATTCCATTAGCCTGCCTGTAGGCAGAGCTGGAGCCAGCTTCCGGCTATAGGCACATATTAACAATAACATCACCAATTTCCTGTGCCAGATTGGTGGCAGGAATTACTCTAAAGGACAAAAGCAGAGTTTTTGATCAGTGGAAAGATAGAGATTAAATGACAAAAGGGATGGTCACGCAAGACAAAATGGAATATTAACAGGACAAATAATGCAAAAAATGTGTCTGAAGGAGTTGTCATTCAAAGAGTGAGAGCAGAATTTATGATCTGAAATTATTGAACTTAGTGCATGAGGTGCTGTTCTTTGACCTTGTTTTGAACTTCATTGCAATAGTGTAAGAACATAAAGTGTAAGATGATAGGTAAAAGTGGAGAATTAATAAAACTGGAAACCAGTATCATGGAGTTGTTCTCACCCAGTCTGCATTTGGATGCGTCTGTGTGAAGGAGACGCTACATGTGAGCAGTCACTACATGATACAAACTTAAAAGAGGTTCAAGTAAATCACTGATTAACCTGGAGGAGTGTTTGGGTACCTGGACATTTGGAAGGGAGGGATTAAGAGCATGTGTTGCACCTTGCATGATTGCAAATGAAGCTTCAGTGAATGATTCAGTCATTTGTGGAAGGAGCAGACCCTTTTCAATGCTGGCAACGGAAGAAGGGGTGGATTTGGTGGTGATGGAGCTGTTAAAGTACAAAATTGCGTGGGTGAAAGATGAAAGCAAGAGGAATCCTATTGTTTTTCTTGGAGCTTGAGTGTGGGGAGGCGGTAGGAATAAGAGCAGAATTTAGGGAAATAGAATGGAACTCGTCAAGTATCTTGCAACCCTGGGAGGGAATTTTCAGTTTGGGGGATAAAGAGAGACATCTTGGAAGCACTGGTATTGAAACTGGCAGATGTGATAGAGAACTTACAGGAAGTGCTTTGGAAGAAAGTGTAAGCAAGTCAGCTCTGGACATGGAACTAACAAGTGAAATTTCTCTATATTTTTCCACTTCTGCTGAAAGGCCATTGGCTGGACATGTTAACTTGGTTTATCTCTCCACAGATGGTCCCTGACCTGCTCAGACTTTCTAGCATTTACTGTTTCTATTTCAGATTTGAGATCTTCCATTTTACGATTTTATATTGATTTACCTTTGTTATGCATGCTTCATTGAACCAAAGATATTTAAAAAAGATGAACAACTTGCTCAAACAGCAGGAGAGAGAGAACTAGATTAGATTACTTACAGTGTGGAAACAGGCCCTTTGGCCCAACAAGTCCACACCGCCCCGCCGAAGCGCAACCCACCCATACCCCTACATTTACCCCTTACCTAACAGTACGGGCAATTTAGCACGGCCAATTCACCTGACCTGCACATCTTTGTGACTGTGGGAGGAAACCAGAGCACCCGGAGGAAACCCACGCAGACACGGGGAGAATGTGCAAACTCCACACAGAGCGGGAAATGAACCCGGGTCTCTGGCGCTGTGAGGCAGCAGTGCTAACCACTGTGCCACCGTGCCGCCCACTGTAGAACCTGGAGCTTGAAAGACATGGCTGCCAACATGAAGGATGAAGGGAAGATGGCTGGGTAATGTGGAGATTTTGAAGGATTTTGGACTGGTGAAGATGATGTAAAAGTAAAGCTGCCATAGGCCCCAAGGATCATAGGGCTGTTCTGTCATTAGAATGAGAGAGATGATTGGTCATTGTTTAACCTGAGGGGCAGCATGTCTCACGCCAGGGCGCGGTTCCTTGAATCATGCTGCGTCACAAACCAGCCATCCATCCAACTGAGCCAAGTGACCACCTTGAAGTTAGTACAGTGGTTACTCAAACAGAAAATGCTAGAAGCAGTAAACAAGAGTGGCAAAATTTGTGGAAAGAAAATGAACTCAACATTTTTTGACAGAAGTCTGCTTGTCATCTCTACTAACATTGTTAGCTCGATTTGTTCTAGCAGTTTTTGTTTTTATTCCAGATTCCTAGCATTCACAGAGTGTTGCTTTTCTAGCAGTATGGTTATTGCTGGATGAGTAATATAGAGAGCGAGAATGATAAATGAGAATGAAAGCTCAAATCCCATCTTAACACTGCAGAAATGTGTGTATCAACTTTACTTTTTCAAAAAAAAGTGACTATGAGACTATCAGATTACAGTAAAAGCACATGAAGTTGACTCTTTAGGGAATTAAAACTGCCATTCTTACTCTGGCTTATTGGAGATTCTTTGTGGGGACAGAGAGAGACTAGCAAATGGGGCATCTATCAATGGGAGGTGTAAGGAGATGAAAAAAAGGTTACCACTTAACAGGTTTGGGATTGACTGATGAAGTCAGAAGATGGGCATGTGGTTATAGAATGGCTGGTGAATGCTTATGGTGGGAGCAGCAACAACCTGGTTAGTGGTCGCTGAGAAGATTGCTGCCATCCAAGGCCCCAAAGGAGCTTTCCACATCCATCAAAGTTTCACCTGCACATCCATCAATGTCATTTATTGTATCTGTTGCTCTCAATGCGGTCTCCTCTACATGGGGGAATCTGGACGCCTTCTCACAGAGTGCTTTAGGGAACATCACCGGGACACCCGCCCCACCACCCCATGGCCCAACATTTCAACTCCCTCCTACCACTCTGCTGAGGACATGCAGGTCCTGGGCTTCCTTCACCGCCGCTCCCTCACCACCTGACGCCTGGAGGAAGAACACATCATCTTCCGCCTTGCAACACTTCAACCCTATGGCATCAATTTGGACTTCACAGTTTCCTCATTTACCCTCCCCCCACCTTATCCCAGTTCCAACCTTCCAGCTCAGCACCATTCTTATGACCTGTCCTACCTGCTAATCTTCCTTCCCACCTATCTGCTCCACCCTCCTCCCTGATCTATCACCTCCATCCCCACCCCCTTCCACCTATTGTACTCTTTGCTACTTTTCCCCAGCTCCACCCCCCTCCCATTTATCTCTCCACCTTGGAGGCTCCCTGCCTTCATTCCTGATACAGAGCTTTTGCCCGAAATGCCGAATTTTTTTTTCCCTACTCCTCTGATGCTGCTTGACTTGCTGTGCTTTTCCAGCACCACTCTAATCTAGACTCTGATTTCCAGCGTGTGCAGCCCTCACTTTTGCCTGCTAAAAATGTAAGTCAAACGTTGACGCCTTAACTCTGTGTCAGGAACAGACTTTACTCATTAGTCAGCAAATTAAGAACAGGTGTAGTGGTCAGTGCTGCTTATTGGAAGAAAATGATGAAGGATAAAGGAAGGATTTTGAACTGAGGATATTTAAACTTACCTTTGCCATGTGTGGCTGATTTTAAAAAAAATACTCAATCTGGAAGGAAATTTAAACATGAATATTAAAAGAAAACCTTGCAGTTGAGCCAAGTAGGGTTATATGAGAGCTACCTGTATTGCAGGCCAAATGGCCTTACCCTGCCCTGTATTTTTTGTAATTTAATGAAAGTCATCTTCTCTGCCTTTGAGCTCAGTGAATGGTTTAAAAATGCTGATGTAGAACCGTTTATGGCAATGCATCTTGTGAGGAGTATCCCAAACACTTTGCCTTTTGCCTTTTGCGCAGCCTGCTGGTTTGCTTTAGATAATTTCACGCAAAGGTCAGCTCTGACTGAAGTTTCCTGTTGCTACCACTGAATGGGATTGTTATTTATTGGTAAAATCAAGTTCCTCCCAGCTCTGGTTTCCCCTCTGCAAATTGTTCTTTCTCGATTGGTGATGGTGACTTGTTGCATAAAAACACTTTCAAAAAACTATTTAATTACAGGAGCTGGTAAATTTTGTTTTAGATTAGATTACATTACAGTGTGGAAACAGGCCCTTCGCTGTTGGAACATTTGCAGAAGCTTTCTGACAGGATACCACATGTTCCGATATCATGTGGCCAGAATACCATGTGACATCCAGGAACACATCCGACTAGGATCTCTCACCAATTCTGATTTGCTTGACGGCATGGTGGTTCAGTGGTTAGCACTGCTGACTCACAGCGCCAGAGATCTGGGTTCAATTCCCGCCTTGGGCAGCTATCTGTGTGGAGTTTGCACGTGTCTGCGTGGGTTCCCTCTGCCCCGGTTTCCTCCCACAGTCCAAAGATGTTCAGGTTAGGTGAATTAGCCATGTTAAATTGCCCATGGTGTTAGGTGCATTAGTCAGGGGTGAATGTAGTGGAATGGGTCAGGGTGGGTTGCTCTTCGGAGGTTTGGTGTGGACTTGTTGGGCTGAAGGGCCTGTTTCCACACTGTAGGGAATCTAATCTAAAACCAGTCTAATATATGCTGGCTTTGCCAAAGACTGTAGTGGAAGTGTGAAGAAGAGGCAAGCTCAACTGTTTGGGAGGAACAGAGAAAGTTTGTCTTTCCAGGTGGTAGATTTTGATATATGTGTAATGTATTTAATACACATTCTGTAATGGTTAAATGATAGTTATTTTGAAAGCAGTAGGCTTTATGCACATTTAATACTCTACTTGATGCTTATGACTTTCGATAAGTGTCTCAACTTCACAAGAATTGGAAATAACTCGAATATTTTAAAATTCCCAAAACTGACCTCATGAACCATACACAAATTATAAAGTTGCTAGTTTCCATGGACTAATTGGAGACTATTGTTTCCAACCAGAATGGCTTTTGAACTTCGTATTCTATCATCATTGATTTTTATCTTTTTTTTATATATCAGAAACGAACACTCTTTTAGCTTTGTTACATATTAATATGGAGGGCAGCAGGTCAAGAAGGCAGCTCACCACCCTTCTTAAGGGAGGAAAGTAGAGATGGCTAATAGATGCTCGCTGAACCTGTGATGCTTCCATCCTGCAAATAAATTTCACAAAATAAATTGCTGGTCCCAGATGTTTAGTCAGTGAAGCATGTGGCATATTCTTTTAGTGGTTGCTGGACTTAATTAGCTTCAGAAAATGCAAACATTTCTTTTAGTGATGTGATCTGTTGCTGTCAGTAATTCCCAATTTCAGACTGAGCGTTTTGCCTGGATGAAACATGACACAATAAATTGCCTCAGGCAAATTTACTATTTGTATGTACCTATTACAAGAACTTCTTCAAGCAATTATCGGAGACTTATTGACTTCTTTTGAAAAGGGGAGGGGATACACTTAACTAGGTGTTTTTAAGTAGGAAATCTTACTGTTCTCACTCTGAGATAGTTAATCTTCTGCAGTACAGTTCCAAAGCACCAGTCCCCTTCTGGGACATGCTGTAAGTGATTACACCTCAAGTATCAATCTGTAATTCTGCCATAGGGTCACAGTGGCTGTACCTACATCCTTCCTTCATGTTTTGTCACACATACATGTCAGTCTTATGTCTGTGGTCAACAAAAGTCAATCTTACATCTGTGGTCAGCAAAGTTTTGGAACGAATTCTGAGGGATAGGATTTATGACTATTTGGCCAAGCATAGTGTGATTAAAGGCAGTCAGCATGGCTTTGTGAGGAGCAGGTCATGCCTCTCAAATCTTATTGTGTTCTTTGAGGAGGTGTCAAGACAGGTCGACGATGGTCGAGCAGTGGATGTGGTGTATATGGACTTCAGCAAGGCATTTGATAGGGTTTCCCATGGTAGGCTCATTCATAAAGTCAGGAATAATGGGTTACAGGGAGATTTGACTATCTGGATTCAGAATTGGCTGACTGACAGAAGGCAGAGAGTAGTTGTAGATGGAAAGTATTCTGCCTAGAGGTTGGTGTTGAGTGGGGTCCCGCAGGGGTCTGTTCTTGGGCCTCTGCTTTTTGTAGTTTTTATAAATGACTTGGATGAGTAAGTTGAGGGGTGGGTTAGTAAATTTGCAGATGACACAAAGGTTGGAGGTGTCATCGATAGTATAGAGGGCTATTGCAGGCTGCAGTGCGACAATGACAGGATGCAGAGCTGGGCTGAGAAATGCAGATGGAGTTCAACCTTGATAAATGCGAACTGATGCATTTTGGAAGGTCGAACTCAAATGCTGAATATAGGATTAAAGATAGGATTACTATTTGTATGTACCTATTACAAGAACTTCTTCAAGCAATTATCGGAGACTTATTGACTTCTTTTGAAAAGGGGAGGGGATACACTTAACTAGGTGTTTTTAAGTAGGAAATCTTACTGTTCTCACTCTGAGATAGTTAATCTTCTGCAGTACAGTTCCAAAGCTCTTGACAGTGTGGAGGAACAAAGGGATCTGGGTGTGCAAGTACATAGATCCCTCAAAGTTGCCACCCAAGTGGATAGGATTGTTAAGAAAGCATATGATGTTTTGGCTTTCATTAACAGGGGGATCAAGTTTAAGAGCTGCGAAGTTTTGCTGCAGCTCTGCAAGTCCCTGGTGAGACCACGCTTGGAATATTGTGTCCAGTTCTGATTGCTCTACTATAGGAAAGATGTGGAGGCTTTGGAGAGGGTGCAAAGAAGGTTTACCAGGATGCTGCCTGGACTGGAGGGCTTGCCTTATGAAGAAAGGTTGAATAAGCTTGGACTTTTCTCTCTGGAGAGAAGGAGGAAGAGAGGAGACCTGATCAAGATGTACAAAATAATGAGAGGAATAGGTAGTCAATAGCTAGAGACTCTTCCCCATGGCAGGATTGACTGGTAGGAGAAGTCATAGTTTGAAGATATTAGGAGGAAGGGTATAAAGGAGACGTCAGAGGTAGGTTCTTTACGTAGAGAGTTGTGAATGCATGGAATGCATTGCCAGCATGGTGTTGGAAGCAGAGTCATTGGGAACATTTAAGCGACTGCTGGATATGCACATGGATAGCAGTGAGTTGAGGGATGCGTAGGTTAAGTTACTACATTTTACATTAGGATTAAATCTTGGCACAACATCGTGGGCCAAAGGGCCTGTTCTGTGCTGTACGTTTCTATGTTCGATACACTGTCACAATTTTTTTCTGAATATGAACCAGGAGCAGCAATTCTACTCTTTTTGCTCACTTCCTAAATCAGTGGTGCTGAGATCAAATGCTAAGTTACTGTTCTGATTAAAATGAGACAAGTCAACATAAATCAGCATTTCAGCCTTGGTCTATGTGGAAAACTTATTTTGAAGTGGTTTAAAAGAAGTGTTATTGTACTAATGTTTAGAAGTAAAATTACTCCAAGTACATGAAAGCTAGAGTAAAATTTCACAAATAGGAAAAATTTTGCAGCAGTAAAAATTAGATATCTGTTACACTCTTGAAGTGGTCTATGATCTAGTTAATTAATTTAGCGTTGACCTGGATGCAATAATTTATCGTGTGCAAATTTTATCGAAATCTTGACTTTAAACAATGCAGGTAGTTAATCAAAAAATGCCATGGATCTTTGTAATTCTTCATTGTTATTGCATGTTCATATTCGGCACTCGGATGTTCTGTAATAAACAATTCTGTTGCAGTAAAAATAGAGAATCCTTTATTTTAGCCCACTGTGTGTCAGAAAAATAGATGACTTGGGCAACTCAAGTAGACCTTTTCAGCCATGATCTGGCAGATTACAAAATTAACATTAGAGATGGCATGAATACCTGCCTGAAGCCAGTGAGCTCTGCTTTAAATATGCAGATGGGGCTGTGCTGACATCCAGTTTGTTATTTTAACCTGAGGCTGGAGAGGCTGAGCAATTATGGCTTTTCCCACGGAATCCTTTTGGCTGCCTTCACTTGTCAGAGGTTCCACTTCTAGAACGTGTAATTTGTGCCTGTGATCACCTTCACGGGTCTTCATACTGTCCAGTTTGAATGGCTCAGCAATTGCTTTCCACTGACTTCACGGTAATTTTGATCAATCTTAGTGTTGCTGAGGCCGAACCAGTAAAGTAAGCTGAACCTGCCGCCTCCTGCTCCCGTTCAAGCACAGGTTGGTTTTGTACTCTTCTGTGAATTAAAATCAAATGCACAGAATCACTATATGCCAGGACCTTTTCATGTCAATGCAATTTTATTATTTGTTACAAACAGATTAATTGTAGGGTTGACTAGCTACTGCATTCTTTAAACTATTTGCTTAATTTAAATCTGTTGCAATTTTGAATGATAAAATCTATAAACTAGAAATAGAAGGGTTAACCAGCCAATGCATGGACATGGTCTTAGGCTCAAAAATATTGATAGCATATGCTTATCTGAAGTCTGCTACCATGGCAACAAGGCCTATCAGTTTTCATGAAAAGAATTGGCTACAGACTTCGCTCGCTGCAAGCTCCATCAAATGTCTCCTGTTCTTTTATGCAAACATGCATATTTAAAAGACCAAAGTGAATTCACACAAACTGTTAATTGAAGAGCTTCCCTGTTCTGCTTTTAGATAAATTTTAAATTGTACATTATTGGAATATCATTTCTCACATAACTATTAAATTCTGGTCCGTTAAAATATAGAACCATGTTTTCAGATTTGAAACCGTATTTGTTTTCGAATTTGTGTCTCCTCGTGCATATAACTGAAATTTGTATTTGTAGAGGCTACAGGGGACAAGATGCTGTACTGGCAATGTCTCTGGACTGTTCAACATGATGAATATTCAGGGTTCAAATCCCATCACCGCAATTGGTGGAATTAGAATTAATTAATGAACTATTCAGTTAAAAAAAATGCAATTGAATGTTAGTAAGGACCACCTAACATCAACTGGAGACCAAGCATTCTACATTCCTATCTACCCCAAATACTTTGATTCCTTTGCCAAGAAGAATCTAATCTACCTCTGCCTTAAAACTATTAACTGACTCTGCTTCCACATGGAAGCAAATGTTCCAAAGTGGCCAAATTCTGAAAGCCATATCTGCCCAATTGGGTTTGTGGCAGTTTGTGAGGGAAATGCCTATTACACTTGGTCCTTAACAATCTACCAGAGAGAGAAAAACAAAGCATCTCCCCATCTCTGCTTTAAAGGGGAAACACTAATCCTTAATAAGTGCCCAGTAGTTCTGGATTCATTCTCAACGTTTCCATGTTTACCTTGTCAACATCATTCAGGTTCTTGTACACTTCAATCAAATCAGCCCTCTATTTTCTAGGCTCCAGTGAAAACAAACTGGGCCTGTCCAATCTTTGCCTATGGGACAACCTGCTCATTCCAGGTATCAATATAAACTGCCTCCAATGCATTTGCACCTTTTCTTAAATAAGGAGACCAAAGTTTACACAGTATTCAAGATGTGGTATCAACAATGCCATGACTAACTAAAACCTAGCATCCCGACTTCTATGCTCAATTCGTCCCATTGTAAAGGATAGAGCAGAGTTATCCTTGTTGATGCTGCAATATTCTCCTTACTTAAATACGGAACCTTTTGTCAGAATTATCTTACAGATGAGTCAGTCACAGAATTATGCCTGAACAGAAATTGTTCTAGATGCTATCACATCATCCCTGGCTATGTTCTGTTCCATTGGCAGACCAAGCAGCTGCAGCAGCACAATGGTGAATAATTGGGAGGGTTTTCCCTTAAAGTCCTCCACATTAATTTGAACCACATGTGATTTCATGGCATTAGGTAAGACATTGATAGTGAGACCTCCCGATTATGAAGAATGGAGAGTTTGGGACTGTTCTCCTTTGGAGGGAAGAAGGTTAAGAGAATTTCAGATAAAGATTTCAAAATCAGCAGTCTGGATAGAGCAGGTGGAGAGAAACTGTCCCTACTTCGAAAAGATGAAGAGTAAGGGGGCAGAGGGTTTAAGTTATTAGTAGCAAATGTAGTTTGAGAAAAAACTTTTCCACACAAGTCTGGACTATATCACCTTGAAATGTGGTGGGGGCAGGTTCAGTTGAGGCATTCATATTGAGGGATGATTGTCTCTATTCAAGTAATTTGCAAGGGTACATGGATTCCGGCACTAAATTGGAGAGCCATTGCAGACACAGTGTGCCAAATGATTGCTTTCTGTGGTCATTGACTGTTCCCCTTCAGCTGATGAGTTAGTACTCCTTCATGTTGAATATCATTAGAAGCAGTACTCTATTTAATAGAGTCAAGAGTGTGGTACTGGAAAAGCACAGGAGGTCACGCAGCATCTGAAGAGCAGGAGAATTGACATTTCAGGCATAAGCCCTTCATCAGCCCTTTACCTGCACCACATTCTCGACTCTGATTTCTAGCATCTGAAGTCCTCACTTTGTTCCTCTATATGACAGGGGCTCAGAATGATCCTGTGTGATGTCTTTCACTAAGAATGGCTACAGACTGAACTGGCCAAATTCTGAAAGTCCTATCGGCATGATTGGGTTTGCAGCAGTTTGTGAGGCAAATGCCGTTTACACTTAGTCCTTACCAATTTACCAGACGCAGATGAAACCATCCACAATAGTATTGATGGTGTGATCCTGAGCAAGTCCTCCACTGTGTGGTGTGGCACTACCACCATGTTGAATGGAATAAATTCCGAATAGACCTACCATCTCGAACCTGGGCATTCGCACAATGCTGTGGGCCATCAGCAGAATGTTATTCAATCACAATGTGTAACCTCTCATCACTCACTGTGTCAATACCATCAAACCAGGGGATGAACTTTGGCTCAGTGAAGAGACCCAGAGGGCATGCAGACATACATAAAAATGAGAGTCAACCTGGTGAAGCCAGAACACATGCCAAGCACAGGAAGCAGCATGTGATAGAAAAAGTGGAGAGATCCCACAATCATTCCACAGCCAGTCATGAATGATGGTGGGCAATTAAATAACTAAGTGGAGGAGGAAGCTCCACCATATCCCTCATCTTCAATACTGGGAAAAACTCTGCATCTCAGTGGAAAAGTACGTGTGTTGTTGATCTTCAGCCTGAGGTGTTCAGTAGATGATCCACTTTAGCCTCTTTCTGAAGTCCCCAGCATCGCAATGCAAATCTTGAACCAGATAGCTTCATGCCATGTGATCACATGAAGGGTTAAAGGTACTTGACAATGCAATGAAAATGGGATCTGTTGCCAACCCAGCCATAAAATTGAAGACCTGTGCTCCACAACTAGCTATGCCTCTAGTCAAGTTGTTCCAGTGCAACTACAACGCTAGCAATTATCTGATGAAGTGGAAATTTGCCCAAATATGTCCTGTGCGTAATAAACCAGACAAATCCAATCTTGTCTATTACTGTTGCCAAAATCAAAGTCAGTCACATGTCTTTTTTTAGTGGTCAGGTTGGGAAATCCAAATTGAGGTGGAATTTCTTTTAATCTCAAACATCGGTGAATTTCTGATTGTTCAGTGCAACAGTTTTACCTTGAGGTTATTATATTATCCCTTGAGATTTGAACACGTCTTGATTTTTGAGTTTGTCCCTAAAAATTATTTGGCATTGATTGATTGTCATACAGCATGGAAATGGATCCTTTGGTCCATCTCATCTGTGATTTTCAGGTGCAAGTGTGGTTTATTTATGAATAGAAATGAGTGCAAAACATATTCTGTTATGATTGTATGGATTTTAAAATAGCAAGTTCATAAGCACAGTTAGTTACATCTTAGCCTTTATTGTTGTTAGTGGGAATTCAGTGATGATAATGCCATTGAATGTCAAGTGGTAATGGTGAGATCCTTACCTGGGACTAATATGATAATCAAATTACTTGTCACTTGTCAACCTAACCCCGGATATTGTCCAAAATGCTGCATTTGGACATGGACTGCTTCAGTATCTTAATCACAAATGGTGTTGACTTCGAGCAATAATCAGTGAACATTGGAACAGGGGTAGGCCATTCAGTCTGTCGAGTCTGCTCTGTCATTTTACATAATTATGGATGATTGAACACTTCAGTACCCTTATCCATAGATCCCTGTGACCTTTTGCACCATTGAGAAACAAAGATTTATCAACTTGTTAATTTATCAATTTATTAATACTCCAAGCCTGAATTCCCACTACCCTTTGGAATAAATAATTCCACAGATTCACAATCTTCTGAGAAAATAAATTTTCATTTCAGTCCCTATTTCTGGCTTGATGATGAAGCAACTGAAAATGGTTGGTCCTCAGATACTATTCTGAGGAACTCCTGTAGACACCTCTTTGGGCTGAGACTTTGCTGACCTGTAAGAACCATGCTCCAACCTTGTGGAAGATGACTGCCCAATGATATTTAAATACTAGTGAAATTTCATTTCATGGGGTGGCAACCTTTCTACATATTTAGATATTTCACTGTTCTCAGCCTTTCTGAAGGCTGAAGAGGAAGCCGGAACAAAGCAACTTGGCAGCAGACCACACCACTCCAACCGTAACCCACAAGTTTGTAAGCTGGTGAAGTAGTATTTTTCCAGCATGAAATAACTGCCACTTCGTTACATTATTCTCAAATACTTTTAACTCTGTAGCATGTCTGTAAAGTATTGGAAGGTGATCTGAGAATTACTGCAGGTGCCATTGGTCATTGTTAGCTGCAGATATCCTTTTGAGCAGCTGACACAACTCCATATCTAATTCTTTGCAGATCTGAAGCCTATGAACTCTATTGATCATAGTTGCTGCAGGTTAGATGTGTTCGGTTCAGTGCAAAGAATCTTAAAATGCTGAGCCAAACTGGGCCCTGTTGGTTGTTGATCACCTCACTATGCCATCTGCTACGTAAAGCATGATGTGCTGTTACTTGTGATGTTTCTTAAAAGTAGTGCCACATTATAGTTTTAAGATATTAGGAGAAAGGTATAGAGGAGACGCCAGAGGAAGGTTCTTTACGCAGAGAGTTGTGAATACATGGAATGCGTTGCCAACGGTGGTGGTGGTGGAAGCAGAGTCATTAGGGACATTTAAGCGACTGCTGGATATGCACATGGACAGCAGTGACTTGAGGGGTGCATAGGTTAGGTTATTTTATTTTACATTAGGATTAAACCTCGGCACAACATTGTGGGCTGAAGGGCCTGTTCTGTGCTGTACTTTTCTATGTTCTATAACTCATCACTCTTTCTTATATCGAGCTTAAGCTATTGCATCTGCTATCACAGCGTACAATATTAATCATTGGCTCTGCATAGTCTAAACTTTGACAGTGTGAAATAACATGTGTCCTCTGATGAGGATGCAGATGTAAGGATGAAAAGTCATAGACTACCTCTGGCGCAGTCTTGGTAACTTGATATTTTTCATGGGGGAGTTTGTAGGACATTGTCATACTGTTATGACACAATAGTGAGCCCTTTTGTTAATTAAATCAAATATCCTGGAAAAGCTCACCTCGCCTCGTCATCTGTTAAAATATGAGTGACCGAGAACACTCAAATTCCACTATTTAAAGAAAATAAAATCAATTTAATTTTAAACTCTAAAAGTAAACATTAAACAGCCACTCTTAACTGTTTATTATCTGCCTCAAACTCTATAACAACATACTGTTCCAATAAAGCACTTATTAAAATTACATCAACTTAATTTTAAAACCATACAGCAGCTGTCGTCTGCAATGCTTGTCTTCTTTCAATTGAATATCTCACTGGGTCGTCGTCTGTCTTTTTACTGTGAAGCTGTTTCATATGAAAAAGATCTCTTTGGTAGAGGGTGTTTTAATCTTTCAGGTCTCTCTCTCTGTCTCAGCAGTTACTCTCTCGATGGCAGTTACTGTCTGACTTTCAAAATGCCTGCTTTTTTAATACCCTCAACACTGGTCATCTCATTCGTTCAATGTTGGCATAATGATAAATTCAAACGTGATTGGGTTTTAGTATCCTGGGGCATAATTTAAACTGGATAAAATTGAATTGTTGTCAAAACAGCAACCACCTCTATTTTATAACCAAATGTTAAATATTTTCAATTTTCTAGTACACTGAGATTGCTAGCTGATCATCACAGGTGCTTGAGACCTCAGTTCAGAACAGCATTCATTCTCTCTTAAAGATACAGTAGATGCCTTCAACTTCATAACAATTCTAACAAAATTTATTCTAGAACGAAAGTTGGCATAGAGGTATTTAAAACCTAAAGTGGCTGTTTCAAAAAAAAAGTGGATATGTTTTTAAAACGTTGATAAAGGTCTTCAATGCCTTTTCGACTAATCTGATTGTCAAATTCATTTTCTTGTAATCCTTGATATCCATGTAATGCAAGCAGGTGTGTCATTCAGTGGCTGCATTAGTGCTGGGAAATCACAAGGGCAAAGTTACATTGATGTATTTTAATTTAAGCATCTGTACAACTCCCAAAATGCATGTATTGCACAAAATGGATTGAGATTTAGATTTTTGCTCCATTTTCAAATGAGGTTTGTCCAGTTCCTGAAAGTTGCCACCCAGGTGGATAGTGCTGTTCAGAAGGCATACAATGTGTTAGGTTTCATTCATATAAGGATTGCGTTCTGGAGTCGCAATGTAATGCTGAAACTATACAAAATGCTGGTGTGGCCACACGTGGAATATTGTGTACAGTTCTGGACTCCATATTTTGGGAAGGATGTGGAAGCATTGGAAAAGGTCCAGAGGAGATTTACCAGGATGTTGCCTGGTCTGGAGGGAAGGTCTTATGAGGAAAGGCTGAGAGACTTCCTTCTTTTCTCATCGGAAAGAAGAAGGCTAAGAGGGGATTTGATAGAGACATACAAGATGATCAGAGGATTAGATAGGGTAGGCAGTGAAAGTCTTTTTCCTAGTACGATGACGTCAGCTTGTACGAGGAGGCATAGCTACAGATTGAGGGGTGATAGATTTAAGACAGATGTCAGAGGCAGCTTCTTTACACAAAGAGTGGTAAGGGCGTGGAATGCCTTACCTGCTAATGTAGTCAACTCAGCCACATTAGGGAGATATAAACAATCCTTAGATAAGCACATGGATGATTTTGGGCAAGTGTAGGGGGACGAGCTGAGAATAGTTCACAAGTCGGCGCAACATCAAGGGCTGAAGGGCCTGTTCTGCGCTGTATTGTTCTATGTTCTATTTATACCTCTTTAATTAAGAAAGACAAATCAATGTATGCCATCTTGTCAGAGCCATGCAGTATAATGTCAATAGTCAGCAAAATGTCATGTGCCAGATTATTGATTTTGAAAGATGAAGTGCATTACAACTTTCAAAATGTTACTATGCTTATTGTACTTTTAAATTGAATACTTCTAACTCTTGAGTTGAATTTTTCTTTCATTTTATACTGGATTAAATTGTAATGAATTTCTGAAATGTTTTGGAACCCAACATTGCAAGAAATACGATGCAATGTTTTGGAAGGTTCTCCCCACCCCATAACAATTAACATCCATAAAATTCTGTTGAAGGAAGAGTGTATGTTGAAACGTTTTGGAGAGACTCTGGCAGGGGTGGGGGTGGAAAATGAGGATTCAAAATGCATTGCTTACATTTTCTTGTGGCTTTCTTGTCAAAATACTGACCTCCAGGTTACTATTCAAGTTTGAGCCCTACCCTGTCTTCAGTTGCCTGATGTTGAACTTCAGTCTTGTTTAACCTTTGGTCTGATTTGCTTTCACATCAATCAGCAATCATGGCTTGGGGAACCTTGTTTTTGCTTCAGAACTTAAAAGACACTTGAGCTGGACATGGGAGTATTATCTGCATTGCTGGAATTCAAATCCAAGTCTGCCTCTTGATGGGACTCTCATATTGCAAATATGACGAGACCCCAGATTTGTATCTAAATGTATGATTGAAGTGAGAACTGAAAGTACTGTGGATGCTGGAAATCACAAACAAAAATAGAAATTGCCGGAAAAGCTCAGCAGGTCTGGCAACATCTGTGGAGAGAAATCAGAGTTAATATTTTGGGTCCAGTGATCGTGTGTGTGTGTGTGTGTGTGAGAGAGAGAGAGAAGAATGCACAGACATTGAGGGAAACTTAGCATAAAACAACTTTGAAATAAAAGCATAAAATGCTTCCGGTTCTCATGTTATGGCAGGATATGTAGTGAGAAACAGAGTGTTAACATTTCAGCTTTATGCCCTTGCATTGGAACTTGCAAGAATTAGAGTCATAGAGATGTACACCACAGAAACAGAACCTTTGATCCAACTTGTCCAGGCTGACCAGATATTCTCAATAAATCTAGTCCTATTTGCCAGCATTTGGCCCATACCCCTCAAAGAGTGCCATGGTGGCACATTGGTTAGCACTGCTGCCTCACAGCACCAGGGTCCCAGGTTTGATTCCAGTCTCTGGTGACTGTCTGCGTGGAGTTTGCACATTTCTCCTGGTGTCTGCGTGGGTTTCCTCCGGGTGCTCTGGTTTCATCCCATAATCCAAAGATGTGCAGGTTGGGTGAATTGGCTGTGCTAAATTGCCGGTGGTGTTCAAGGATGCATAGGTTAGGCGCACGAAGCATGCGTAAGTTGTAAATGTAGGGGCATGGGTTTGGTTGGGATACTCTGGCGCGTTGGTGTGGACTTGTTTCCTGTTTCCACACAGTAGGCACTCTAATTCTAATAATGAAACCCTTCCTGTATATATACCCATCCAGATGCCTTCTAAATGTTGTAATTGTACTAACCTCCACCACTTCCTTTGGCAGCTCATTCCATGCATGGAAAGATTTGCCCCTTAGGTCCCTTTTTAAATCTTTCCCCACTCATCTTAAATCTATGCTTTCCAGTTTTTGACTCTGCTACCCCAGGAAAAAGACCTTGTCTATTTACAATGTCTGTGGCCTCCTGTGATTTTTATAAACCTCTATAAGGTCACCCCTGTGTCTCTGATGCTCCAGAGAAACAGCCCCAGCCTATTCAGTCTCTCCCTTTTAGCTCAAACCCTCCAGCCGTGGCAATACCATTGTAAATCTTCTCTGAGCCCTTTCAAGTTTCACAACATGGTTCCTATAGCTGGGAGACCAGAATTGCACACAGTATTCAAACAGTTGGCCTAACTAATGCCCTGTGTAGATGCAACATGACCTCCAAACCCCTATATTTAATGCACTGACCAATAAAGGAAAGCATTACAAGTGCCTTCTTCATTATCCTATCTACCTGCAACTCCGTTTTCAAGGAACTATGAACCTGCACTCCAAGGTCTCTTTACTCAGCAACACTTCCCAGGAACGTACCATTAAGTGTATAAATTCTGCCTTTCCAAAGTGCAGCACCTCACATTTATCTAAATTAAACTGCATCTGCCACTCCTTGGCCCATTGACCCATTTAATTGAGATCCCATTGTACTCTGAGGTAACATTAGATTAGATTAGATTACTTACAGTGTGGAAACAGGCCCTTCGGCCCAACAAGTCCACACCGCCCCGCCGAAGCGCAACCCACCCATATCCCTACATTTACCCCTTACCTAACACTAGGGGCAATTTAGCATGGCCAATTCACCTAACCTGCACATCTTTGGACTGTGGGAGGAAACCGGAGCACCCGGAGGAAACCCACGCAGACACGGGGAGAACGTGCAAACTCCACACAGTTAGTCACTTGAGGCGGGAATTGAACCCGGATCTCTGGCGCTGTGAGGCAACAGTGCTAACCACTGTGCCACCGTGCCGCCCATTCTTTGCTGACCATCGCAACTCCAGTTTTAGTGTCATCTGAAAACTTACTAACCATTCCTCCTATGTTCACATCCAAATAATTTACATAAATGATGAAAATTAGTGGACCCAGCACCGATCCTTGTGGCACTCCACTGCTCACAGGTCTCCAATCTGAAAAGCAGCCCTCCACTACCACCCTCTGTCTTCAACCTTCGAGCGAGTTCTGTATTCAAATGGCTAGCTCTCCTGGTTTCTATACAATCTAACTTTGCTGACCAGTCTACCGTGTAGAACTATGTTGAATGCATTACTGAAGTCGATACAGATCACATCCACCACTCTGCCTTCATAAATCCTCTTTGTTACATCTTCAAAATAATCAAGTTTGTGAGGCATGATTTCCCATACACAAAGCCATGTTGACTATCCCTAATCAGTCCTTGCCTTTCCAAATACATGTTAATCCTGTCCCTCAGGATTCCCTCCAACAACTTGTCCACCACTGACATCAGGCTCACCGATATATAATTCCCTGCCTTTTCCTTATCTCTCTTAAACAGTGGCACTAGATTAGCCAACCTCCAGTCTTCCGGCACCTCATCTGTGACTGTCAATGATACAAATACCTCAGCAAGCAGCCTAGCAATCACTTCCCCAGCATCCCACAGAGGTCGAGGGTACACCTGATCAGGACCCAGGGATTTATCCACCTTTGTGTTTTAAGATGTTCAGCACTACAACCTCTATAATGTGAACATTTTTGAAGATGTCACTATTTAACTCCCTACATTCTACATTTTCCATGTCCTGCTCCACAGTAAATACTCTTGCAAAATACAATTCTACATATTGTACAAAATACAATACCATAGTACAATTCTAATAATGTGATTATCCCTTTCTTCTTTGGGTGGAACTGAGAAATAACTTTGCTGGAACATATTCACAGGAATATCCTCTCGAAACAATCATAATGTTATCCCGAATCAAAAATGCCACACCCCTGCCGCCGCCGCCCCCCCCCCCCCCCCCCCCCCTTCCATCCTTCCATCCTTCCATTAGTGTCTACACTCTGGAACATTTAAGCTGCCAGTCCTGTCCATCCCTGAGTCACGTTTCTATAATTAATATGATATCCCAGTCCCATGTTCCTAACTATGTCCAGAGTTCATCTGCCTTACCTGTTAGACCTTTTGCATTGAAATAAATGCACTTTAATTTATCAGTCTGACCTTGTTTTGTGCATTATTCCTGCCAGCCCTTACTGTTTGGCTTGCTCCTTTTCCCAGCGGTACCTGTCTCAGATTGATCTCCTTCCTCACTATCTCCATAGTCCACAGACACACACACACACACACACTTCCTTTCGCTCTCTTGCTCTCACTCATACTTACATAAATCCTCCTGAGTCTCCCTGCCAGTATCCCTCCCTTCTGATTCAGGTGGAATCTGTCCTTTTTATGCAAGTCACTTCTACCCCAGAAGACATTCCAATGATCTGAGATATCATTGATCTTCGCTCCAGGGAGGCAACACAACATTCTAATGTTTCGCTGTTGGCCTCAGAGACTTCTATGTCTGCCTCTGACTGGAGAGTCTCCTATCACAACCAATTGCTTGGACCTGCCATACCCCTTGTTACATTAGAGACAGTCTTGGTACCAGAAACCTGGCTGTAGGTACTACATTCTCCATAACCCCTTACATTTTTTCAAAACAGCATACTTGTTTGAGATGGGGATAGCCACAGGATACTGCTGCATGACTTGCCTACCCCTCTGGACTTTCCTGTAGGTAACCCATCTACCTGACTATATCTGTGGTTTTTCTCCTTTCCTGTAACTGCCATCCATCACACCTGCTAGCCTCTGTAAATTCCTTATTGCCCGTATCTGCTGCTATAACCAATCCAATAGGATTCATGACCTTCCTGCAGGCATATTCAAAAATAAGATGGAAACACTTCCTAACCACCCACATTCAACAGGAAGAGCATGTCACTCTACCATCTTTCCACTTTAACAATCAAGAGATCCAGAAAATAGCACAGTCTTGCTGCTCTAAAACCGCTGCTGCAGGCTAACTTTGTACCTATGTTTTGTATTTTTAAATTTTAATCACGAGACCGATCTCAATAAAACATATCATCCAAAAACAGAACCCACTCCACTCACTATTGTAGATTTGCCACAATAAAACTAATAAGTTAACATTTACAAACTATCCACTGAGCTGCTCCCCTGCTGTGAGCTGTCCCACACAGGTGTCTCCAAGGTCAGCTATAAATTTTGCAGTTTGTTCATTTTTCTTAGACACACTCCGATGTCCAGAGATACTTGAAAATCTAACAGCAGAGGCAGCAGTTGTGCGGATTCACTGCTGGGTCAGAAAAGCAGTGTCAGATTTTTTCTCATTTGAATCACTTCCACTGTTGTCTCTGCCTTCGATGTAAAAGTTTCGAACAAAGTTTCGATGGGACAAGGAGGAAGGTTTCTGATAGGGTGAAAGTCACCAGCGATTGAGCGACATGAGCTAGTTTTCCAAATCTAAAGCAAATGGTGATGAAGCAAGAAAAGAAGCAAAACTTGCCAGGAACAGGTGTGCTGCTGATAGCAATAAAAAAAAGGGGAAAACCAAAATGTGCAAAGAAAAGGAAACAATTATCAAGAGATTATGGCAGGAAATGATTCAACTCTTTTCATTTGAGAAGGCTGTGAAGTACAGAATTGAAAGATGAGGCACTGTTCTTCAAGCTTCTGTTGAACTTCACTGCAACAAGGCAGTGGCCAAAGATGGAGATGACCGAGTGAGAATAAGGTGGTGTATTAAAATGTTAGGTCACCAAAAGCATGGTGTCATGCTTGCATGGTCTTTTGGAAGCTGTTCCACAAAGCAGTCACCCAATCTCTTCTGGGTCTTCCATTGCAGAGGAGACAACATTTTGGACGCCAAATGCTAGATTGGAAGAAGTACACATAAGTCACTGCTTCACCTGGAAGGAATGTCTGTGGCCTTGGATGCTGAGGCGTGAGCTGTTTAAAAGGCTCATCTCAGTGTTTGCTTGAAAATGTGTCATGGGCAGGAGTGGACCCCAGGGTGTTATGGATGTATGATCCTTTAGGAATGCTGGGAAAAAAGGGAGGGGTAGATGGTGGCATTGTGCTGGAGGTGGTAGAAATAACAAATTGGTTAGTTGAATGATGATGGGTGCAAAGTGAGGATGCTTGACATCCGTATCACCGTTCTGGATGAGAGGGAAGGGTTTGAGCACAAAAGTATGAGAATTGTCAATTGTGGTCAAGTGTCTAGTTAACTATGAGGGTAGGAGGGTGGTGTAAGTTAATCCTTGGTTAAGGAGGAAAAGACATTTCAGACATGCTATTGTGAAAGGTTGCATAATCAGAACTGGTGCAATGGTGATGGTAGAACTGGGAGAAAGGAGTGGAACCCTTACAGGGTGTGGAGTTTAAGGAAATGGACTATGGTAAGTGTGGGAATCTCTGAGCTTATAATGAATATTACATAGCCTATTTTCCCAGTTCTGATGAAAGATCACAGACCTGAAATGTTAACTGTTTTTTGTTTCCTTCCAGAAGTATTGCCATGACCTGCTACAAATTTGTGAGCTTTTTCTGTTTTTATTTCAGACTTTCCAGCATCAGTACTGTTATCATAGGTCAGAATTAAAGGATACTGAACAATCTTGGCACAACCACCTGATGAAGGAGCGGTGCTCTGAAAGCTAGGGCTTCCAAATAAACCTGTTGGACTATAACCTGGTGTTGTGTGATTTATAACTTTAACACACTGTCACCCCACTTCTGCCGCATGGTCACAAGGTAGAGGCCAAAATGTAGTAATTTTATAGGTCAGTTTGAGAAAAAAAGGTGCCTGGATAATTTCTTGTCTGATTTCTAATGATAATCAAGTAAGTTCCTGGAGACCAGTGACACAAACCTCAATGATCCACTGTTCTTGTTTTGTTGATGTGTTTGTTGCAAACGATATTTTGCTGTTTTCACTTCAATGGCTGATCAACTTAGAAGAGAGATTTTTTTTAATGTTGTGGCATATAATAACAGCTGCAGTAATTTAGAAATTGTAATTTTGTTTTCTCCCTTAGGATACCAAGATTGCCTCACTGGAGAGAAATATTAGGGATTTAGAGGATGAAATTCAAATGCTAAAGACCAACGGAGCTCTGAGTACTGAAGACCGGGAAGAAGAGCTTAAACAGATGGAAGTTTACAAGAGTCATTCAAAGTTCATGAAAAATAAGGTGATTATTATTTTTGGATAGGTGTAAGATTTCTAAGTGATCATATGACAAGTACCATGTTGAGCCCTTCAGATAGTTAGTTAAAAATGTGACCAGGAGTCCATTTTTACTTAGTTTTTGATTTGTTCATGAAGTGAAATATTCCAAATGCTTATATTCTAACCTTGTGCTAACCTTCTAAAACCCTACCAGTGTAAATAAGTGTCTCTTTATACTCTTTCAAAAAAACAAATGTACTTGAAAATCAAATTACCTTATGAACAGAGGTACTGGCCCATTAATGGGCCAAATTTCAAAGCAAATGTACAATTTAAATTAAGATAATATTTTGAGGAGAGATTATATCCATCAGTCATGGAAGCCATGAAGCTTACTGATGGAAACAACATGCTCCCACTCCTCTGCCACCCTTGCATGAACGTAACTATGGAAGAGAAGTAGGTATCTATGAGTAGAGTAATGATCCTCTCCACAGCCTGCTGTCTAGTCCTGTTAATGGCCATATTAATTAGACCCAGGAGCAGACCCCTGTGGAGGTCCTCCAATGTGTTTGCCCCTATTTTACACTGAATGGCCAAATTTGAGGGTGGGTTTGAAGTTCGGGCAAAACTTGTGGAGCAACCCCCTTGCAAAAGTGAATTAAGGGCTACAGTCCAGCCCAACCTACACGTGCATGGTGCACAGACTCCTCGATGCTGCACATAAGCACAGGGTGCCTGGGGCATCCATAAACTCTCCTAACCTTCTCTTCACTGTGTGCAACTGCCAGATCCCTGATGGTAAAGAGGAAGTCACCTGTGTAGCATGCCCATATGTGTCTCTTTTTACTCTTTTAAAAAAGAACAAATGAACAAACTTAATAGTGAAAGGTGCCTTAAAATGGCTCTGATACAAAAATCAAAACTTGTAAAAACAAAGTTTTAAATTTCACTGAAGTTTGAGTGGGAACAATGCCCTCCAGCCCCGCTGAGACCCGCCGGTTAGGGAGGGCCTCAAATGTGACAGTCGACACTGCATTCGCCCTCCTGAAGGACATCTGATGCAGATCTATTAAAAAGAGTGGCAGATAATTAGGACTAACAATCCATTCCATGATCTACTGGTTGGATCTGTCCATGGTTACCTTTAGTGTAGGCCCATGAGGAGGTCTGTCTGTGCTCCTGTGCACAAGGGGGCCAAAGGTTGGGCATATGAGACTGAAATACATAAAGACATTGAGCATTAACTTCCTCAAATAGTGAAAAGTGGACTGCAATCTCTCTCATATCTGCATGCATGTGAATGGACTCCTCAAGACTGTGAAAAGGCAGGTGGTTTGGGATTCTGTGAACCATTTTAAATGTTTATCACACAGGACTGCTGCATAAAGCATTCCCAAGACCAAATTCCTGATGGTAAGAGCAATGGCTTCTGTCTGGAGACTCCTCATAGAGTCATACAGCATGGAAGCAGACCCTTGAGTCCAACTTGTCCATGCCAATCAGGTTTCCCAAACTGACCTCGTTATGTTCACCAATGTTTGGCCCATGTCCCTCTAAATCTTTCCTATCTATTATCTGTCCAAATGTCTTTTAAATATTGCAATTGTACCTGCATCTACCACTTACTGTGGCAGCTCATTCCCTTCACGCACCACTCTCTGTGAAAACATTGTCCCTCAGGACCCTCTCACCTTAAAACTATGCCTGCTTGTAAACTATAAACTTCTATAAGGTCACCTCTTGGCCTCCTACCTTCCAGTTAAAAAATAGTTGCACCCTATTCAACCTCTCCTTATACCCCAAACCATCTTGTAAATTTTTTTCTATATCCTTTCTGTACTGTGTACAGTTCTGGTTGCCACATTATCAAAAGGATGTGGACACTTTGGAGAGGTGCAGAGAAGGTTTACGAGGATGTTGCCTGGTATGGAAGGTGCTAGCTATGAAGAGGGGTTGAATAGGTTAGGCTTGTTTTCATTAGAAAAAAAGAGATTGAGGGGGGACCTGATTGAGGTTAACAAAATCATGAAGGGTATAGACAGGGTGGATAGAGACGATCTTTTTCCCAGGGTGAAGGATTCAATAACGAGAAGTCACGGTTTCAAGGTGAGAGGTGGAAAGTGGGATACTCGCGGCAAGTATTTCACACAGAGGGTGGTGGGCATTTGGAACACATTGCCAGCAGAGGTGGTAGAGGCAGGCACGGTAGATTCATTTAAGATGTGTCTAGACAGATGCACGCGTAAGTGGGGAGCAGAAGGATACAGGTGCTTAGGAATTGGCCGACAGGTTTAGACAGTAGATTTGGATCAGCTCAGGCTTGAAGAGCCGAAGGGCCTGTTCCTGGGCTGTAAATTTTCATTGTTCTTTGTTATTTCTAGCTTAACATGCTTCCTAGAGCAGGGTGACTAGAATTGTATACAATACTCCAAAAATGCCCTCACCAATATCTTGAGCAGCCCTGCAACATGATGTCCCAATGCCTATACTCAGTGTTCTGACCAGTGAAGGCAAGTTGCTGAATGTCACCTTCACCACCCTGTCTACCTGCAACGTAATGTTCAAGAAACTATGAACCTGCACCTCTCGGTCCCTTTGTTCAATGGTACTCTAAGTGTGACATTTGATGATAAACCAGCCATTGAATTTATTAGGAAACCTGGTTGATGGATTGTTGTTTAAAACTGACAGACGATAATTAATTAATCATCCTGGTAACCAGAATAATTATTTTTATTTTACGTTGTGACCAACAGAGTAGTGTGACCAGAGCAAAAATGGAAGTTTGAAGCCGAACAAAGCCATGGTTTCATTGTGGATGGGTGTACAAATAATTGGGAAAGGATAAAATGATATTTGCCAGGTTTTTTGTGCGTTATTATATCAAAATGGCTGTGGCTGGTGCAGAGAGATTTTCCTTGAGAACAATTTTCAAAGAATAAACAAAATTTATAAGGAGATCTCTGTTATTTATGTGGATAATAGGGTTGTAATGGTAGGGGATTTTAAGTTTTCAAATATAGTCTGGGACTGCCATAGTGTTAAGAAAATTTTCTTGTTCAGTATGTGGATGTACCTACTAGAGAAGGAGCAAAACTTGACCTTCTCTTGGGAAATAAGGCAGGGCAGGTGAGTGAGGTGTCAGTGGGGGAGTGCTTTGGGGCCAGCGACTATAATTCTATTACTTTTAAAATAGAGATGGAAAAGGATAGACCAGATCTAAAAGTTGAAGTTCTAACTTGGAGGAAGGTGCCAAAGTGTATTAGGCAAGAACTTGCAGAAGTTGATTGGAGGCGACTATTTGCTTAAAGAGATGGCTGGAAAATGGGAGGCCTTCAAAAATGACATAGCAAGAGTCCACAGATGGTCTGTTCCTGTTAGGGTGAAGGGCAAGATGGGTAGGCGTGGGGAATGCTGGATGACTAGAGAAATTGAGGCTCTCATCAAGAGAAAGAAGGCATTTGTCAGGTTTAGACAGCTAGGATTAAGTGACTCCCTAGAAGAATATAAGGGCAGTAGGAGTATCCTCAAGGGGGAAATCATGAGGCAAAAAAGGAACATGAGATAGATTTGGCAAATAGGTTGAAGGAGAATCCAAAGAGATTCTACAAATGCATTACAAACAAAAGAGTGACCAGAGAGAGAGAGAGAGTAGGGTCTCTTAAAGATCTACAAAGCTGCTTGTGTGGGGAACCGCAGGGAAAGGGTGACATAGTAATTGAGAATTTTGCATGAGTGTTTACTGTGGAGATGTTTGAGAAATAGTGATATTTCAAAAAGCATCCATATTATAGAAGAGGAGGTGCTGGATGTCTCAAAATGCATAAAAGTAGGTAAATATCTGGGACCTGATCAGGTGTATCCCAGAGCTTTGTGGGATGTTAGGAAAGCGATTGCTGGGCACCTTGCTGCAATATTTGTATTACTGATAGTCAAGGGTAAGGTGCTGGAAGACAGGAGGTTGGCTAACGTCGTGCCACTATTTAAGAAGGGTGGTGAGGAAAAGCCAGGGAACTATAGACCGGTGAACCTGATCTCAGTGGTGAGTAAGTTGCTAGAGGGGATTATGAGGGATAGGTTTTACATCTACAGTATTTGGAAAGGCAAGGACTGATTAGGGATAGTCAACATGGCCTTTTTGAAGAAGTAACGAAGATGATTGAGGGCAGAGTGGTAGGTGTGATCTATATGGACCTCAGTAAAGCATTTGAAAGGTTCCACATGGTAGACTGGGGTTAGCAAGGTTAGATCACAGGGAATTCAGGGAGAATTAACCATTTGGATACAAAACTGGCTCGATGGTAGAAGGTAGAGGGTGGTTATGGAGGAGTGCTTTTTAGACTGGAGATCTGTGACCAGTAGTGTGCCACAATGAGTGATGATGGGTCCACTGTTTTTCATCATTTGTATAAATGATTTGGATGTGAGTATAAGATTAATAGTTAGTAAGTTTGCAGATGACACCAAAATTAGAAGTTTAGACAGCAAAGAAAGTGACCTCAGAGTTAAACCGGATCTTGATCAGATGGGCAAGTGGGCCGAGAAGTGGTAGTTGGATTTTAGTTTACATGTGAGGTGTTGCATTTTGGAAAGGCAAATCAGGGCAGGACTTAGACACTTAATGGTAAGGTCCTGGGGAGTGTTACTGAACAAAGCAGCATCATAGTTCCTAGAAGGTAGAGTCACAGGTAGTTAGGGTAGTGAAGAAGGCATTTAGTATGCTTGCCTTTATTGGTTGATACATTGAGTATGGGAGTTGGGATGTCATGTTGCAGCTGTATGGGCCATTGGTTAGGCCACATTTGGAATATTGTATGCAGTTCTGGTCTCCCTGCTATTGGAAAGATGATGATCAACTTGAAAGAGTTCATGAAAGATTTACAAGGATGTTGCCAAGGTTGAAGGGTTTGAGCTCTTGGGAGAAGCTGAATAGGCTGAGGCTGTTTTACGTGGAGCATTGGAGGCTGAGGGGTGACTTTTATAGACGTTTATAAAATGATGAGGTGCATGTATAGGTTAATAGCCAAGGTCTTTTTCCCAGGGTAGGAGAGCCCAAAACTATTGGGCATAGGTTTAAAGTGAGAGGGGCAAGATTTAAAAGGGATGTAAGGGACAACTTTTCACTTAGAGGGTGGTGTGTTTATGAAATGAGGTGGTAGAGGAGGTATTAGCAATTGCAACATTTAAAAGGATTCTGGATGGGTACATGGATAGGAAGGGTTTCGAGGGATATGGGCCAAATGCTGGCAAATTGGTCTCTATTTATTTAGGATATCTGGTCAGCATGGATGAGTTGGGCCGAAGGGTCTGTTTCCATGCTGTACATCTCTATGACTCTATGATTGGGCTTTTGAAGTGGCTGAAACGTTAGGTTTAGAGTTAATCATGGGCTAGGAAGGTAAATGTAACTGAGATAATGGCATAACAATTGAACTTGAAAAAACAGCAGTGCAAACCTGATTGATGAATCAATTGATTAGCAAGTATTCCATTGCAGATGAATTAGCTGGAACTAGAAAGGGAAATGGAAATCATAGTGCATTCACTTGAAAGAGAGCACAAATAAAGAAATAACTCATCAGTGGGAGGGAATAGAAAATAAAAGAGCAACTCAAGACAAGAGAAAAGGTGGTGAGAAGCTGATAGCCTTCCTTGATTCTTCATATGGCTAAGCCTCACATTATCATTTCTGGGTTTTAAACAAAGTCTTTTGGTCTGTAACTTTTAAAATAAATTCCTTCCACTAAGGGAATATTTGTTTTACAGCACTAAAGGATCTTTCTGCATCCTTAGAAATAGCTGCTTTACACATTTGACCATAGGCATGATATCTACAGAACTGAACTGACCAAACCAAAACTTTATAAAGTCTTTTTTCAACGTATGGGTGCCCGTTGAGCCCAGGAAAAACACTCCTTTTACATCAATCAACATTAACCTGGCCAAGGAAACACTGACTACACTATTAGAAGACCCAAAGACATATAACCAAACACCACTAACTTAATCAACAAGGACAGTATCATCAAGCTAGTGGACCGATGCCTTACCACACAGTTCACCTTCAAGAACAAACCTACAGACAAACCAACGGGACACCCATGGGATCTCTGATATCAGGGTTCTTGGCACAGGCAGTAATGTAGATACTTTAACAAACAGCTCTGTCAACCATCCAACCCAAACTTTGGGTCCGATATATGGATGACACCTTTGTCATCACTAAATGAAACAAATTAGAGGAAATCTTCAAGACCATCAATTATACACTTACTGGCATAAAATTCACTAAAGAGGAGGAAAACAACAACAAACTGCCATTCCTAGATGTCACAGTAGAGTGAACATCCAATGAGAAACTTCAAACCAGCTTCTACAGGAAAACAACACATACGGACCAAATATTGAACTACAGAAGCATTCATCCCAACACCCACAAATGAAGCTGCATCAGAATATTATTTCAACAAGCCAACACACACTGCAGCACAGAGGAACCAAGCAGAGCAGAGGAAAATCACCTAAACTGTTCAAATACTATTCAAAAAGAATGAGTACCCAATGAACACAGTCCTCTGATTTCTCAGCAACAAACCCAAACAAGCAGACAAAACACGCCCAGAAACCCTAGCCACTCTCCCCTACATCAAAGACATCTCAGAAAATGCTGGCAGACTATTCAGACTCCTTGGCATCATAGTCCACAAACCCACCAATACACCAAAACAGCAGCTAATGAACTTGAAATACCCTATACAGACAACAAGCAAAACTAATGTCATTTACAAAATACCATACAAGGACTGTAACAAACACTACATTGGATAAACAGGCAGTAAACTAGCCACCAGGATACATGAACAGCAACGAGCCACAAAAAGACATGACCCTCTCTCTAGTATCCTCACATATGGATGAGGAAGGACACCACTTCGACTGGGACAACACATCCATCCTAGGACAAGCCAAACAAAGACACGCATGAGAATTCCTAGAAGCATGGCATTCCAACCGGAACTCTGTCAACAAACACAATGAGTTAAACTCCATCTACCACCCCTGAGAAAAGGAACAGGAAGTGACTTCACAGGAAATAACATTACCACAGGAAATGACATCGCTGGCCCAAAGAAACCCAAACATGTAAATAGAAAGCAGGAATTTTCAGCATTGCTTTGCCTGAGGCCCACTGAAGATGTTACCTAGTAGGGTAACGAAACGTCTGGAAATGAACCTTCCAGCTCAGTGAGCAGACCTACATCCAAAATTTCAACCTGAGCTACAAATCTTCTCAAAACTCACATTCCAGAGTCTTCAAATCAGATTGAACTGTTCGTAATGTTGTTCATTCATAAACTCTCCAAATGTAAACAAAAACATATTTTAAAAGTGTCTTTCTGACACTTTGAAACCATTGCTACAGAGATACTTCCAAGTTATTCACTAAACTTCTTTCGACACATAATAAAGCCATATGCTTTAAAATTCCAAATTCAGAAATGAATGATTTTAAAATGTTTATTAATAACACCTCTTGCAAAGCGCAAGCGCTACACTTTAATTGAAGTAAGATATAGTTGCATGCTAAACAGAAATAAAATATTTGTTGTAACTAATTGAGGGGGTTTAGCAGAGCTAATTCACTCCTCCTCACCTGATTGTAACAGGTCTGCAGAAGGTTAACAGGCCAAGGGTAATTTGTTAAATTGTTGTAATTTGTTGAATTGTCAGATTTTGTGAAGAATGAGCAAACTCCTTGATTCTCTATTTTCATTTTTTCATTTTCATCACTGCATAAATAGGCACTATATTCTTGGAAATGACCGTTAAACCTAAAACAAATAACAATCCTTGCGAATGCCTCCTAAGATTCCATACAGATTCTGTGCATTCGTCAATATGTCTTCAATCTTAACAAAATAAAATATGAACAAGATAACTGGGTTATAACTAAGGCTTTGATTTTTCTTATATATTAGTGGAATTTGAACATTGTGCTCATAAAAATAAATGCTGGATGAAGTAGAAAGATTGTGACAGATAAGTGATAACCAAGTCCGTGAAAACATTGCTTCAGGCTGTGCATTTTTGTCATTCTTTATGTGCTATCTCTGAATCAAAAAATGCCAAGTGCTATTAGCCTTTGAACTGCACTAACTGGGCAAAATAACCCACGAGAAAGACTTACTTTTTGAAGACTAATTGAAGAATATTACGTATTCTGATATGCTAGTTATTGTCTATTTAAAAATTTATAAAACGAACTTTCAAGAAAATGAACCTATTTTATCCCTTGTGAACACAGTAATGTTTTGATGAATCTTCACAAAGCTCTTTCACCAGATCCATCCATAATTAATTTTATGTTATGAGTTCTAAAATATAATACAAATCCTTCCATTCAACTGGTGACCTTTTGAGGTGGCAGTATTATTTATTTTTCTGCCCTTAAATGTTTTCTCTCATAAAAGGCCTATGTTGAGCTTATATAAATGATGAGGAAAAAAAGAAGAAACCTGATGACCAACATTTGTAGAACAAAGGTCTTTTCATTGAATTTAGTTTGGGCGCAAATAAACTCTTGGTGTATCAGTCTGATTATCTGCTTGAGGAAATGATGAGCCTTCGGTTCCATTGTTCATGCCTTATGTTCTCTTAACAATAAATTGGAACAAAAATGATTAATGTTTATACTTCAAAATTATAAACTTGACACTTGTATACAGACCGTGTTCACATTTCTGATTATAAATATTTGTGTTCACCTTTATAATGGAACTGGCCGTGTGTACTGGTCATATTCAATTGCTTCTTCAAGCCGTGGAAACGTTGCAGTACCAACAGTGAAATTATTATATGACACAGTTATGGAGGCAGTTTTCTCTATCCACCTTGACAATTTGTTATGAGTCATCATCAATAAGAGTGGAGCCCAGCATGTGACTGCTAAGGGCATTGCTGAAGCTTTTGCAACCATCCTTCAGCTGGACAAATAGATGATCCACCTTTCTGATGATCCAACCATCATGGATCCCTGTCTTTAACTAATTTATTTCACTCTCTTGATAGCAAAATAGCTGAATTAATAAAGCCACAATTATGAGCCCAGACATCATGCTGGCTGTTGTGCTAAGACTTGTGTTACAGAACTAATGGTCCCAAGCTGAGATGCTTCAGTTGTAAAGACCTCTTTTGTTTATTTTGGTTTATTTGTCATTGTGCACTGAGTTGGGAAAAGAATGGTTTTACAGCAGAGATTGGTGGATGGAATTGGTGAACTTTTAAAAGTTTGGGAAATCCATTGTGGGTGATGTTTATAATGCTGCTTTACAAGCAGTGGGGAATGGTTTAAAACGTATGGCGTAGTTTTGGAGTGTAATCATAAAAGTAAGATATCGTGGCAGTAAGTAGCTGTAAGGTTAGTGCTGTCGTGACTAGTTGTGGATACCTAAGGTTATCCGCTTGATAACAGCAACTTGAGTTCCTGGGTAACTGAATGGCTTGTGAATGTAAGTGATACAGTGAGAAATCTTCGGATGCTGAAGGGGAGCTGGTGTATCTCTCTGCAGTTAAAAAGAAAGCAATCTGCAGTCTGAAGAAAGCTGCTATTTTCTCCCGCTAGTTCTAGTAAGCTTTGGTCTTCTGTTTTCATTTGTTCATGTTTTAACCATCGTTTTTGTGCAATACACTTTCTGTTCTGCAGCAACACTCAAATCTGAATTTAGATTGAAATTTTGTTCTTGACCTGACTGCAGAGAAGTAGTTTGAAACCTGATGAGGAAGTTTTACACTATAAGTTTGGAACAGCAAAGGTTATAACAATGGGGTGGATATCTTTATTCATTTTCAGTTCCAATGATCTAGTGATTAATTAAAGTCAAGTTCCATTTCCATTAAATAGCTTAGTGAATTTTTTGCTGGTCTGTTGGGGATTGAATACCACAATATTTCACGTTATTTAATGAAAATCATAACTACTGGCTTTTATGTGTAAAGCAATGTTCTCAACCAGCAATTAACTTTTCATGGACAAAAGTAGGATGTGTCCAGTTTAGAGGTTTCAAGTTGGGCAGAGGGAAGTTATGAGCTTTAGAGTCAAGAAGATTGGCCTATTAGGATGACAGAGTATGGGACACAAGTTCAATGGAGTCAGTGAATTTGTCACACACTGGACAATGAGCCCATTGATCTTGGAAACTTTTTTTTTTGACTGAAAAAGTGCAAAAACAATTCATTTGATAAATATTGTGAAGTATAGAAATATTTGACTGGTTTCAGTGAACTTGCAGACTATTGAGAGGCCTAGATAGACTGGGCTGGGGAAAATGTTTCCACTATTCTGTAAAGTGTAAAAAAAAGATAAATCCCTGGGCAGATGGGATTTATCCTCGGATTCTCAGGGAAGTCAGGGAGGAGATTGCCGAGCCTTTGGCTTTGATCTTTGTTATCATTGTCTACAGGAATTGTGCCAGAAGAGTGGAGGATAGCAAATGTTGTTCCTTTGCTCAAGAAGAGGGGTAGAGCCAACCCTGGTAATTGTAGACCAATGAGCCTTACTTTGATTGTGGGTATAGTCTTGGAAAAGGTTATAAGAGATAGGATTTATAATAATTTAGAAAGGAATAAGTTAATTAAGGATAGTCACATGGTTTTGTGAAAGATAGGTGGTGCCTCACAAACCTTATTGAGTTCTTTGTGAAGGAGACCAAACAGGTGGATGAGGGTAAAGTGTTTGATGTGGTGTATATGGATTTCAGTAAGGTGTTTGATAGGGTTCCCCACAGTAGGCTATTGCAGAAAATATGGAGGCATGGGATTGAAGGTGATTTAACGGTTTGGGTCATAAGTTGGCTAGCTGAAAGAAGACTAGTGGGGTACCACAAGGATCTGTTTTGGGTCCGCTGTTTGTCATTTTTATAAATGATGTGGATGAGGGCATAGAAGGATGGGTTAGTAAATTTGCGGATGACACTAAGGTCAGTAGAGTTGTTGATAATGATGAAGGATGTTGTAGGTTACAGAGGGACATAGATAAGCTGCAGAGCTGGCGTGAGAGGTGGCAAATGGAGTTTAATATGGAAAAGTTAAGGAGTAACAGGAATGCAGAGTACTGGACTAATGGTAAGATTCTTGGTAGTGTTGATGAGCAGAGAGATCTCCGTGTCCAGGTGCATAGAACCTCGAAAGTTGCCACCCATGTTGATAGGGATGTAAAGAAGGCATACAGTGTGTTAGCTTTTATTGGTAGAGGGATTGAGTTTCGAAACCACGAGGTCGTACTGCAGCTGTACAAAATTCTGGTGTGGCCACATTTGGAGTATTGTGTGCAGTTCTAGTCACCGCATTATAGGAAGGATGTGTAAGCATTGGAAGGGGTTCAGAGGAGATTTAATAGGATGTTGCTTGGTATGATGGGAAGGTCTTACAAGGAAAAGCTGAGGGACTTAAGGCTGTTTTTGTTAACGAGAAGATTGAGAGGTGATTAAATTGAGACATATAAGATAATCGGATGGTTAGATAGATTGGACAAAGAGAGCCTTTTTCCTCTGATGGCGATGGCTAGCACGAGGGGACGTAGCTTTAATTTGGAGGGTGATAAATATAAGACAGATGTCGGAGGTAGTTTCTTTACTCAGAGTAGTAGGGGTGTGGAATGCACTGTCTGCACAGAAGTAGACTCACCTACTTTAAAGGGCATTTAACTAGTCATTGGATAGGCATATGGACGAGAATGGAATAGTGTAGGTGTTAGATGGGCTTCAGATTGGTTCCACAAGTCGACACAACATTGAGGGCCGAAGGGCCTGTACTGCATTATTATGTTCTATGTTCACTAATGGGAAAGACTAGGAAACGAGGGCACGGCCTCCTTTAGAACTGAAATGAGGAGAAATCGTTTATATAATATATATTTAACTTGTGATAAGTGGTCCTATAGGTGTGGCATTATTGCAGAATCTCTTGCAACACTGCCTAAATGTTAACTTTACAGCCAATTGAATAAATACAGTTCCAACAAGGTATTATGAAATTAGTGTTTCCTAAGTTAAATCCACATTGTGATTTTTGATTAAAACTCCTTCATGGATTTGCTATCACTTTATATTCACTTCTTTACCAACTGCCATCTGCACTGTGAAATAAGTAATTTGCACTATCATATTCAGATGACTGCATTATTGGCAAGACCACATTTGTTGCCCTAGCAAGATCCTTGGAAGTATAGCGTCTGAGTGACTGTAGTTTGTATACATGCATCTTAAACGCCTTGGAAGTTCCTTGCCAATGTTTACAACTGGCAATTGAAGTGAAGTAGTACCACTGCTGTAGTTTTTAAATGAGCCTTACAATACATTCAGTTTTCTTTTAGAAGAGCCAATTATTTGATATTAGCAGTTTGAAAGCAGCGATATTACTTCAGGTATCTTCAGTAATTAGTGTCATGGCATTGTGTCCTGGTGCTAACTTGAGTCTGTTCAGACACCTTTTAAATACATGAACAAATTGTAGACACGTGTTGAGAGTGGAGGTTTCTCCACTGTTACACATTTGGTACATTTGTACTGTGCATTTACGAAGGTGACAAATGTAAGTTAGATAGACTTGTTGTGGTCTTGTATTGCTCATGAATGGCCATGTTCCTGTGGTGCCATTTACAATATCCTTGGCTTTACTGTTGAAAAACAACGTGGAAACACTGCACTTTGTTTCTGCAAGTGTTGCTAAATGTATGGCTCTTAATATTATTTGACCGAAGCCCACTGTAGTAATTGCAGCGTAATGATGTACAGTGTTAAAAGACTATATTAAAAACTCACATTGTACTCTTCCTGAACTGTACAGCATGCCGAGGGTAGCCACTGTTATTGGCCTGTTAACCTCCTTCAGTTCAGTTTGGTTTTCAATAAAGGAACTGGATGCCTGCGTATTTTACCCATGTTGAATTATATTATGTGTAATTTATGGCTAAATGTTTTTAGAAATGTTTTTTAAAATTATATTTGTTTGAAGAATAATTTTTCATTTGTCAGATAATGAAAACAAATACTCTGTGTTGATTAAGCAGTGTTGCTGTTATGTGAAGGAGTGTGTTGGCTTCAGCCAAATGATCAGTAAAATCAACTATTTTGTTATGAATTGTCATTTTCCTCATTTTTTTTTAATGTTGGTGTATGTTATTTGAATTATAGATCGACCAGTTAAAACAAGATTTGTCCAAGAAGGAATCTGAACTCCTTGCCTTACAAACCAAGCTTGAAACATTGAACAATCAGAATTCTGATTGTAAACAGCACATTGAGGTTCTCAAAGAATCACTCACTGCCAAAGAACAGAGAGCTGCCATACTTCAAACAGAGGTAAATTCAGGACACTTGACTTTCATCTGTCATGGGTGAACTTGATAGAATTCTGAACTTGATGTAGTTCTGAACATTTGATTTGGACTTTCTACAAAATAATGACTGTTCTGTGCAGTTGATCTTCATTAGTATAGTAAAGGGCAATTGAAGCCAGATTTCATACTTGGGTGGAGTAAAATTATAGATGGTTTCTATTATAAATAGATATACAAATCTGTAATGAGAAAAGCTGATTAGAAGTGTGCATTCATGCAAGATTTCTGTTATAGATAGCTCTTGGTGTACTACATGAAATGATTGTAAGACATTATTTGGTCATTGCTCAATGAGAAGGTGATCGATAAATCTCTTGAAGAAAGAAAATGACATCAGCCTATGGGCACTTGCCAAGACTTAATCTTACAGAGACTTTTAAAAATTAACTTGTGTCTTTCGATTACTTTAAATAGTTAGATTCAATGAAATGCTTAATTTTCATCATTGGCAAATTAAAACATTTTCTTAAGTGGCACTGTTCGAGGACAGTCACTTATTGCATATGCTACAGTTTCTTTTGTCATTTGAGGCATAGATTATACGAGGAAGGATGTTCTATTGGAGCTGTTGCAGACTTTGGTTAGGCCACAGCTAGAATACTGAGTGCAGTTCTGTCACTGTACTATATGAAGAATGTAATTGCACTGGAGCAGGTAGAGGAGATTCTCTTGGATGCTGCCTGGGATAGAGTGTTTTAGCTCTGAAGAGAGACTGCAAAAGCTTGGTTTGCCTTTTTTGGAACAGGAAATGTTGAGGAAGAAACATTTAAGAGATGCATACACCATGAGGAGCATGAACAGGTGGATAGAAAGCAGCTGCTTCCCTTAGTTGAAGGGTCAGTAACAGTAGCTGGTTCTGTGTCGTTAGGGCAAAGGATGGCCCATGGGCAGTTGGATTCTGCTAGAAGCAGCTTGAGAGCTAGAATTGGATTGTTTATAAATGCTGGAGTGCAGCTTTGTAAGGCTGTTTCTCTTCAGACACTGGAGTACAGTCTGACCGGAATAATGGGACAATGGTCTCATGGAAATGAAGACCATGAATGCCTGAGATTTGTTGAGAGGAATGTGGGATCTGTCTTGACGGAATCTGTTATTTAATCTATCCTATGTGGTGATGAACTACAGTTTATCTGTTAATCCATATTTAGCTCATGTCAATTCTAGTTGTAGGAGTGTAAGTATTTTGCGGGTGTGTATTAATACATTTATATATATATGTTCTGATTTTGTGTAATTGTTGAGAACCTGTGGAATCTTGTGCCTTTATTCTCTAAGTGTCTGGAATTTCAAACTTGGTCTACTTGAAACACAAATGTTACTGGTTCTTAACCAGATCATAACATAAATTTGGCAGCAATATGGCAGTAGTGGTCAACTTTGCACAGAAGTGCTAAGGCTTGTTTAGGTACATAAAAAGTAGAATGATTGTCAGAAAAGATAGTTAAGGTGACTTTCTGATAGCAGAAAGTAAATTGCTTAACATGGTGCTTGAGTATTTGCTGCATTTATGAAGGAGGATGATGGGAGAACATGTAGAAATAGTTAATAGATATATATGGAGTTAAGACATCAATTGCATTAAAGGTTGATGTGATTTACTGTTGATGCATATGTGGAGAAGAAATAGATATAATCAGGTGATTTTGAAATTATCAAAAAATTCAAGCATGGTGCATGTCCAAAAATCATGCAGCACAGAACCTGGTATTTTGACTCATTCATTCCTGAGGTAATTCTTTTGAAAGAGTAGCAGCTGAACAGTTAAGATTGCTTTGGGTGAGAAGACTGCTAGAGGCAATTGAAAGGAGGACAATTGGTGAACCTTTAAGTAAGTTAGAGCTTAGGAGGAAACACATGTTACTGTGGGTCACATTAAGTTGGTATTTCAATTCTGGGACTTCAACTGGAGTGTAATTCAGGATAAAGGGATGGAATTCTCTTATTTGCAATAAGTTTGGGCGGTTTTGGGTAAACTTCTAATAGGCATTGTCCTAAAGCACAAAATTGTCTTTAATCCTACCCTCCTTTCAAACCTCCTTCAGAGAGTTCACAAGATGCAGGAATCTAAAAATGCCATATTGGTGCCAAAGTGAATGTAGTGGTTGGGGCTGCGAAATGATCCTGTCCAAAGCAGAAGAGTTTTTAGTCTGTATCTAGTTATGACCGAAATTATTTTGGGGGTGCTCGAAATAAAAATATTTATTTTTCCCACTAGGTTCCAGAATTATCAAGAAGTAAGCAAGTAATAGCTAATTAGGGTTTGTAAACATTGATTTGTTATGGCCAGAACATTACTCAACAAATATGTTTTTTTTCCCTCAAATGATAGTAGAATCATAGAATCCCTACAGTAAGGAAGTAGGCCTTTCAGCCCATTGAGTTCATACTGATCATCCAAAGAGCATCCTACACCCATCCCTGTAACGTTGCATTTCCCATGGCTAATCCACCTGCACAACCCTGGATATTTTGGGCAATTTAGCATGACCAATGCACCTAACCTGCATGCCATTGGTCTGTGGGAGGAAACCTATGCAGACATGAGAGAACGTGCAAAATCCACACAGACTGTTGGCCGAGGGTAGAATTGAACCTGGTCTCTGGTGCTATGAGGCAGCAGTGCTCAGCACTGAGCCAAACTTTGAGATTAAGGTCCATGGTATTAAAGGTAAAACAATATGTTGGTAAGAGATTGGCTAAAGGATAGAAAGCAGAGAATGAAAGTAGTGGATGTTTCCCAGATTGGCAATATTCAGATGGTGGGTGCGCCAGAGACACAGAATAATGTCCCTGAAACAGAAAAGGTTGTAGAGTAAATGTTTCAAAAGATCAGGTGGTATATCAAGTCCCTACAGACCCATCTGAGGGATAATGGAAAATGATTTTCACTAATCATTTAATCGCTGCTAAGTGTACAGAAATTTTGGTTTCTGGAAAATTGGGAGAAATATTTTCGGGGGTTTATACAAAATATTTGATCATAAGTGGCTGTAGAAGATGATTCAATTACTGTTTCAGTCAATTGGATAATAATTTAAAGTAAATCATTAATAATACTGGAACAAAGGCACAGTCAGTTAAATAACTTCTCTATTCAATTTTCTCTGATTTGATGACTCTTGAGACCAAAAGATCATAAGGTTCAGGAGCAGAATTAGCCCATTCAACCCATTGAGTCTGATTTGTCATTCAGTGAGATCATGGCTGATCTGGAAAGCCTAAGTTCATTTTCCTGCATTTTCCCGATGAATCCTCGAGTCCCTTACTGAGTAAGTATCTGTCTGTCTCAGCCTTGACTATACGTAATGACCCAGCCTTTTGCAGTAAAGAATTCCACAGATTCACTAATCTCTGAAAGAAGAGGCACCTGGATGTGAATGCATGAGTAGGAAGGGAATAGAGGGATTTGGATCCTTTAAGTGAATACGCTTTTAGTATGGAAGGGCAAAATGTGTTGGTGCAAGCTTGAAGAGCCAAAGGGCCTGTTCTTGTGCTGTTTTGTTCTTTGTTCTTCTTAAGAAATTCCTCCTCATCTCTGTCTTAATCCCATATTCTGAGATTATGCCCTCTGGTCCCAGACTCCCTCACAAGGAGAAACACTCTTTCTGCATCCTCAAGTCCTCTTGAAGAATCTTCTATGCTTCAATGAGGTTGACTCTCATTTGTCCATATTCCAACAAGTACAGGCCCAATCTGATAAAGACCTTGCTCTTCCCTTTTCTTTTTCTGCTTGCCTAACTCATGGTAAAGGCAATTTGATTGCTTTATTTTATTTTATTAGAATCTGTAACTTAGCTCATTCTAAACATGTTTCAATATAGGTTATGAACTGTTTTTAAATATTTTTCTGTATGCCCATGTTTGTGTGTCTGTCTCTCTCCTTCCACTGTCCCTTTCTCATTCCAGCGTAAAAATGTTTTGGATTTTCACTGAACTTGACAAAAAGTGTTTATTGTTTCATTCTTGATTTGTGGATGCAGTGATCAGTACAATCTTTCAGCCATCCCCAAAGGATGAATATTTCTGATAGGGTGGGGGTGTCCAATTTTCTTTTAATCAAACTTGGCAAACCAGTGCAAAAGCACCGCAGAGGATTTAACCATTTTCATAAGGTTGCAATTCTAGAAAGAGCAATTACTGCTGTCTAGTCTCTGTAGTGTAAAGCATTAATTTCAAGCAACAGAATTTAACTACAAAGTTTTCATACTGAAGATAGGAAGAATGATTCTTGTAACATGCAAATATTTCAGTTTTCAAGTTGGAATGGATTTTTAAAAATGTTTTTTCCTTGCAATAAGTATGATAGAAATTGTTTGATTTGCAAAAATTGCTCACTTGCCCATATGGGGCAGAAATGAAGAATTCTAGTTAATGTCTTGCCCTATTTGCAGGGAGCAATTTTGGAGAAAGATTAAGTGTAATTGCCTCTCCATGTGCAAAGTATTTTGGCACTAAGGAAGCTAACTATGTCACATCAAAGCTATTAGCTGGATATTTTCTACAAGCATCCTAATGGGTTAATACAGGGTTGGGTAAACTTTACAGCGTGAGAGCCACATCTGGGTACGGAAATTATACACTGGACCTTGAATGCTCAAGAAAAGAACGGTTCATGTTCGAGCGATATTGTTTTGTTTATAAATCAATGCAATGTTTAAAAAGTAATACTGTGTTGAAGATTTGTGTAATTGAATTATTTGTTGACTATAGCTGTATTGCCCTTCTCAGGATGTAAATATTATTACCCAGTATCTAAAACTTTACAGTACTTTGTACTATGTAAGTATTTAGAAGTCTGTCCATTCATAGATGTCTTAAGTTATGTTTAAACCCATAATTCTTTGACTGGTCACATCTTTGTTTGAATGTTGTCAACTACACCTCATGCTGTGATTTTACAATAGGACAGGACCACGGGCAGACCCTGAGTTTACCCCAGCTGGATTGAACCTCACACTGTTACTCACACAGTAGCCATGAACCGACTCTGCTGACTGCTTTGTTAAATCAAGTTTTGTGTAAGCATAAGGAATTCTCTCCATTGCAGGGGCTATCATCTCACATGCTTTCTGTCTCCAAAGCTTTGCCCATCCCAGAAGTATCTTAATACTGATCAAAGCTTTTTAAAAAACTGTGAAGTTTTAGTTTTTAAAGGCCTGAAATTAATTTTCTCAGGCTTGCTTGCAGTGGTGCCCTGGAGACTGGGGAGTTCCAAGCAATCTGCAAGGATTGGCGACTTGAGACCAATAGTTAGTAACAGTTTCCTGCCAAGGATAGGATGCTGATTGCTGGGAGGAAGAAAGAATATCTATAATAATAGTGGGCGGAATCTCATGGAGGCAGTGGGCATCTTGCTGTCAACTTGAGAGCCAGTGAGATGTCTAGGTCCTTTCTTTTTGAAAACGTACATTAAATCTTGTGCCACCCTGGCAATTGACAGGTCAGCATTTCCCCAGGGCTAAAATTCCGTCTGTTAGTAATGTTGCTATAGTCCTACTGCATAGGGCTGCTCTCTCATGGTTGAACCTGAGGGTCACCATGCCTCAGGTGAGGGGAGAGGTTGAGAAAGAGACTCCTTAATGGTAACCTCAGCTGGTGCGGAAATTGGACCCCACTGTTAGTGGCATCACTCTGCAAAGCTGTCCAACCAACTGAATTATCTGACCTCCAAGTAGTTGCTGACTCATTAGAAGCTGATGATGATCTTGTTTCGAACAGTTCCACTGCTAGGCAGAGGTAACTTGCTGATATGGCACCCACTTGAGGCTTAGGATGGAGGGGGTTCCCGGGCACAAGCAATTGCAGGTGTGTGTTGGTTGATTAGGAGGAGAAGATGAGTCAATAGCAAGGTTAAAAGTCAACACCAGGTTATAGTCTAGCAGGTTTATTTGGAAGCACTAGCTTTCAGAGTGCTGCTCCTTCATCAGCTGGTTGTTGGGTGATGAAGGAGCAGTGCTCCGAAAGCTAGTGCATCTCACCTGATTCAACACCGGCAAATCCAAACCAATAGCGATGGCAGGTGTTGAGTCTGAGAAGTCTCTCTCCTCCTCTCCCCCATTCTCTTCCCCCCCCACCCTGGCGAGATACCTGGTCCCTTGAGTACATGAGAGAACTCTTTGGAATCTTACAAACAAATACACCAGGATTTGCTTGTAGTGCTCCCTGCATAGTGAACCCACCAGCAGTGATCAGATGAAGTGTTAGGGACTAGGCTACACCACTCAAAGCAGGCAGCCCCAGACCATAACTTTGCAATTTGTTTCAGTAAGTGTACAGTGAACATTACCCGGAGTAAGTTAGCTAGGTTGACTACTAGCTACTAGATTTTAAAACAGACAGAAGTTTATTCACAAAATTACACAGAAAACACAAAGAACAGAATAAAACACCCCTACAGAACTCAGTCAATCCAAACCAGACTTAATTATTTTGTTCTGAATACACACAATTGTCCCAATAAGCAAACTCCCTTTAAAACCCAATATAAATGGAACACATGCTTACAGGTTGAAGTTGAAGAGCAGAAAGAGAGAGTTTCCACACAGCTCACTGTTGAACTCACCAGTTCAAGACTGAACTAAATTGCTCAGCCAGAGAGCTGACCACTCCCTATCATTTGGAAACAGTGAGGGTCTGCAGATGCTGGAGATAAGAGTAGAGTGTGTGTTGCTGGAAGGACTCTGGCCCAAAATATCGATTTTCTTGCTGCTCTGATGCTGCCTGACCTTCTGTGCTTTTCCAGTAACACACACTCTCACTCCCTTTCATTATCCAGGTCACTTCTAAAACATGACCACTTTGACCTGAAGTCTTATCTGTTACATATAAACAAAAGGTCCTCAAAATCCTTTTCATCTCTGTACCAAACCAGACTGATTGGAGCCCGGCTGGGTTTATTACCCCTCTGGAAAAAAGTCAAGGACAAAGTATCTTTCAGCCAAGGAACAGCTTTTGGAAAAAAGGGACTATCTTTGAGACATAAGCTATTGAGTTCCTGAATTGGTGGAAAGATTGGAATGTTTGTTTATTTTTGTTTTACAGGGTGCTTTCTAAAAAAAAAAATAACATATTTAGCTAATCATCCTGTTCAGAAATGCTATTATACACCACTGGAGCGAGTGGGCCTCCCACTCCAGAAATAGAGATGCTACCACTGCGCCACAAGGAGGCCCAGTGTAGCATCATCTGCTTAATTGTCACTCAATATTTGGCTCTCTGATGGAAGATGTGAACAAGACAGGCCATAGCAACCAAGATCGTTTCTATGCCTCTCAAACTAGTGTGCTGCTCCTGGATTAACATACTCATGCATTAGTGGAAGTTATCCTTATAAAATATGAAGGACAAGGCTTTCTATAATTTAACATAAATTATTCTTTGCGTGAGACATGATCTATATCTAATTTTAAGGCTTAATTATTACATTATAGAGTTAGTGAATAAATGTTTATTAGAGTTTTTAACGTAGTTGTAAAAATACATTACAGCTATTTATGTAATTATTGTTCAGTACTTTTAGTTCTCCGTTCAAGAAGAAATTTAATATGGATCAAGTTTTCTGATTTAATAGAAGCCATAGTTTTGTTTTGACAACACTAGTAAAATATAATCATGACAAAATTCATCAGGATCTTTTATCTTTTTGAAACACTAGAATTTTTGTGGTTCACAAAAGCTTCAGTGCAATAATGAAGGGTTATTATGTGCATATCTGTGCAAGGGTTTGTGTATGGAAAGCTGTGACCCCTAACTTAAAACTGCTTTGTCACATTGGAATGATCATAACAAGTATTTACCCAACAACCTGGTGCTGTTAGAAAATTCTAAGTCACTGAAATGCCACATTGAGATTTGGAAGAAGCAGTTTTCACCAACCTCTTTGGGGGTTTGTTCTCGTAACCAGGGTCTGGGAAAATAATGTGAATGCAAACTTACCATGAAATATGACATATTTACATAAATTCATTCAAAAGGTACATGTCTGGTGTTTGGTGGTGTTATGAAGTTGAAGGCATGTACTGTACCTTTAAGAGAGTGTGAAAGCTGGCATGCACCTAGCAGGCACAGAGTGTGCTGGAAAATTTAAAACTGTAACATTTCGCTGTGAAACAAATAGCTGAGCTGAGTTGTTGTGTTTCCCCAACAATTTGAACTTAGCCAATTAGCTTAAACTGTGCCCCAAGATACTAAAACCCAATAGAATTTGAATCTTACTGTTTTGATGACATAAACCAATGAGATGATCTGATGTTTTGGGGCATAAAAAGCCGGCATTTTGAACGGTTAGCCAGAGAGAGACCAAGAGCACTTACTGTCATACAAACTGCCTGCAGACCCGCTGTCTGAAAAGTACCCTTTCATATGAATAATCTGTGCAGCAGAAGACTGAAAACGATCCAGAGGGAATCTACTGATTGAGGATGTTCGACACCTGAAGATGGTAACTGGTTTTGAAACTTTATCTTTTTGTAAATTTAACAGGGGCTTTATCGGATCAGTATATTGTTGTTGAGTGGGAGGTAGATAAGTCGTTAAGGCAAAGGAGGCTTACAGAGCAGATAGTTGATGTTTCATGTTTCTTTTGGAGTTAAATAATAAATTGTTTTTGTTCTTTAAATAATGGAATTTGGGTAGTTCTCTGTCACTCATAGTTGAGCAGATTATGAGGCAAGGTGAGCTTTTCTGTGTGCCTGGTTTAAATTAGCAGAAGTGTTTGCCCCATGTCATAACGGAGATTTGAGCTATAGGGAGAGGCTGAACAGGCTGGGGTTGTTTTCTCTGGAGTATCAGAGGCTGAGAGCTGACCTTATGGAGGTTTATAAAATCGTGAGTGACATCGATGGGATAAGTAGACAAGGTCTTTTCCTTTGGGTGGGGGAGTCCAGAACTAGAGGGCATAGGTTTAGGGTGAGACGAGAAAGATTTAAAAGGGACCTAAGGGATACCTTTTTCATGCAGAGGGTGGTGCGTGTATGGAATGAGCTGCCAGAGGAAGTAACATAGACTAGTACAATCACAACATTTAAATGGCACTTGGATGGGTATGTGAATAGGAAGGGTTTAGAGGGATATGGCCAAATTCTGGCAAATGGACTAGATTTATTTAGGATATCTGGTCGGCATGGATGAGTTGGACCGAAGGGTCTGTTTCCGTGTTGTACACCTCTATGACTCTGACTCTCTGACTTGAGCTCTGTTCCTTGTGTCAAAAACAAATTTTCATTTTTACATGTCTAAAGTTCATAATTTTAGTAGTAGTTCTCTGTTATTGAATCTGCTATATTATCAAATTTAACATGATCAGACAAACCAATATTATTCCCAGATCCTTATGGCTCATTATGTGAAAATGGCAGAAGGCTTGAGGAAACTTAACTGGATTGCCCTACTGACCAAAGTTAATAGGTCAGGTTTGTTTTGGGAAAATAATGGTGAGCACTTATCTGTAGCTATGTGGCAATGGTGTAGCAGCGTCTGGTGAGGAGCAGATGTGTAATTAAACAGTACCTCTGTTTCCACGTGACAAAGTTAAAGGCCCTATCCTGTGTAAAGCAGGTACTAACTTGTATTTAAGCACTTTGCAAGTAAATCTCCTGTTGTGAAACTGTGCTTTGTTCTTAATACTGGACAAGCTTGGTCCAGAGTCCAACCTAGCCTGTTAGATCCTAATATTTTGGTTTTCTTGTTATTGAACAGATTCACAAGAGCTGCCAATGTATGTTTAACAAACATACATTGTCAAGAGGAAAAAAAAACATGAACTATATAACACTAAACAAGGAGAGATTGGAGAGATTTAATTTGAAAAAATATTCAAATTCACATTTTCTTCTATCGTTACAAACACCCAAAACTCGGCAGAGTCAACACCATCTCCGGATTAAGGCTTCATGCAAAGGCTGGTATGCTTTTGCTGTTTCCTTCCAGTGAATTTGAGATTCTTTTGGAGTTAAGGTGCCTTTTGAGTTAAAGTATAGAAAGTATAACTCTATTAAATGCATTTGAGATTTTTTTTCTTCAGTTATTATTTGTTCCACAAGGCATCTAAAATAAACTGTAACATAAACTTATTGTGACTTGAAGTAAACCCCATGAGTTCCCTAAACAGCAGTCCTTCAGTCTATGGCAGACACGATAGTGACAGATTTTCTGCATTGTTCTGCCTCCTCTGAGTCATTGCACCCTTGTTTTGTTTAACATATTGAGCTGTTCCCTCACATTCTTGAAGTCTCACTGAAATGCTTGTAAACAACCCAGCCCTGCACACTTATCCCTGTGAATCCACAAGAACATTGAAGTTGAAGCATGTTTATTACACACCAAATCAAATTAATTACTGCATTGTTCTTAACAGTGGTAATCTTTAATTATTGTCGATCATCGTTTCTGGCTTTGGAAATCAACTTTAGTCTGGAATCATTAATAGCTGTGAAGATTTTGTTAAGAAAATGAATATTAAATTTCAAAACATTTCTATTTTTTTCTTTATCTCTCAATTCAATGTTTTTTGCCCATGTCAGAGACAGCTGCGTCTTTGGATATAGGAATACAAATATAACTCTATTAAATTCATGAACTGAACTGGGCTAAAGCACAAGTAAATGTATGGGTTTAAAGAAAATAAAGGTAATAAGATGAGTATCCAAGTCAACTAGAGTCAGTAAGTGATGCAGAGCAGTCAAATGATCAGGAGAGAACTGGATCATGAGAAGGCATGATAATGGTCAGATTTTTTGTAAATATATATCTGGTGTCAGCAGGAATTGAGGACTTTTCAGGGCATCAATCAGGGCAGATTCTGGTGAGCATGCAGGGTATGGAAGGATTTTAATGGTTGCTTTGCATCTGTCATCACTACTGAAGATTGTGCTGGATTGCCAATAATGCAGTATAAGGTTGATGCTTTAACTAAACATCTGAAGTAGAGATTTTGGGGGAGAAAATGTCATACATTGACCATGCTCATGTAAACCTGTGTTTAAAAAGAGTGGGATCTGTGCTCTGTGAGCAACTCATTCATGCTTGCACACTCATTACGGCCTATGATTGTCCCCACGGACTGGAGGGAGTGCCATGAGTTACCAATTTTAAAATGCAATAAGTTCGAAGCAGACATTTGCAGGCCCATTAGTTTAATTTTGTTGCCAATATGGTGAGAAAGAATTATAAGAAATGCATTCTTAATCAGTCAGGAAGAGGTTATTTGGGAATTTTAACATGGTTCCTGGAGAAGATCCTGTTCCAAAAACTTGGATATTTGCTTCTGAAAACTACAAAGTCATGAACATTGAAAACCTATTCAATACCTTAAGTTTGGAAACTCTTTCACAAGTTGCCGTCCTAAAGCCGTTAAATAAAATGGAGTCTTGTAGTTTAACAGGCACGTGCTCAGTAAGAAATTGAAATATTTTGATATAGTGGCAAAGACTAATTATTTACATTAGTGACTTAGTGTTGGATTAACTAGTGGATTTCTACACGAGTCAGCATTATTTGCAAGTCTGAGGTTTGGGGATGAGTAAAATAAATTGTAAGTAAAGCTAGATTTATTTTATCAGGCAGGTACATTTGTTTAAAAATGGTGTGATCAGTTTGGCTAGAACCTACTTCAAATTTGTACATTTAAGAGCTGCTTATTAAAAGCTGTTGAGGTGGAGAAGTGTCTCTCCTTTATAGTGAACGACCATTGATAAAATTAATGCAAAAACAAATAGCATTTTGGGATGTATCAGTGCAAATTAAATCTAAAAGAATAAATGCCATCCTTTCTTTGTCTAAGACCTTGGTAAGTCGACATCTTGAACAGTGTATCTAGTTCTAGTTGTCCAATCGCAACAAGAACTTGCACTTACATTTAATGGTGATGTAGAGTGCTGAGAGAGCTTGAAGGAGGGCAACAAGATGACTGCTTTGTTTAAGGGTTCTCAGTTGCCACAGTAGACTGAGGACTGGGGCTTTTCATGTAATACAAATGCCAGGAAGACTTGATACTTGAATCCTTAAATTAATGAATGGATTAGATTGTGTTTTAATGTGTTCATGGGATTTGAAAATTGTTATAAAGGACATCATTTATTTTCCATCCCTGTTTGCCTAGAGGACAGTTAAGAGTCAACTATGCTGCTTTAGGTCTAGAGTCACATGTAGGGTAGACCAGGTAAGGTCTGTACATGAGTAGGGTATTGCAGCTTTACAGTTTAGGTAGATTTAGAGCATGGAAGCAAGGAATTAGATGAGAAACTAGGATGGCACCTTTCACTATAAACTTCTATAAGGTCATCCCTCAGCCTCTTATGTTCCAAGGAAGATGGCCCCAGCCTATTCAGCTTCTCCCTATGGTTTAAACCCTCCAAGCCTGGCAACTACCTTGTAAATCTTTTCTGAATCCTTTCAAATTTCATAACATAGCTGAGAAAGTAAGTTTTGGTATCATGCTTTCTCCAGAGAATAACCTTTGAATAGTTAGTGGTTGAGGAGAAGGTAGGAATTCTGAATCTCAATGCAACATTAAAAGAATCATTTAATGTGGATTGTACTATATACTGAGGTGTGTTTAGCTGTGGGTAAATATATTACTTTCGAGCCACCATTTGTTCAAGTTGAAGTATGCTTCCGTAATCATAGATTTGAAGTAGTTTGGAAACTACATGACCTATGAGCATCTGCCAGGATGCTTGTATACTGGTAAATTATCCTTATAATACTTCATCAGACTATAATTAATTAAATAGCTTTGTCTCAGCAGACACATTCTGTGAACAACCTATCTACAGATTTGTGTATTTCTATATAGTAACTTTTCCTCTGAATCATGATTGGTCATATTCTCAAGCTTCGTAAGTACTTTCTTTTTACCAGATTATTGATTGTAAATTGAAAGCTAGAATTTTTAGGTAAACAGAAGAAATATAACACTTTGCTAATCGATCAGTCCACACAAGTAACTTTGAGGGTTGGGGGAGAGTGAAGAGAATTGCTCGACCTGTCAGGGGAAACCAAGTGTAGAAAATATTGTATTTTAGAAATTGTTCTCACTCAAATCAAAAGCATCAAGTTGTCACATGCGGGGAAATATTCCAGTACATGCCTGGTAATCTTAAACATAAATGAGTAGAATGAGTATACATTAATTTTATTGTGACTATGCTTAAATATTTCAATTTCCATTCTTTAATTTTCCCAGTCTTAAAGCTGTGCACCCTAATCTCAGGCAATTGTAGCTTTACATTTGTGGAATACAACACCTACTTTATTAGATATGCTAAAGGAATTGTAATTATTCCTTGTTGAATGGCTCAGAGCTTTCTCTTGATAATTTTGTTTTTCTAGGAACTATGATGCACAATAAACTGAACACACATTTGTTGCTTAATCCAAATATATTTTTTCTTGGCATGAGTGAAATTAAAAGTTGTCTTAAAGTCATGGACAAATCTTTTTCTCTTATTTTAAATTCATAAGTCAGAATTTCAGTCGTAAGTGGTATATGACTGTACCAAATGACTCATGACCCTGGTCAACAAATGTATATTATTTTAGTTCCAAATATATTTGGAGTATGCAACAAATATGTATTAGGTTTATTGTGCATCGTAGTTTTTAGAAACACAATTATCACGAGTAAGCTCTGAGCCAGTCAACAAGGAATAATTACAATTCCTTTACCAAATCTAATAAAGTAAATGTTCTATTCCACAAATGTAAAGCTACAATTGTCTGAGACTAGGGTGCATTTTACTATGTGTTTGAAGAATAGCAAATTGTTTCAGTAGATTTCAGAGGGTTAAATGAAGCTATGTAAACTTTTCTTGTACCAGTATATGTAGCCTCTGTTTAGATTCTTTCTTTATTAATGATGTGAAAACATTGGGGTCAGATAAAAATGAGCTTAGGTCAGATTACAAGAACTGCCTAAAGTTTTAAAATTGTAGTTACTCTACAAAGATGTTGTTTGAATAGGATGAAAGGAGATACAATGAAAGTTTCAATGTTTTGCAGCTGTTGGATGTGGCTTACCATATAAAACATTTTCATGTGGCTTATAGCCCTGTAAATTGCTGTTTTATTTAAATGTATTTCTCAGTCTGTTTGTAAGTTTTCATCCTCACTTTGTGAAAGGAAAGGATTCATCACTCTAGTCTATTTTAGTGCTTCTCTTCCAGACTAAATAGTTGGTCAATCTTAATGACTGATATAATCAGAATGAAATTTTGTCTTTGTAAATGTTGTGAAAATCTTAACTGTTTAAGTCTCAGAGAAATAACTCAATGCAATCACATGGAAATACAATAAAAGCAGAACAATCTGTATTTAGATAAATAGTCCAATCTCTATTGATCATAAAATGAGTATTCTTGTCCAAAAAGATTGACCAGAACAAACCAATCATCAAATAATAAATCTGTCTAAGATTCGATTTTGCAGTTTACAGTTATATAAATGTGCAAGGCTTTACTCTTGCAATTTTCTTTCCTTGATAAATATTAATCATTTGTTATTACTGTCCTGCACCTGTACCGTAGAACCCCACAGTCAGGATTATCATGCTGACTTGCGATACAGCATAGAGGACTGAAAAGTGTATTACAGGATTTTGCATAACTGCAACAAAAATCCAACAATTTATCTGGTGCCCATCTTTTTAATATTTAATGGCCAGGTTTATTTTATGCAATTGAATAAACATGGCATTTTATCAATAATTGTGTGTATGTATATAGTTTACTGTTGAATGGATAGTACATGAAGATTTGTGTTAAGCTTTTTAGTAAAATTTTGAAGACTATAAATTGCATATATATTTGATGGAGTTAGAAAGTGGGGAAGAAATATTATGTTGTCTGACCACCATGACTTTTTGGTTGCACACTACATAAAGGGATCTAATAATTGTAAGTAACCTAGTTAATAGGGCTGTTTAGCGGAGTGCCAATAAATCAGGGTGTCGAAAATGTAAACAAACTGACAAAATGATTACCATCTGTGAAAGAAGTATTTATAAAACATTAATGTACGTGAGTATGCTGTGGTTTCAGCAGGAAATGGAGAAACATTAGATGTGCTTTAGTACCGGTTACAATTATGAGTCTTAAGATGATCCTGTGTTGCGGCTGAATGCTGATTAACCCCTAACCTCCAACCTCACCCCCACCCACAGCTACCAGTCCACAATGTTCTAGAAAATTTGGGCAAAATTTATTTTTGTCCCTTGTGATGATTTCTGTGCTCTGTACCAATGTATACAGCCTTTTAAATTTCATTTGTGCTTTGTGTAAGCAGTGTTTTATCCTGAGAGATTGTTTAACAGAAAGTATTTGTTTGTGGCCGTGAAGTTGTTTAAATATCTTGCTTTCTCAATTAACTCCTTTGCTTAATATGGGGAGAAAGTGTGCAACTTTTCTGCTTCAGCAATCCTATTTTGGCCTCTCTTAGCATTTCCTCAGTCAATGGGATGATCTGACCTCCTGAATTCCCTGTGTCTGATTTCATTACTCAATGATTATGAAACAGGAGGTGTGAATACATGGTGCAGGAAAACATGCTTAATAGTATTTCTCCTTATTCTCCCATATTTAGAGTTAGATCACTATATAATTTTAAAACATTGTAACTAGCCGATTGACCTGCCAAGTCTGAATTTCACTAATGATCCACTTTGGTTAAATGAGTTTAAATATCATTCAGACTTGGAGCTTAAACTTGGGATTTGGAGAAAGGAATCTATTATCTTAACTCCACATGTGCAAGGCCGATTTTTTTTTCTCTAAGGCATTTTCTATACTGACAGAGGTTTGATGATTAGGTTGCGCTGAAATGAAATATTGTTAATAATCCTTCCCAAGCATCTCCTGCTTTACTGACAGCAAAATATTGCAGATGTCGGGAAATCTGAAATAAAAACAGAGGTGCTGGAGAATCTTAGATCTGGCAGTATCCATTAACCAAGATATGACTCTTAAAACTCAACTTTTTACCTCACTGTTTCACACTCACAGATGTTGCCAGTCCAGCTGAGTTTTCCAGTCCTGGTTTTTAGTTCCCGGTTACTTGTGACTTCAAGTTTAAGTTTTAGATTTATTCAGAAAAGCTCTCCAGTGTAGAGGACCACAAACGGTGTCTAGAGATTAGCCATAGATATGGAGTAAAATGAAAATAGAATTTCAGTAATAAAATTAGAGATAAGTGAGGAAGTCCTGAAATGAGCTCTCTGGCTGACAGCAACATGAAGTAAATGGGCTCAGTTTATCTCTTTGCACTCCTTATAGGTATATTACTGTCATCCCAAAATTATATTTTTTGATTGAAAACATTCTGAATTCAAGTACCACTTTTTAAACTGGTTGTTTTCTTTAATAGCTGAAAATGTGTTGCTGGAAAAGAGCAGCAGGTCAGGCAGCATCCAAGGAGCAGGAGAATCGACGTTTCGGGCATGAGCCCTTCTTCAGGAATCTTTAATATTTGAATTTAATGTTTTCCTTAATATTTGAATTGACAATACTGGCTAGTGATGTAACTGCGAGAGGCTAAGCAACCAGGGTATTGAGTACAGTTCCTGATGAAGGGCTCCTGCCCGAAACATCGATTCTCCTGCTCCTCGGATGCATGCATTTCTAATATGGACCATTAGGTGGTGATTAGAGCAAGGAAGTCTATTAGGAGCTCCTGCTACTCTGAAATGAGAAAGCTCAACAGATTAAGAATTAATCCTAAAACTGATCCAGTGTTTTTGTACCACAGCTGTAGATATTTTTAACCAACCAATTCAGATGTGTTCTGCAGGGTCGTTTTGTGTCCCTACCTTGGACTGAGACACCTGGGTTCAACTCCTTCCTGTTCCAGAGATATTTAATTACATCTCTGAACAGCTTGGTTCAAAAAATAGGTCAGATGTGTTCTGACACAGCTTGGATCACTTGGGACATGTACATGGGACTTCTGGCACAGAGGTAGGTACACCACCACTGCACTACAAAAACACTTGAAAAGTGCCTCGGCTACTTAATGAAAACTAACTGAGGAATTAGTTGGGCTATTGCATAGCAATTTCAGTTGGACTTGTGCCATTTTATTTCATTAAATTCCACAGAATTAAAGTTTTTTTAAAACTTCAGTTTAATTTAGGAGAAATCCACATTTTTAAAAGATGTCTGACTACTGATCAGTAATTGGCTTGCTGAAAGAAAACAGAGTTGTAGTTGATGGAACATGTTCATCTTGGTGTTCAGTTACTAGTGGCATACCGCAAAGGTCGGTGTTGGGTCCACTGCTGTTCATCATTTTTATAAATGACCTGGATGAGGGCTTAGAAGGGTGGGTTAGTAAATTTGCGGACGACACTAAGGTCGGTGTTGTCAATAGTGACGAAGGATGTAGTAGGTTGCAGAGATGCAGACCTGGGCTGAGAGGTGGCAAATGGAGTTTAATGTGGACAAATGTGAGGTGATACACTTTGGATGGAGTAATCGGAATGCAAAGTACTGGGCTAATGGTAAGATTCTTGGGAGTACAGATGAGCAGAGAGATCTCGGTGTCCATGTACACAGATCCCTGAAAGTTGTCACCCAGATTGACAGGGTTGTTAAGAAGGCATACAGTGTCTTGGCCTTTATTAATAGAGGGATTGAGTTTTGGAACCAGGAGGTTATGCTGCAGCTGTACAAAGCTCTGGTACGGCCACACTTGGTGTATTGTGTACAGTTCTGGTCACCGCATTATAAGAAGGATGTGGAAGCTTTGGAAAGGGTGCAGAGGAGAGTTACTAGGATGTTGCCTGGTATGGAGGGAAAGTCTTACGAGGAAAGACTGAAGGCCTTGAGGTTGTTCTCGTTAGAGAGAAGGTTGAGAGGTGACTTAATGGAGACATGCAAGATAATCAGAGGGTTAGATAGGGTGGACAGGGAGAGCCTTTTTCCCAAGTATGGGAACGGCAAACACAAGGTGACACAACTTTAAAGTGAGGGGAGATAGGTGTAAGACAGAGGTCAGAGGTAGTTTCTTTACTCAGAGTAGTCAGGGTATGGAATGTTTTGCCTGCAACGATAGTAGATTCACCAAGTTTAAGTGCATTTAAGTTGTCATTGGACAAGCATATGGACGAACATGGAATAGTGTAGGTGGGATGGGCTTCAGATTAGTATGACAGGGCGGCGCAACATCGATGGCCGAAGGGCCTGTACTGCGCTGTAATGTTCTATGTTCTATGTACTGTGTTCCCAATCCTGCAACAATAGGCTGGGCAACTGAAATGTCGTAAAGCTGTGTCAGCCCCTTAACCTGCGGCTTATGGCTAATTTGAATAATTGACAAACCAATTAATGTCTATTTTCCACATCATCTGAAGCACGAACTATAAGGGGCCATCAATGGTGAAGGCAGAACCTGGCAATGCTGCTGGAAGTGCTTCAGTGGTTGTCTCCCCCAGCTTCCTGCATGGGCTATCCTGCTTGATTTTGAGGTGGAAGGGTGGGAAGCAAATAATTGCCAACCTCAACAAAGGCACCTAAAATGGAGGTGTCCTTGCTGCTTTAGCATTGGTTGTCTTTCGAAAGCACTCTGACCTCTGGACTAATGCCATGGAAACCCACCTCCTTAATTGATGAACCTCACCCCCGCCCCCCACCCCACCCCAAAACCATTTGGATGACCTCAATTTTGATTTTACACTTCTGCTCCCTGCCCACCCCACTTCATGTGGTGACACCATTTGCTCTACATTCCAATATCAGGATTTGTTATTGGTCATAACATTCCATCCACGTATACTGCCATACCATGACAATTTTGTAAAATGTGCACTTGGTTGAGTTTTGTTTGGGAACAGTTTTCTCCTGACTTGTATCTCTCAGCATTTGACCTGTCTGTCCATATTCTTGGAATAGAGTAAGAATCCCAAGCATTGTGAACCACACTGTAACGGTGTTCTGACTCAGTTACTTTTTTTCATTGTTACAGTGTTTGTCAATTTAAGCTGATAATTTGCAATGCAGTATTGTTTAGTTTTGAAGTTTGATAGGCATTGGAAATATCTATTTATAAATTCAAAATTTCAAACTGGACATTTTCCAATGTTATTGCACACCTGGAGCAGATAGGACTTGAACCCAGAGATAGGTGACATTACCACTGTGTTACAACCGCCTCAGAATTTTGGTGTACTGCCCTCACTTTAATTGAATTTAACTGTTGAGTTCTACAATAAGTATAAAGTTTAAGAGTTGACTTGAACTCATTATTGTGCATACTTCTCGTAAATCTTCTCTGGACTTTAATGCTTTTTGTTTCATTTTTCTTGTAAGAAAACCAAACACCCCATTCCAGTTACAATCTCAGCAAGGCCAGATAGAACTTAAGTGCTATCTTCAATTCATAACTTCAAAAATAGCTATATTGCAATAATTTATTTTTGTCATCACCTGCCAATACTGAAATAATAACTTTAGTAACCTCTTCCATATCTAATGTATGGACTTTTCACAATCCTCTTGACATCACTTCAGCCATTGATGTAGATTTTCCAGATCATCTAGATTATCTCAAGTTGACACCATTGCCCACAATGTGCAATTTGATGTTGACCTCAAACTTGGACACCTTGGAAAGTGCTCCTTTTGGTAGTGGGCTATAAGTAGGATGTTGGGGCAGGGAGAATGGATATTTTACATGTGTCATTGATTGTAGGTGTGATTTAATCATTCAGAATAAGCTGGGGCTGTCTTCTAGAAACAAGGAGAATGCTGAGGGGATAGATTGATGGGGATCCTTAAAATCAGTTAGTAGTGTTGGTCAATGTTAATATCTCCTGAAAATCCAGTCAGGTAATATCTAAATCCTGTCCTTACTCTCCAAATCTGTTATGTTTAAAGTCTTGAAGTTTCCCCACTTGCAGATCTGTAAGTTGAAGATTAATACTTAGAATCATAGAGATGTACAGCATGGAAACAGACCCTTTGGTCCAACCCATCCATGCTGATCAGACTTGTTCAATTTTTTTTTTAAACAAAGTGTCATAATTAGTAAAATCTGATCATTTGGAGTGTTGGATCTGATTCCAATGAGTTTTGAAAGATTATGATGACAGCATTTACTTCATGCTTAGCTGCCTATGCCAGCATATTGACTGAGTATTGCCTAATCTTGTTTTCTTTCAGCTTCCTAAAACCTAATTCCCTTCTTATATGATCAGTTTCAGAATTACTTCAGTAAACATTTTCACACAAGATTGTCTTCAATGCAAGTCCTAGTCTGTTTTGGAAAGATTGAAGTTCCCTTTGATTACGATCAAAGCTGTAGTAGAATGGCATGTATACTACTTCCCCATGTTGTTCTGTAGTGACCTAAAATATACTTTGATCATTTTTGTTAACTATTCCAAATCTATCTGTACAATCTTTTGTGCTAATACCTAGTTTGTTCCTCTTGGCTGGCACTCCATCCCTTTATTTCTTTAATCCTTTATGATGTTTATACAGTCCTATGCATAAGGTTTCAGTAACTCCAAGAATTTTGTCTCCTAGCTCTCATCCTTTTTTTTTCACTTTTGCTGCTGGCTTGAATGTTTGTATGACAGAGTTCATTCCTTGTCCCCCTTGTTGTATCCACATGATTCCTCCCATTCCTCCCCCAGATTCCATAGCTTATCCTTCCCAAATGTTTTGTTTTATCCTAATTGGACCAAGCTGTATGTATGTATTTGGTTTAGGTCAAAATGATCTCTGTGTAAAGCTGCCTTTTTTTTCCCAAGAAGTGTTTTCAGTTGTCCAAGAAAGTATGTGTTAACTCATGCATTCACCTGCTTCCTTACTTATTGTTATAAGTCCAAAGTACAACATAAATTAATTCAAAGATAGCTAAACTGTGGTTTTTTGCCTCATATTTTGTTGGACCTTCTGGCCTACATGAATCCTACCTGTTGGCTCCATTTCAGAGTTCAGTGTCTCTGCATCCTGGCCTTCTGGAAGACTTTACCCACCAAATACTCAAACCTTAAGGTAACTGCGCACCATTTTGGGCTGCTATTAATACTTGAAGGTTTGATTATTCTGTCTTGGTACATAATCCAGCCACAACTACAAAAGCAGTGCCGTTGTACTCACCCGAGTGCCTTTGCAGATCCACGGTGATCTTCATCCTGAATGCTGCATGCAACATCAACAACAATCTCAGTCCAGGTACTTGGCAAAGTTTAAATTTCCACTGGGCAATTACCTGGTGCCTGGAACCCTCTGGGGGTTGGGGAGAAAGCTCCCAACTGTGCATTAGAATTGGAGATTGCAGAGGATTCTGACTTATTTATTTTGAGTTATCCTGGAAAAATTAGAAAATGAAAACCTGCTGTAACTCTTGATTAACGCTAACACTGCTTCCCCCAGCCCCCAGCTCATTGGTTGAACCCAAATCACACACTTTCTTTTACAACACCGTATTCCTGAATGAGTCTTCCCCTCCGCCCCCTGACCTTGGACAGCTAACTGACCACACTATACTCTTACTCATTTATTTACAACCTGTAAACCCCTCACTGACCTGGCACTTCAGTACACATCTAACACCTTTCAAAACACATTTTCCCATATCTATTGTTTCTCAGTTTGTTCCCTTTCCTTGAACTTACACATTTACCTTCTCTCAGCTGTCAAAAGTGCTTTTTGACCGTTAAATATGGAATACAGCACAAAACAGCCACCTGATGAAGGAGCAGCGCTCTGAAAGCTAGTGCTTCCAATTAAACTTGTTGGACTATAACCTAGTGTTGTGTGATTTTTAACATAATAAAACAAGCATGCTTTCTGCAATGAACCATTCTAATGCTGCTTGTGTGGCTTGCTGGACTTGTTCCTCCTTGGAAGTCAGCATAAAAGGTAAGTGGGCAAAATGGGGATGACAGCCCATGTCAGAAGATTCAGATTTTGTACAGTTAAACTCTCATTAGGACAGGGATTATAGATTATTCGTGAAGCCTACAGTCCTCTGTGTTTGCATTGTTTGTGTAACATTAATAGGAAGGGACTCCAACAAATAAATTAAAAGATAGATTTAAATATTTTTTAAGCTGCATTATTTACATTTTTAAAATTTTTAAATATCCACTCAAAATACTTTTTTGCCTGAGTGCGATTACAGTGTTATGGGTTTGTAATATGATCATTAGCCAAGTCACTTCTGATTCATTGCTACATTTACTGTGGTGTATTCAAAATAGTTAATATTTTCAAAAAAAAAATGGCCAATGGGGGAATTCATGGGATTAATGATTTAATTTCTGTTGCACATTGCCAGCATTGCCCTTAGTGAGTTCTGAGCCAACATCTAATTAATCAACCACTGCTCCCTATGGATGCCAAATTGCAGTGGTTCAACACCCGCACCAAACATTGATACCTAGTACTCCACAAAGGTAGACTTTACAGTTTTAACAGAAATGTTTTCTGTTTTTAAAATTAACACACTCAGTTTGCCACTGATCTTTCAGTGTACACTTGGCCAGAGCTTGGCAGTCAGTGATGAAACGATTACCATTAACTTTGAAGAAATCTTCTCAGAGATCTTTTGATCTCTGCAGCATGGTTTCATCCTTTCCCAGTATTAATTTAGTTCTAGGGCTAAATATGGGCAGAATCTCTAGCAGACTAAGCAGCCAGCCACATTAAACAAATTTTTGGACCTCAAAACTGGACAAATTTAGCATGTTTTCTTCTCTTTTGAGAATTGTACAAAGGACGAAATTATTGTGAATTTCTTTCTTAGCTAAATGAATTAGTGGCAGATGGCTACACCAGTGTTATGCTATTGAAAGATCATTATGAAGTATTATTGCAGCAGAGCAAATGACTTTGTCAGATAGACCATCAAACTTCAGTATTATATACAACTGATCTAACTAATTGACACTTCAGAGGTGGACCTTTTTTTGGAAAATTCAGTTTAAATTTAAACAGCAAATTGCTGTTAGCATATTTTGTTGCTTTTTGCTAGTCAGGTAGACACTTCATTTTATGGCAACCTTAATGCTTGTTCCTTTGAACAGTGAAAGCATTGCATAATACTTCATGGATGTTTAAAAAGGATTTGTTATATTTAACAGAATGCATTGAAATTAGACTATGGTTTGTGGATTTAGTTAAAAATCACACAATGCCAGGTTATAGTCCAACATGTTTATTTGGAAGTCCTAGCTTTCGAAGCATTGCTCCTTCTTAAGGAGGCTGTGGAGTTTAAGATCATAAGAGACAGAATTTATAGCAAAAGGGTTACAGTGTCATGGAGGTGTAATGGTATATTAAACAAAGTTAGATTAAGTCCTTCATCTTTTAGAATTGGATATGTTAGTTTCAGTTTTTTAAATATGTCAATTCCAGAACTCCTTTTAAGTTACATTCTCCTCAAGATAGCTTTAGCTTTGCTAACAATAGGCGCCATCTCAGCTCAGACAGTGCATTAAAGGTGTGACCTTAAAGTCTGTCTGTCTGTACCAGTGTTGAGTCAGACTCGTTCTATTTCTAAAGTGGTACTTAGAGAATCTTACATGGATTAAATCCAAGTAAGGTTCACTAAATCCCATTTTAGAAATAGAACCAGTCTGACTCAACATTGGGACACAGAGACTTTAACCTCACACCTTCAATGCATTGTCTGAACTGAGATGGCGAAAGTCAGGACTGTAGATGCTGGAAATTAGAGTCAAGAGTGTGGTGCTGGAAAAGCCCAGCTGGTCAGGAGGCATCCAAGGAGCAGGAGAACTGACATTTTGGGCATGGCACCTATTGTTCAAAAAGCTAAAGCTATCTTGAGAATCTAACTTAAAAGGAGTTCTGGGATTTACATATTAAAGAACCCAGGCTAGCATATCCCATTTTTAAAAGATGAAAGACTTAATCTAAATTTATTTAATATATCATTACAGCTCCATGACACCGCAACCCTTTTGCTATAAATCCTGTATCTTCTGATCTTACACTCCACAACCACCTGATGAAGGAGCACTGCTTCGAAAGCTAGTGCTTCCAAATAAACATGTTGGACTATAACCCTAGTGTTGTGTGATTTTTAACTTTGTCTGCCCCAGTCCAACACCGGCACCTCCAAATTCTGGATTTAGGCAAAGTTAAACCTGAGTTTTGAGTCCTATCGGTATGTAATCAGCATAATGCCCTAATTTGTGTCTTTTATGTTTTATATGGCAAGGTTAATAAATTATTTTTGAAAATATATTGTTTATAGCATTTTCTCTTCACAATGTGAGCCAAAGCAAAAATAGACATTAGCAATATTAGAATTCAGTGTAAACTAAAGTGACAGTGACTTTTCAATTGGTCAAGAATAAGCAAGTGTGGAATATATTAAAGCATGTTACATACACCTTCTCATCCAAGTTGAGATTTGCTGTAATTTGAAAGTAAAATTATTTATTGCCAAATTAGCACCATTGTTTATCGATTAACATTCATTATGTATCATTTCTGTACATCCAACAATCCCATTATTAGCTGTTCTTCGATTCGAGGAGGATATCTGTCCAGGCTATGGGTTTCTGCCATGAACTTTCATGAGAATAAACAGGTGGATACTCAATCATTAGATCTTTGGGCACTTGGGGTAGGATGCCCAGGAGATCATGTAGCTGTGTTCCTTTAACAATTTATGTAGAGTCGAGGCATAGGGTTACTGAGGTAATTCTAATTATTCTGTTTTGTTTCATTCCATTTTATGACTGACTCCAAAAAAAGCAGGTACAGATGCTGCAAACCTGAAATTAACCAGGAAATAGCGGACTTTGCCCAGGTGCACAGGGAGCAACCGTAAGGATTGACACTGAAAATTTCAGGTTGCTGGTTTTTCACAAGAATCTTTGCAGAATATAAATCATAAAGCATACTTCTGTGCTAAAGTCACTCTGTTCTTCTTCATAGCACAATTGGAAAAAAAAATTCTTGATTTATCAGGAATAGATTTTTGTGTTGCAGTATAGATTTAAGCAGCATATGCCATTAGGCTGTGGTTTGTGCTTCATCTTCAAGCACAACGTAAATATTGAGTGTCAGCATGTGCAACACCTGGATGAAAGGGAAAATGTAAATATCATTTTATAGTTAATAACAGAAAAATGTTTGCTTGTTTTAAAATGAATCTAAGGTCTAGTCTGAAAGAAACAAGAACAAAAGAGGTTGTTCCATGAGCGTAAATAAAAGCAAAGTCGCACAGATGCTGAAGATCTGAAATAAAAACAAAATGCTGTAGAAACTTACTCGGTATTTGTGGGGAAAGATACAAAGTTGGTGTTTCACATCCAGTGACTTTCCTTCGAATTGAAAGGGGCTACTAGAAAAAGATGATTTTTATACTGTTGACAAAGGCTAAAAAGGAACAAGTAGATCAGAAACTGCTGAGGGAATGCAAAAGGCGAATTATGGATGTCAAATAGGTGCTAATGGTATTTGTGAATGCTAGAAAATAGATCAGCTACAGAAACAGAGAGAGATATAGAGAATGCAGTCTGCGCTTGGTCTCACAATTCTAATGGTGACTGCATTGTGATTAGTGAATACAGTAAATTATATTGAAAGAAGTGCACATAAATCACTGCTTCACCTGGAAGGTGTGTTTGGGATCTTGGACTGTGAGGACATGACAGGTAAACATGATTTACAAAAAGGAAAAGTTGTGAAAGTTTTAAAATTGTTGCAGAAATAAAAATTGATGGCTTGTTTCCTCTCCCTTCAATGAACTAGTGTTAAATTAATGATGGAATGTTTTAAAAAATATTTTAACTATCTGCCTCGGGGTTTAAGATATTAGAATATGATAATTTATGGATGGTTTAATGAAATGCATGATTTATTGGTGCAAAATGAGATCGCTTCCTTGAGGGGGTGCTGGTAACGTTCCGTATGAAAATCCATGGAAAATTACTGCATGTGTTTTTGATGCTTAGAAATCATTTTGCAATAATTTTACCATATTAGAATATTTTGCCTTGAATTTGGAATTTATTTATTTGAGGCTTTGGATATACTGCATGTGAAGGTTGCTAATAAGAGCAGAAATAGGTATAGGAGCAGAAATTAGGCTAATTAGCCACGCGTCTGCTCCTCCATTTGATCAAAGAGAACCCCCAATCTCTTGCCTTCCCCCTGTAACTCTTGATCCCCTTCCTAATCTAGAACCTATCTTTTTCTGTCTTAAATGCACTCAATGACTCCAGCAGAATGCTCTGTAGGCTCTCCTTTTGTCTGACATGCTCAGAGAATTCCAACAGATTTGTCAGGCATGACCTCCCCTTGTCGAAGCTGTGCTGACTCAGCCCTGTTTTAGTATGCACTTCCAAGTACTCAACAATCTTGTGCTCAATAATGGACTCTTAAAATTTTAGCAAAGACTGAGGTCAGACTAACTGACTTATAATTTCCCATTTTCTGCCTCCCTCCCTCTTAATGATATTAGGTTAGCCATTTTCCAATCCTCTAGGACCCTCCCTGACTCCAGTGATTCCTGAATGATCACCACCATGACAACATCCTCAGTTAGGGACAAGAAGAAACAGCAGATTTATGCATGTGCCCACCCCACATTGACTGTGTGCAGGCAACTCAGTTGTTTATGCTCCCCTAGACTCAGCCAGCTCCCCATCCCCCCCCACCAATACCTTCCTCCGCCTTGCTGAATTAGTCCTCATCCTCAATAACTTTTCCTTCAATTCATCTAATCTAATCTTCCCACTTTGTACAAATCCAGGGGATGGTCATGAGCACTCGCATGGGCTGAAGCTATGCCTGCCCTTGTAAGCAAAAAAAGATGCAACAACTGCCTGAACACTAACCCCTGCTCTTATATCCAGCCCAATCCAGGTGAGATGGAAGTTCACCTGCATCTCCTCCAACCTACTCTACTGCATCCAGAGCTCCCAATGTGGTCTTCTCTGCATTGATGAGACCCAGCGTAGACTAGGTAGCCATTTTGCTGAGCATCTTTGAAGGTCCTGAAAAGGCCAGCCTGACCTCCTGGTCACTGTCCATTTTAATTCTGCCTCCTACATGTCCATCCGCGGCCTCCTCCATTGCCACAGTGAATCAGACCACACATTGGAGGAACAACACTTCATCTTCCGTCTGGGCAGCCTGCAGGACGTAACATTGAGTTCTCAAATTTCAAATCACCTTCCCACCCATCCCCTGGCTATCTCTCCAGCCTTGCCCCCTCCTACTGACCCTTCTAGCTACCAAATGGATTTATCTCTCCCATGGACCGATCAGGTTGTACCCAGTACCTGTGTTGACCTATCACTGCCTCACCATTTTGTGGAACGCACCCCCCCCCCCCCCCCCCCCCCCCCCCCACCCCAACATCTTGAAGTTCTAATATGCTACTGGTGTTTTTGACTGTGAAGGCAGATGCAAAATATCTAATCAGTTCCTACACCATTTCTTTGTTCCAATGACTACTTCTTCAGCTTTAATTTCCAGTGGTGCATTGTCCACTGTTGCCTTTCTCCGACCATCAGTTGACCAAGGTGAAAAGGTCAAATAGACAATATTCCTTTTGCCCACAGCTTTATGTCTCTCTTTCTAACTGGAAATCCAAAATGGCAGCTGATGCTTTCCGCTCTCTCGCTCTCCTCCCTCCCCCTCCACCCCCCTCTCTCTGTACTCCCCCACTCCCTGTCTCTCTCCTTCTCTGCCTCTCTCTCTCTCTCTCTCTGTCTCTGTCTCTCTGTCTCTCTCTCTGTCTCTCTCTCTGTCTCTCTCTCTGTCTCTCTCTGTCTCTGTCTCTGTCTCTGTCTCTGTCTCTGTCTCTGTCTCTGTCTCTGTCTCTGTCTCTCTCTCTGTCTCTCTCTCTGTCTCTCTCTCTGTCTCTCTCTCTGTCTCTCTCTCTCTCTCTCTCTCTCTCTCCATCTCTCCCCAATAACCCCCCTCTCCCTACCACCTCTCTCTCTCCCCCACTCCTGTGTCTTTCGCTCTCCCCACCCCTGTTTCTCTATCCATCCCCCCCCCCAAACCTCCCCCTTTTCTCTCTAACCCTCCCCCTCTCTCCACCCTCTCCCCTTTCCCTCTCCATTCTCTGTCACTTCCCTCCACACCTCCCTTTCTCTCTCCATGCCCCTCTCCCTCTATCCCTCCATACCCTGTTTCTCTCCCCACCCTCCCTCCCATTTTCTCACTCTGTCTCTGTCTCTCTCTCTCTCTCTCTCTCTCTCTCTCTCTCTCTCTCTCTCTCTCTCTCTCTCGCCCCCACCCCCAACCCTCCCCTTCACCCCTTTCTTTCTCCCCACCCCCCTCTCTCTCTCTCTCTCTCTCTCTCTCTCTCTCTCTCTCTCTCTCTCTCTCTCTCTCTCTTTCCCCCCCCCGCCCCCCCAAACCACCCCTTCCTTTCTCCCCACTCCCTCCCTCTCTTTCTCTTCCCCCATTTCATTTTATCTTGTACTTTTTGTCTTTCTCTCTTGCTGCTGAGTTTGACTGCCTCCTCCCTCCAAAACTAGATCGGCAGTGCTGTCTCCGCCTTACATAATCAGAGCCACTGAGTATTTGGCAACCAAAGTCCTGGTGTAGGAGCACCTGATGTCTTTAGACTCCTGTACTGCAGCAGAATCTAGAGTATATATCAGTGACATGGAAGAGCACTCGAGAAATCCCACTAATGTCTAAGTCAAGGCACTGTTTGATACAATGGGAGAATCAAATGCCTGTCATTCTTGAAAGCGGCTATGCAGACTTTCAGGAAACTCTCCCGCACGATGAGCTTCAATGGGCTGAACGCTGTGCCCAGCTGATTGTAAAGTGTTTCACCCCTACCCTACCTAATCCCAACTGTTACCCTCTAATGCTCCAGGCAAGGACAAATAAAATAACAAAGACAGTCTGAAATATTGCTGCACTGGCTACAAATTTTTCAAATTAGTGGCAGCTTGCGCCTCGAGATGCATCATGTTTTGAGGCCAAATGTCTTAATGATGAGGCAGAACAATTACAGAGAAGGAAAGAAAAGGAAGCAACTCGGGATCCCATTATCTTATGGGCTTCTTTTTATTGTTGAGTTTCTGCCTAATTGGTCACATGCAGCGTGTCTGGTCTTACATTGTGTGGTTAAATCTGTCACTCAAAGCTACAGGAACAAAACCGCAATCCCTATCAGTCCATTTACACCCATAAAGATTCATCATATTTTAAGTAATTTGTGTGTCTGGTTTACAGAATGCCATTGAGGATTGAGACTTGAAGATCATCAGAGCAACCATGATCTCATTGAATAATGAGCAGACTCTGTCCGAATGGCCTATTTCTGCACCTAGATCTCATGATGTTATGAAAACACATGACAGGAATCTGTGGCCCTGAGTAGCTAACATCCTTAAATTGAGGGACAGCCAACAAGGAGGTGGATAAGTCTACTGAAAAGATATTTTATAACACGCATTCAATTCTAACTAATGGTGCTGATTTGACAGTAATTTCTTTTTCCTTTCACAATACAGCAAATCTGACCTTAGGTTAGAATATACATATCATGCTTTGAATTCCACATCTCTCTTGTTCTTGTCATCTTAGATTCTATGAAAGGGAGTGTCTGTGAATATTATTTTCTCTCTGCAAGTGGTGATAAACCCAGTTGATATTTATGCAAAGGTGCAAACATAAGTGACAATGGTGATCACATGAAACTGTAAATATGAATTTTGAGTTATATAAACTTGTCAGGGACGTGGAACACATCGAAAAACTGAAACGTTCTGGGATGCACACTGTGTGTTTCTTCAAGGCACATGTATATGTTCTTTCTCGTTTGGATTTTTATGCCAATATTCTCTGTCATGGGGGGTGAGTTATTACCAGTGCTGCTCTTGGGATGTCGTCCGACATGCAAAATCTCCAGCAGTCCAATGGTTACCAGGCAAATCTGCCTTTTTAACATCAAGGCTGTTGTTTTTTTTTCTTGTTCATAAGTTGATTTGGCCAATTTTTATGATGGTGGCTTTTGAAACTTGAGTATCTGAAGTTTCCGTGATCACAGTGAGTGCTAAGATAACTGTCACTTATCTCTACTAGAGGAAGGCAGATTTCAAGATTGGGCTAAGATATTTGCTTCCATGATTGAGAGGCTACGAAAGCAGTAGAGCTAAAGAATATTTAAACCCAGTAGTTCAAATTATTTTTTTGGTGGCCTTGACCAACGTTTTTTAACAATTGAAGTGAATAGCTATCATTTTGGTAGCAGGTCATTTACGCTTGACTAACTAGTTCTCCATCCTGTTTTGAAGCTTTACTTGCTATTCCTACTTAAATGTTGCTGAAAAGAGAGACATGTTTCTGAAGCTTTCAAAATAATTCTGCCCTTCCAGTGAAATTAAAGGTCAGCTGGGCACTTACCTTTGAGTCATCTGTGAGTCCATATGAGAGACAGCAAACTGGAATCAAATTTCCAACCAATTGGCATGCCTTTTTGTCCTGTGGCATAAAAGTTGTAATTACTTGAAATTTTGGCAGTGCTGTGTCTGTTTGATGAGTACACTATGAAAAGTTGTGATGGGCATGTATATTTTTCAGCAATATTCCAATTTCTGATTTTGTTACAAGTGTTTTCATTGGACCCAAGACACCGAATGGTGTATGACACTATGTTCATAAATGGCAAACTTGTCCCCAATGGCATTTTCTGTTTTAAGTCAAGACATTTTAAGATGGTACCTGGGTTCATATTGGTATTGCTAAAAAAAAAAGTTATGCTTTTGAAGACAAGACTTGCTAATTTTTCTGATGCTAATAAATTTAGAATCATAGAGTTTGGAAAGATATTTACAAACCTTTCACTTTTAATGTGTGCTGGAATCTTTGGCATCCTGTTTCCTGTGCTTAAGGTGAGATCTTGTAGTTCAGAATACTTAAGTTCAGTCGTATTAATTTGCTTTCAGCTAATAGAATTGTACTGATGGCTTGGAACACAGGTAATGCTCTCAGAAATCAGAGTGAAATAAATTTGGCTGCTAAACTTTCTCAATTTGTAATTTGTTATCCTTGGTTGATATGGTGCAAGGTGAGCACTGACATTCTCATTTAATGTTGATGATTAATCTTACTGTATTGCCAGATGAGTTAGGTCCATAGAACACAACTGACTTTTATCTGATTCCATTATCTTTTAATGAATTGGCAAGAAGTGTGCAGACACTTGAAAAAAACAGACAGATGTTGACATTGATGTTTTTTGTCATTAAATGTGGAGTCTCACATTATCCTGACTTCAGAAGTCATGCTTGAATGTTGATGACCGACAATTGTATTAACTAGGAGAAAGTGAGGAATGCAGATGCTGGAGATCAGAGCTGAAATATGTGTTGCTGGAAAAGCGCAGTAGGTCAGGCAGCATCCAAGGAGCAGGAGAATCGATGTTTCGGGCACAAGCCCATCTTCCTGAAGAAGGGCTTATGCCCGAAACGTCGATTCTCTTGCTCCTTGGATGCTGCCTGACCTGCTGCGCTTTTCCAGCAACACATTTTTCGGCAATTGTATTAATGCAGCTTGAACCTTCTCCAATTTTTATCATTCTAGCACATTAATAACTTTTAAATAATATAATCAAGAAATATACTGTAAAAGATTAAATGTATTAAACAACACAATGGAGTGCAACTCCTAAAGCTATTCTGTAAAATCACCGAATCTGTATTCTAGTAATTGACTTGAGCCGCATTCCGCTGAGCTTCAGTCCTGTTACACACACAATCAACTTAACAATGCAATGCTTGGATTCCACAAATTGCAGTTTTTTTTCTTGAAAAATGTAACATCCATGTCTTATCCTATTTAATTTCTATGCAATAGAAAAGATTAATTCAACACAACTCTTTCACTTCTCGGGGAAAAAAGAATGAATTCACAGTGATCGTGCAAAATTATCTTGGTTTTGTTTAGTGAATGTGTGAAAGCATCATTTTCTTTGGAGCACTCGTCTGGCACCAACAGTCAAAGTCTTTAGAAGGTTCAGAATGACATCCCTATATCAAGTTTACTCATGGAGTTCAGTTCATGTATTTTTTTTGAAATGGAACCTTCAGATCTTTAACTTCAGATGTTTAAAATGAGGCATTTTGATAAGACTTCCATTATATGCAAAGTTGAGGTATATCCTGGTGTAAGATCACTGCACAGGACTGTTTTGCCATGGTGGGCCATGGCAGGGATTTATTTCTGTTGCCCAAGGCCTCCAAAGAATGAAGTGAAACCAATGTGCAGCAGTGTTTGTTGACATATGTTAACAATTTGACCATTTTCTCTTGCTTCAGGGAGGAATTAAATCAGGACTACACTCTTAGTTATGAAAGCGAGAGCTATGTGAGTCCATGTTATTCAGCACTGCCTCCAAAGTGAAATAACTATCACAGTCTGTCATAATGCCTGCAAAAATTCCATTGATTTTTGATCAGTAAAACGTGGTGTTTCAAAATAACAGTTTAGACTAAATTTGAGACTGTGAATGATGAATGACTATGTGGATGGAATGAAAGCTGTCACTTTGTCAGTATCCCTCTGTGTTTCGTGAACCAATCAAATAAAAAAAACATTTGTAGATCGTAGATATTGTCATCTTCTAAAACATTGTATTTATCTGCTTTAACCTATATGCAGGGAATCTCTCTTGGATAGCCCGGAAGCATTTGTTTTGTGTTATTTACTCAATGCCATGTGTTTTTTGATCTTCTGAATCATCTCTCAATTGTGGGGAGTTAAATTTCAATTTTTGTTTTCCTAAGCACTTTCTTTTTGTGAGATGAAGTCACAAGTATTAGCTTTTCTCTAAAACGGAGAACAAAGTAACCAACAATTGCTCTTGCAAACATGAGTGGAGCTTTTATCTGCGAGGGACTTGAAAAGGGTGCCTTTTGGGCACCCAGCCTGATTTCCCATTCAGTTGGCCTCAGTGGAAAGGAAAACTGGGTGAGATGGTACCTGCTAGTAGATCCATTATTTCCAAATAAAAGGGTTACTGTTCTGGGTTTTAGCATTCAACTATACCTTGAATATTTTCTTTTGTAATATGGTATTTTTCGAAGTATTTAATGTCAATATTTTCTCAAGGGAGTTTACCGCTTGGTTTCTTTTTGCTTTAAAAGTAAGCTGTAATCAAAGCTGAGATTGCCCTTCAAAATTGGGTGAGCAATGTCCAATATGCTGCAACACTTATGGGTATGTAAGATCAATTAGTATTAAATTTATTTATTATTCATTCAGAGTTGTGGCATCACTGGCTGTGCTAGCATGTAAAGCCTATCCCTAGTCGCTCTTCAAAAAAGTGGTGCTGAGCTGCCTTCTTGAAGTGCTGAAGTAAATTTGGTGAAGGTAGCCACAGGAGTTGGTTAGGAGGGAGCACCAGAATTATGGCTAGATACATATGAGGAGGGGATCAAGGATTATGAATGTTTGCCTTAAGAATGCTTGTACTTGAAATGTGATCTCATACAGGAGTGTGATTTTAAAGATCTGACACATGAACATTTCCTGTACTTATGAGCATCTCCTTGATATGGTTTTGCATTGTGTTCTGACTTGCATATGTATTGAGTTGCAAACGGATTCCAGAGTGGAGCCTTTTGCAACCTGTAGGCCATCTGCTTTTGCAAGTCAGGATGGTGAGTCGCTTGGGAATGAATTTGCACGTGGTGGTGTTCTTGGATATCTGCTGTCCTTGTTCTTATAGATAGTTGTGGTTGTGTGTTTGGAATGCTTTGTCGAAGGACACTTTGTGAATTTCTGCGATGCATCTTGTAGATAGTACACACTGTTGCTACTGAGTGCTACTGGTAGAGGGAGTGAATGTGTTAGCTCGTGTCAGTATGGTTGGACCTGCATTCATTCAGATTTCATTAACAGGCATCTAATAACCACAGTCTTGCTTTATGCTAGGCGTGAGTCCAAACAGTACAGAGTTTTTCCCTTGATTCCCATTGCCTTTAGTTTTACTGGGCCACCTTGATGCCCATAATTTATTCCTGGAGCAATAGTTTGCTAAATTCTATGATACTTTTCTGATACTATGATAAGTTACAAATATTGAGATCTTTCAGTGAGGCATTGTAAGTAAAGGGTCCCCACACGGTCCTGCACTTTGTGTAGTGCTTGCTTCTCTCCACAATGTCAGAATCGGGAATCTTATCGGCTGTTTCTTTGCATCAGTTGTTTTAGTATGCTTGTGAAGAAGGGAGTATGTAACAGGTTATGAAATACCAGTTGTTTCTATTTGATATGAGAGATTTGGGGCATGAAATGTAGTTGCAATTGCTGAGCAGTAACACTTTATCCAGCCTATCAAAATGGTTATTTCTGGTATATTGTTGACTGTATTACTGCCCGGAGAAATCTGGCAAATCCCTGGAATTGTGGAATTGGGATGGAGCTGAGTGTTGGCCGGTACATGTTGAGGGAGAACTGTCTTACGTTTTATTGTTTGCTCCCACATGTAAAGCTGCACCATCATTTGGACTTCTAAAGATGACCTGTGTGAGCTGTATCATAATTAACGAATAATTATTTATCTTTTGATAATATTGAACACTGCTGCTCATCATTGACTTTGTCTCCTTAAATATCCTTAAAGGTGATAAACCAAACCTTTTTCGTCATTTGAGCTCCCTAATTCTGAAAGAAGATGATCAGAAATTTGCTCTTGCATAGTCCATAGCCTGCTTGATGAAGTAATATGTTGAATTTATGAAAATATCTGCATATTTTTCCATGGTTATTGTTGGCCAACTGTTTGGCAGCTCTGCCTTGCCTTTCTAATGGATCACTTTTCCTCACTGTTTTCCATAGCTGAAAACAGAAGTAATTAATGCACAAAATCTGGGATTTTCTTGACACTTTGTTCTTGCATTAAGTAAGTATATAAGGATAAAGTTTCCACTTTGGGTACAATTGGGAAATTGGATGGAAATGGTGCTGGCTCAGTTACACTTTGGATTTCTACTAAAATGTGCTTGTATGGTCGCCAATGTGAAATGTTCCGTGAACCTGCTTAATAAAATGCAATTGTTTATATTCTCCACATTTAAAAAAAAAATTAATATATTTAACTGGTGCGATATTGTTCATATTATTCATTGTTGGAAGTGGATTTTATCACAGCCGATGGTAATATTGGGTAAGTCAGGTCCTAGAATTCAAACTTGGCTTGACAGATCATAAGTTCAATTGTTGGGTATACACAGATAGTTACTGATATTCTTTAATGCAAGCACATAAACTGTCTATATGACAGATAAATATGAACACAATGGCACAATAATATTTCATGCTGTATCCCGGCAATATCTTTTTACAGATATTGAGTGCCAAAGGAATATCCTTCCTATATCAGCTCTTTAACTCCTTATTTTACAGACTTTTTCCAGTTTTCCTTCTGACTGCTGAGACAGTTTAACAGCTGCTTTGCAGCTCTGCTGGCATGAGCCTCCTTTCACCTTTTATACCTTTTTTACAGTTCTGTTAATTAAAAAAAAAACTCGTTTCAAACTCTCCAAGATTGGGAACTTTAACTAAAATCCTTCTGCTTGGAGAAAGTTGTCCCAAACTGAACTTCTGTTTCTTCTGAACTGAACTCTGAACTAAAACAGTGACCCCTAGTCTGCTTTCACCTTATAAAACTGAGCAATATTCACATTTGGTTATTTAACACAATGGTGGTCCCTAACTCTCAAATCTGACCTGTATAACACTAGTACTAGTAATGCGATCCCACATGAAGGTGTAATTTTAAAAGTCGGACGTTTGAACCTTTCCCGTACTTACGAGTGGCTGCTTTATGTTGTCCTGAACTGTGTATGAATTACATACAAATTGACTTAGAATGGACTCGAATAGAATCCCTTCACAGCATGCGGACTGGTTGTATCGGTATCCTTTTAGGCTCCTACATGAATCAGCTGCTTTCTTTGAAATAATCTATTTAGGATATTCTTCCAAATGACTTCTGACCTCTGCAAAAGAAACAATTCCTTTCACAGAACTGAAACCAAAATCCATTCCCTTTATTTTGAAATGCAAATCCCAAGTGATATCAGCATATATTGAGGATTATTAGATCAACCATAGTCTTATTGAATGACAAAGCAGGCTTGATGGACCAATAGCCTACATTTCCTTCTATGTTTTATAGTCTTCTTTTGGAGTGCATGCAAATTTTACATTTTTAGCCATTATAACTGATGGAGTATAGACTTGTATAACTATGGTACATGAAGGGTTGAGAGCACGTTTCACTTGCTGTGGGTTATAATGCAAATAATCACTAATTGTAATCCTTATCTCTTCTAGAAGTATTGGGCATAAATTGTGTGTAACAAATATTTTGTCTAGTTTCAGAATATCACACTTTTTCATAATCACATTTGTTTGCATACTCCACATCTCCTTGGGATATCTCATGTTCTGTGTCTTTTTAGATAAAATTAGATGTGAAGTAACTATTTACCATTAACAGAGATTCTAGCTTGCTACAAACAGTTGAAGTTGCTGAGTGTAAAAAGAACATTTTTTTAAAACTTGTTTTAGCCCCGCTTTTGCTTATTTTATAATTTATCAACTTTGAGCCTACTAGATGTCTTTACTTCGAAAGTATTTCACATATTTGGCATGGTTATGATTTTGGAGTTCTGGTTATCATAGAAAGGAATCTATGGACAGATCTCTGAGAAATTGTCATTTTATTTGATGCATTTCAATTGGTTTTGGTGTGTTTTTTTCCAGGACAAATATACTTTGTGATGTATATATTCATATCAATGACCACGTTTTCTAGGGTCCAGTCATTATGTCAGCATAGGTGGATATTGCGAGTGGGAACCATGTGAAATTCCCATCATTGCAGATTATGAAGGAATTGCATGGGAAATTCCCTTACATCTGGAACGTTCTGCAAGTCTCCATTTTAATGGGAGATTTCATAGTGTTCCAATGAAATTAAGGGAATGTTTACTCACAAAAAGTTAGACTATTAAATACGCAATCTAAGTCCTGAGTAACTATTCAACAGACACCATACTTAACTCACCCATGATCAACACCACTGCCAGACCACTGAGATGGGCCTATCATAGATGTTGTCTTGATTTCACTGATGTCAGTTGTTTCTATTGGTGGATCCTGCACTACTTGCATTCCAGACTGGATTCATGCAGCTGCAACTTTCCAGGCTCCTCTCTTGTGAGTTCTTAAACCCTTCAGTCACACTGACCTTTCCTCAGATGCTGTCATTTCCGTCTCTGAGACCAGGCACATCCTCCTTTAACATCTTCATCTCTGCCACATCTAATCTTTTCTCCTCTTTCTTCACGAGCAGGTGTGCCGGACACTTGAAGACTGTCTGTTTAGCCAGTGTGACAATTTTGATTCCAGATCATGCCAGTCTTGATTTATTCTACACTGCAGCTGTCCTGGCTATCTCCTTCTAAATTGCTGTCTTTCTAGTTAATTGATCCCAAAAACTTAAATGCAGTTGTCAGCCTCCATTCTATTATGGTGATGGTGATACTGCCACAGTCTCCTATTTAGCCCTCAAGGGGGAAGTGCAATATATGAATTTTTTGTGTGCAACCTTTGCTATTTTTTGGGGTACTCTGCTATTCGGCTTTCATGTCCCTGTAGGTTTTCTGCATTTTTGGCAATGATTGCCTCAGCATGTTCAACAATAGGTCACTCAGACCATCTTCACGATCACTCAAAAGACTGGTGAACCAGAAGCTGAGGACCATGCCTTGATGGACTCCAAACTTTACCTTTAAACTTTACTGATTGGCTACGGATGTCTGGTATCTGGTCACTGGTATTTGGCAGTTCTTATGCCTGACGTCACTGAGCCTGGTGTATTTCTCTCAGTACCCTGCTGTGTGCTTTTTCCAGTTCAAGAACTGCCAGCCATAAGTCCTTTAGGTGATTGCAATTGTCTTGATAATTGGCTCATGGCAACAATTAAGTTAATAATGTTCCCTATCGTGATACCAAATTGTACATCGCTGACCTCTATCATTGTTCTTAAGGGAGAGTTGACCACATGTTTACACATTTGTTGAAGGCACGGAACATCAGCACTACCCTGTAGTAATTGCCACATTCCTGAACATCTCTTTGGAGAGGCTTTTTTGAGGAGTTCTAAAACCAGAGCATCAAAGCTGAAAAATTGTAATCTCTTGTAAAGCAGTCAAATTTGCAATAAGATTTGGTGTCCCACAGTGTCACTAACATTTCAGAAGGATCTGTGTTGACCAAGGCAGGGGCAGAAATCATAGAAAGCAGTGCTGTCCCTGGCCTTAGCACAGTAGCTGGGCCTGAGTGTAGTGAGCCCCACCCCTGACCCAGGCTCAATCCTCCAGAGTTGTGGGCCATACCTATTGGGCTCTGATGTATCCACCTATCCTGGGCGCTGGTGATGACTGCATCAGCTATTTGAAGTGCAGTCTTGGGGGTCTTTTACTACTTGTTAATCCTTAATGTTAATGTCTAAGTTGTATGTGTTGTCAGTTGAGCTACTGTTCTAACTTTCGACAGTAAAGTTCATTTTGTTTATTTAAATAGTGAAATCTTCTATCTGTCTTCTCTTAGTAAATACCAGGGATCTGAAACTTTATCCACATCAAACCAAACCAAAAATTATTTGTCCCCAGCTGGACGATAACGCAGTTGTTTAGACTTGGCTTTAAATAAGGTGTAGACTTTAGCAAAACAATTGTTTCCAATGTACTGCAGTGAGGAAATTATTCCTTTCTCCTGTTATGTTTTAATTGCAATGCGTATTTTGCATGGATATAGCACACTTTGGACTCACCAAAACTGACACGGCATGTGTTAAGGTGGACATATTGTACTTTTGGAAGTACCGTGTATCAGATGGAAAGTGAAACAAACCTATCTGTCCACTTGTGTAGCTTACAGCTGGACATAAATGATCCTTTGGCATTACTTTCGAAGAAAAGAAATTCCCCTCTCTGCCTCTTCTAATTTCAAACTCTCCACCAGCATCAGAGACACATGATCTAGTGAGGAGTTATGGAGACCTTGCCATTGCATATTTGCAAAAGGCTGATTTGGGCAGTATTTGATCTGTATTTGAGTGGAGGATTTTGGTGGGGGAAAGGAGAGGGGTTAAGGCCACAGTGAGTTCAGACATGATCTTATTAAATGGTAGGATCAGGATTGTGATTTCAAATTGCTGCCTCCAGTTTCTCTCCTGGATAAAAAAAGCTGCTGTTGAAGCTTGTCTTAAAAAAAAGTGTAGTTTCTGTGAAACCAACTTCTAAAATGTTAGAATTGGAGCTGAAACACCATGTGCAACAACAGTTTCATTTCTTGTGATCAAAGTATTTATGAGCTGGCGATCTCCCTTCTAACTTTGGAATCATCACTTACCTAGAGACCAGCCAATATGTGAATGGCAGTATATACAGAGCTCAATGTACTTGTATCAACTTTCTCTTTGGTCAATGTGACTACAGCTTGTCTCTTTCAAAGTAAAAGCCAACAATCTCAGATGGTAAGACTGAGACCACCGCCACCACCACCCCCCCCCCCCCCCCCCCCCCCAAAAACCCCTGAAAAATATTACATGGTTGAATTGCCAAAATATTCTTCATTTCGAACAGATAAGGAAATGTGCAAGTAAGATGTTTAAAAATATAATTTGAGTTAGTTTTACAGAAGTTACAGCCAATTCTCTGTTTTAGTCACCTATGAATAGGTCTTCCACTCTTTCCAGTGATGCACACGTCCATTCATGGCTTACCTGTAAAGTGGGAATGCTAAGAAAAGGAAACCTGTAGAAGTTTACTTCCTCAAATAGTTTGACAGACTTGGATGGTGGTGTCAGAGTCATGAACAAAGAAAGTTGATTAGTCTGAGATCGCATGCCCAATGACTTGCTGATTATTAAAAAGTTCAGCTTGGTTCAGGCTGTAAAAGGGTGGTGTTTTCATTGCAGCCAGGTTAGCTAGTTGGACCTGAAAGTTATGAATATTGAGTTTTATTTTAAATCTTAAAAATAATATTTAGTTATGAACTTGAATGTTACGTGTTTCACTGCTTGGTGTTTTGCCCACTTTGTGTGTGAGAGCAGTATTACTGATGGTATAAAGACCAGATTGAAGCCTAAGACATTCTTTATCTCTTCTTTCTAAATAGGTTACATAAACTGACAAAATAACTAAACATTTAAGGCATCTGCAGACTTCTGTTAAACTAACAATTCCATTAAAGCAAAATTTTGTTTAAGCTTTTTAAGTAGTATTGAAGGTATAAGGAGCAGGATATTTTTCAGATTGACAGATGATTAAAAGCAACTAATCTCTGTATACTTGGAACAAGATTTGTTTACTCTCCTTTTCAGTCTAAATAATGATATATGGCTCCAAAACCTTTTTTTAAATCATTGAATGGAAAACATTACATAGCTATGTAGACTGAGTTTTGCAAAGAAATGTTTCTGAAGTTGAACTCCATTTGTTAAAATGATGGGCCCATGTTGTAACCACTCCCCTTTCAGATTCAAAGGGATGATCTTAATCCACCTGAAACTCATTTAATTTGAGTGAAAGTCAGGATCAAAACCTTGATTGATTGGCAGTATTTATAGTAGAAACTATGCCATTTGGCACCTAGTGCATAATATTCTTTTAATTTGTAGAATATAGTGTACCTGACTATTGATTTCAAATATTTAATTTCAGCAGGGTGAACTAGTGGGTGGCACGGTGGCACAGTGGTTAGCACTGCTGCCTCACAGTGCCAGAGACCCGGGTTCAATTCCTGCCTCAGGCGACTGACTGTGTGGAGTTTGCACGTTCTCCCCGTGTCTGTGTGGGTTTCCTCCGGGTGCTCCGGTTTCCTCCCACAGTCCAAAGATGTGTAGGTTAGGTGAATTGGTCATGCTAAATTGCCCGTAGTGTTAGGTAAGGGGTAGATGTAGATGTAGGGGTATGGGTGGGTTATGCTTCGGCGGGGCGGTATGGACTTGTTGGGCCGAAGGGCCTGTTTCCACACTGTAAGTAATCTCATCTATTCAGTGAGTGTTTATTAGATTTGGAAAAAAATGCCTTTTTTTAATGCTTTCAGACAAAATCATGCTGGTGTTCCAGGAGATAAGATTAGAGTATTACATAGATTAAGATTACAGTATTTTTCTGTTGAGCTTGTGTTTAAACATTATCTTTATAGTAAAAGTAAATGTAAGGTATTGTGTTCCAGATGCAATTTGATTGGTCAAACTGGCAGATTTGAAGCAAAATAGAATTTATTCATACAGTCTAGTTAAAATACAACAAAAGAAAGAATAAAGAAAATAATTGGCTTAGCTTAAGTCTGTTGGAAAATGTAATAGATTAGTTAGCTACTAAACAGTAGCTGCTCCAATATAGTAACATCCCACAAGCATAGCCTTGGCAAAAGGCAAACTCAGGAAACAGATTTTCTCTCATGCAACTCCAGTAGCCAAGAGGAAAAACAAGAGAACTCTGAGAGTGTGTGTAGCAGGGAGAGAGGTACTGCTACAACAGACCCAGCAACAGTTATTCCTGAAAAACTAAGCAACGAAAAATCCTGGTTCCGTGAGAGCTTTTAAATTCCAACTTTAAAAAAGAACCCAAGACCTAACAAAAGCTTGAAAAGGTTCAGAAAAAATTTATAAGGATGTTGCCAGGGTTGGAGGATTTGAGCTTTCAGGAGAGGTTGAATAAGCTGTTTTCCCTGGAATGTCGAAAGCCAAGGGGTGACCTCCTAAAGGTTTATAAAATCATAAGGAGCATGAATAGGATAAGTAGACAAGTTCTTTTCCCTGGAGTGGGGGAGTCCAGAACTAGAGGGCATGGGTTTAGGGTGACAGGGGAAAGATATAAAAGAGACCTAAGGGGCAACTTTTTCACGCAGAGGGTGGTCCGTGTGTGGAATAGGCTGCCAGAGGGTGTGTTGGAGGCTGGTACAATTGCAACATTTAAAAAGCATTTGGATGGGTATATGAATAGGAAGGGTTTGGAGGGATATGGGCCAGGTTCTGCCAGGTGGGACTAGATTGTTAGGATATCTGGTCGGCATGGACGAGTTGGACCAAAGGGTCTATTTCCGTGCTGTACATCCCTATGACTCTATGACTCTAAGCTGTTTTCAACACACATCTTTGTACCTATGTCTTAAAACCTTTCCTTTTTAAAAAAAAGACAAGACAACAATAACCTCTTCAGCTCATAACAGTATCATACTATTTTTCGGCATTCTGTTTCTGAGATCTACTCGTAGAAATAGTTTCTTTTTGTAAATGATTTTCAATAATTCATATGATGTGAACATTGATGGGAAAGTTAGAATTTATTATCTATTCTTAATTGCTATTCAAAAGGTTGTGAGAGTTGCCATCTTGAATCATTATAGTCCTTGTGATATAGAAGCAATAATATCATAGTGCTGTTTTGGACAGAGTTATTAAGTTTTGACCAGCACTAATGATGGTGTGATGGTATAGTATTATGACTGGATGGTGTGTGCCTTGGAGGGAACTTACATGTAATGGCTTTTCCATGCATCTGTTGCCCTTGTTCTCCAAGGTGGTGGAGGTCATGTTTGCATGTTGATGCCAAATGAGTTTTGACAAATTGTTGAAATAACCCTTGTAGATGGTGCATGCTTGTAGCCATTATGCACCTTAAGGTGAAGGGAGTGAATGTTTAAGCTAATTGAATGGGGTTTCTTGCTGGAGTGATGTTTCAGAAAGTGCGCATGCAGCCTTGAGGAATGACCTCAAAAGACAAGAAAAAGTACTGAATATGGCAGTTGTACCTGAGATTGGATAAATATTGAGGGTGGTTAAAAGGTATTGTGATATTGAGACAATTTAAAGATTAACTAATGGTTTGTTTTTTCTTCTGGAGATGTTTTGTTTCAAGTTACTGTGCTGTGAGGCTGGTTTAAAAAAAACAAGCAGGGCAAAGGTTTGCAAGACGGATGCAAGAGAGAGTTCCCAGTCAGGACTTTCCTGATCTTGCTATGACCTGGAAAGACTATCTCACTCATCACCTAATCATATTTCTCTCAAACTGACCAGTTACCTAATAGTGTCATCGAACGCTTGTTCCAACCTGTTGTTAAAAATGATTAGTTTATGTAATTAGTGCAGTTTCTATGTCCACCAGAGTTTATTGTCTCAACTGATTGAGTTCAGTGGTTTGGTCCATATCCACCTAAATTTGTCCAGATGTTTTGCAAGTCGTTCAGGAGATGGGTCATTCTCACTTTGCCAAATTTAATTGTCTCTAGTGGGCTGCTCTTGAAAACCTGGTTGTTTTGCTGTGGTTTTGTAGTACAAAGGATACAGCTGTGTCAGTGTTTGCCCATCTTAGAAGGACCAGCTCTCAGTTTAAATAAGTCACTTGAGATGCTGTTCAGTCTTTTAAAACTAAATTAGTGGTTTCAACCCATTCAGTAAGTCATCATTTTCAATGTAAAATGTAGTTTTATGAAAAATGATAGAAGTCATTTGAAGTCCAGTATTTGTTGCCCATCACTCATTTTCTTTTGAGAAGGTTGTTGCGAATGCCTTCCCTGATATCTGGCAAGTCATTTCACAGTTATCCATATTGCCATGGATCTGGAATCTTTATTTGTTATGGCAAGAATAAATGTCACTTTTTTTTGATAGTTCTGCATCTTAACTTATTTGTGATAAGGCATTCACCCACATTAATTAAAAATGTTAAAGTTAAGTTCCTGGTTCTTGGGTGAGTAAAGGATTTTCTTTGGGAATATTCAGACTTTTGTTCTAAGCTTGTTTGTTATGAATCGTCATTTTTGATACAATTCTATCCACAGATTGATCCCTATTTTATTATTTCTGGGAATGACAAGGGGTGGGTAAAATACACAGAATTGTGCAGAAAAATCAACTTAATTTAATATATTTTGTAAATAAAGGGATGCCATTGAGTTTAGGAGTTTAGCTATAGATGAAATGAACATAATTGCTAAATTAGGATCAAGTTTAAAAGGTAATCTTAAGAGTTTGAAAATAATGGTGTGTCGCCAGTGAACAAATGTGTAATATCTCGTGTTTGCAATTTATATATACAGTATATATAGTCTATCACTGAGATCTAAACACCAGACGACTGCTCTGCACAGTGTTACAAGAGAATTTGACAGGGCATCAGTTTGGCAGTGAGATTCAATTTACTAGATGATGGGGTAGAAACTCACAGCTATGTAATTTATTTTTTGGCAGTGTAGAACATATTAAGTTATTTATATTTTGTTGTCCTCCTTTATGCCACATAGATACTCATCTCAGTCAAGACTGGGCAGTTAATCCATCACCAGATCTCTGACAATCGCCGTGAACACGGTAAAGAGTAGGTTTTGTTTATGACTCCATGATATTTTTTCCTCCTGGTTCCACTGATTATGAGGAAAAAGTTTTATTTGTGAAATTGGAGGTATCAACTTGTATTCTGTAAATCTGTCGTGGCACATCAAATCTCTTCCAGTTGTGCTGTTGAGGCAATGGTGGCTATGATAATGCCGTATAGACATTTGTGGCAGAATCAGACAAATGGGTCCACTAAGGATTGTCCCCCCTGCAGCTTTCATTCTGAGTGACAAGTTGCTAATTAAGGGGCACCGTAGTTTTTTAAATGCCATTTTAACTCTACAATCTGCCTCATTGATATTTAGCTTTCTTTCCGGATGTCAAGAAACCTTGATGTGCAAATCAGAGCTGGTGCCTGGTGACGTTAGCTCACTGCTTCTTGTGAGGAGCCCTATGTTGCTTAGCACCAAACAGGGTCTCCAGGCACGATCCATGGGCACCAGCTGCTTGTAAGCTTTGTACACTGACATTGGCATCTAATGTTTGGAACCTCTCGTGACCATACAACATCCCTCCAGTACACTACCAGACACTCAGGAAGTGCAGGTCACAGTAGAAACGAGGTTTGAATCATTGCTACAAGGACACTTTGTACATGGGGATAGGCACCAAGCTAACCTAGATTGGACCAGGCTGCATCTCAGAATCGCTCCCTTGCTCATTTGGCTCATGCTTGCACCATCCATACCTTGTCCTGTTGTGCCAATTAGCACCCTGGCAGCTTGTGTTGCTGGTGACCGTTCTCCAATTTAGAAGTTGAACATCTTGATGTATGGCAGTGTGCTACATCAATCTCTCCTCTGCAGAATGTGCTGACAGACTATGCGGCAAAAATGGGTCTGGGCACTTCTTGTTTGGGGCTGTGCAGTCAGGTCACTCAAGTGCATGGATCAGGGTCAGTCCATTGGATCTGTCCACAGAATCTAAGGGTGGAAAGGGTTACAAACCCATGGATCAACCCACAGTTATTTTTTGATGTAGTAAAGGAAAAGCAAACCGGTTATTTAGAAATTATTTCAACAAATGTGTTTTTATAAATATAAACTATTCTTTTTTTCTTTACAAGCCTGCTTGAATTAGATGCCTGATACTGAGCTTATTGTTCTTCTCTTTGCAGGATTATCCAGAGCATTTCCTATGTGATCAATTAGATGCAAGTGTTGTAAAGGCATTTTTGTACATGTCAATTCCTAAGGGAAATTCCTATACCTTCTATTCAGTGTCCCCAGTTCAAAGTAATACAAGGGAGGGACGTGTATCTTCCAACTTATTTACACTTAGATGTTTGCTTGCCTAATGCCCTGGTTATACTACAACAATTTTACTTATTGGCTTTATTCCTTAACATTACTAATAGCATGCAGGAAAATTAGTGTGAAGAGCAATGACATACCAGGACTTGTAGTAATACTTAACAATAAGAAATAGCCTGACGAACACCAACATCACTTCCAGCAACTTTTGTATGCTAAAGTGTGTACACTTGAACATTACATTGGTTTTTCTGAATTTCCAACTAAGCTCTTAAGATGATATTGTCAACTCAGTAACAGTCTTTGTTTCAGACGGCTAAGCCATTCATACCTTATAAGGGTCTAACTGCCGATTCTGGTAGTTGAAGTCAATGTTAAAAATCCTGTGCTGTTATTTAAAGGAGATTCTGCTAGTTCTCTAGGCAACATTGCTTTTGATTGTAATGATTGAGGAAGCAAGTTAATTCTGCTATTAAACTAAATTCTTTGTGCAAAATGGCTGCCACATTTGCTAATGTAATAACCCCTGTAGCTGAAAGTGTGTGAAATGCTTTGAGGTGTTTGCGATAACATTTAAAGCATGCTTTTCCAGATCATCTTGGAATTGATTTGGTCCATTTGAATCCTCAAAAAAACTTTTTTTAAGTTTTAAAATTATTTGTAATTGATAGGACAAGGTGACGTTTTATTAACTTTCAGCAGATTTTATTATCCAGTGATATGTTAGTTTATTTGTTTTAAAAAACTTAAGTTATTTGAAGATGAAAGAAGATTTCTCAATGCACAATATCACCTCAGAGAAAGTGAGGACTGCAGATGCTGGAGATCAGAATTGAGGGTGTGTTCCTAGAAAAGCACAGCAGATCAGACAGCATCCGAGGAGTAGGAGAATCAACATTTCGGGCATAAGCCCTGATTCCTGTTGAAGGGTTTATGCCCAAAATGTTGATTTTTCCTGTTGCTTGGATGCTACCTGACCTACTGTGCTTTCCCAGCAACACATTCTTGATGCACAATATCATCTGTCATACTGGAAAAATTCCCGTATGGACTTGTTTGTGATACAGCCAGTTAACATCTCTAAGTGGCTGCTGACTTATTTCTGTTGGTGGTAATACTAATGAACAACATTTACCTGTGCAATCACAATTTTATCAGATTATGGAGAGCATTTTCCATTAACTCGGTGCTAGATCTTCTTGAGGGTAGCAGAAATCGAAACTACCATTGTCTAAATGATAAACACTCATGTAAATTTCTAAATTGCATTCATCAGATCTGCTGAACATAACTTAACAGTACATTCTCTGCAATTTGAAAGAATGAGAGGCGACCTTATTGAAACTTGCATGATTCTGAATGGGCTTCAACAGAATAGCTGTGAAATAGTTTGCGCTGGTCATCTGGAATCTACAGCAGGGAGACAGTCTTGGGATAAGGGGTTGAACATTTAGGATTGAGATGTGAAGTGTCTTCAGACAAAGGGTTGTGCATCACTGGAATTCTCTGGAGTTTCTGTCACTGAATATAATTAAGGCTGTGGTCGATAAAGTTTTGGACCCGAAGAGCATGAAAGGCTGTGGGGAATGGACAGGAATGTGGAGCTCAAGCTCATGATCAGCTGTAATGAACAGGCTCAATGGACAATATAGCTTCCCATTGCTTGTACTTGTGTGTAATGATGTCTGCAAAGAGATTGACTATCACTTTCCTTGTAATTTTCAGCGTAATATTACATAAAAGTCACAGTGAGCTATTTTCTTCCTGATGAAATCTGTGCATAAATAACTACTGGTTACATGTTAATTTCCTTGATTAATTGTATTATCTTTTAAGTTACTACTTCTGAAATGCAACTTCTTTATATTGTCTAATCTCCGCTTGTAAAAGTGTGAGGATTCCTACATGTGAACCACTTCCAACGACCACAGATACATGGCTAAACATTTAAATGTGATGCAGCCCAAATCATCATAACAGAGATTGCTGGAGTTTGACAGTGATTTTTGACATTCTCTTGAAAAATGTTTAATGTAAGACCTGTGACTTAATTAATTTGAGAGCTGTAAATCTTATCCACCCCCGAGTATTTTTGGCCTTTGTTCCCCTTAGGAGTTTAGAATTCTCTGTGTAGTCACATTTCCAACTGATGTATCTTTGTTTTGCATAATAATGGTGGAAGAAGAGCTGTCTTTTAAATGTCAAATGCCATGAAAGGAGATAGCACACACTTTTTTGCACTTTTGTTATTATCTCAACTGGTGGCTCTGTGTTTACAGATGAATTTTACAAGAAATTTGGGCACAAATTCCTATTAGTAAGATTGTGGCATAGAAACCATCTAATGAGTTTTGGGAGAACCCAAGCAAATATTTCTGACCAAGTTTGTGTAGTTAATGTACATGTTTCCATCATGGCTGCTAACTGGTTTTCTCAAACTACTATTGGTTTGTTCCTCAAAAGCTAAGAGTTTATCTGTTGAAGAGTTGATTCGTAATGTTTAGGAGATGCCCAGATTCAATCCAGAATCTGTTCCAGTGGTTGGTAATGAGGAAGCTCTTATTGACCACAGTGCTGCTAGGTTAAGAATGGAATATTTGGCTGCAGTGAATTGGCCTGCTTGATCTGCCTCATGAATAGTGACCTCTTTGAGGCAATAGGGCGTCACCCATAATCCTGCAATTATATGCCGTTAAGCATTTAATAATAGGAGAGTGTAGCTGGAAGGGGTTCACAAGCAGCAACTCATTACATAAAGGCATCACTATGATAATTCAATAAACATTTGACGCGCCACATAGTTAGATCAGTATAATTGTAACAAAGACTTCTATACCCTTTGTTCTTCTTATGCCTAAGTCTATTGATATCAAGATGATGGCAAGGTAGGGGATAATCAGGCTCCCAGCTCTGTCTGATCCATCTCACATGATCGGCGACATCCTTTTTATTTCATTTCTTTTCTCATTTAATTCTCTTTTCTTCCTTCTGTGGTTGTGGGGAGCTGTCATGCTGCGGATCCAGTCCGTTCCTCATAGGCATGGTGATTGTGGTGTGAGTGGCTGCTCAAACATTCATGGAGTGGTGTCTGTTCTTTTTCTCTGATGTTTTGGCAGCGTTTACTTGAGTGACTATCTGTTGGTCCTCGGGAGTTGATTTGGATGGCTGGTCGGATCTCTGAAGTTGGGAATGGATCTTGCTCCTCGAGTTAGTGCAGTCTCCTGGCTATGTTGGTGGCTGGAGACAGCCTTGGCAGAGACCATGTTCTAGATCTGGTCAGCGGTGGCAGCAACTGCTTCAGCATGCTTCCACCTTCGTGTTTCAGCTTCAGGAACAGCTTTGGTGGTGTCCAGTAAACATTTTGGAAATCAAGAAGCTGTAGATGAAGCACAAAATGAAATTTGATCTAAATTTATATGATTGATTTATTTTTATAATTTATGTAATTAAAATGGCACCAGATTATGGCAACTTGTACTCTTTTTACTGTATTTTCATTAATACATGCAACATCAAATTGCTATACTATGTGCAGTGAGCAGTTTTGTTTAAATGTTTGAATCCAGAATATTTAACACAAATAGTGCTGGTTAGATGTCATAAGAATCACCTTGGGATGTGCCAACTGTAGAATTCCTTTGCTTAAGCATAAGCTTACTGCAGTTAGTCACCAGTTGATTTGTAAAATCAATTCCCCTTCTCAAGTCAACCAACCAGTGAGGAGAGTTAAAGCCCACAGTGTCTGACTAATTCAAAATTGTCTGACTAGGAAATGTCTGAAAGAATGTCTGACTAGGAAATGTCTGAAAGAATGTCTGACTAGGAACTACTTTGGACAATAATGTGTGAGGTATATATTGCTTAAGAAAAACAAAATCATTGACATTTTCCTTACATGATTATAGAAGTTCATGAGTGGTGATAAATATTTACATTTAGGTAAAGATTAAAGTTGCATCATATGTTTTGTTAGTTTGCATATTGAGTTTACTGAATGTAAGATAATAGAAGCTAATTTATAAAGTTGGTGAATAGACCCAAAGTAATTGGAATTTTAAGGGTGGCCCAAGTTTACTTAATATCGCCAGTGTTGTAAGTAGATAATCAATAAGCATTTGGTAGCCCTCTCAGCTTAGTACTAGAGCCAGTGAGTTTGGTAAGATTGAAGTTGTCCCCATTAGAGAGATAAACTATTAATGTGGGAACTCAAATCAAACAGGTGGTTTGAAAGTAAATATAACTAGTTGAAGACAACTCAGGGTGCCATGTTGCAATGGGGATAGATTGCAGGGAGGTATTTGTGTTGATTATGTTTTATCCATATGATTTCTCACAGAAGTAGGCTGTTGGAAACGGTTTTGAGAGAAGCAGAGAGAATCGGTCAGAAGCTGTTGACCACTAACTGAGAGCTATCTGAATCAAGAATGTTTTCTGATTTGGAAACACTGAGAAGGAAAGCAGCGTGACGCAGGCTTCAGTTGGGATGTCCGCAACTATGAGATGCTTAGGGAGAGTTGGAGGGTTTCTTAGCTGGAGGTTAATGGAGCAGCAACAAAAAAAATTTTGTACCTCAGATAAGAGCAAGAATACTGAGGAAATCAAAATTAATTCCTGAAAGCAATAGCACACCCATGTTTGGTCCCATGAGCAGTTTGGAAACAATAAAGGTCCTGTGAAGTAACTGGGATCTCTTGGATGGAAATTTAAGTGAAACAGAATGTGCTGTTGACATTTTTGAGTGTAGGTGTTTATGAAAAATAATTTAAAGTTAGTACTACTTGCTCTGTTTCAGTCTTGTACGGTAAGAGATTTTTTAAAATTCAAGATTGCAAATCTTGTGGCATAATGCTTTCAGTTAACTACAAGTTTGAATTTATATTTAAATGTTACTGGTTTCCAAGCAGATGATGATACTCATTTTTGGAATATCTTGCAGCTGGAATATGTAGCATTTAAATTTATTGAGTCTGGGGAAAATTAGAAGAGTGTACAGCAGATCCAATCTCTCGAGTCTGCAATCAAAGAACTGCATCTATTCTACTGAATTTGGAAAGGCATTAGAATGAACATTTTAGCAAATTTTGTTTGTCAAACTTTTCATCAGAGATTTAGAAAAAAAAACAGCCAATACCTAAGTGTATACATTTTAAAAAATTTTCGAAATAAGGTGTGTTTTAAGTACTCTACCAGACCACAGGGTGACACTGTTGTTGCTAGGGTTTATGAAGTGATCTTATTGGAAAAAATGAATGATTGATTGTTTGGAGCACAGATTTTAGTGTTTGTAGGACAGTATTGAATTACTGCAAATTGTAAATGAACTAGCTGGAGAATGAATGGAAGGAAAGAGATTAGTATTAGATGGATGCTATTGTGCCCATATTGGAGCAAATTGAGTCTGAACTTGGCAGCTTTGGTGTACCTCCTTCTGAATGGATATTTAAGACTTCGTACAGAGATGCCAGCATGTTATTACTGTCGTTTGTTGCCAGTGGGTTTTAACTAGTTGCTTTTGTGTCACTGGGTCTGATGCCATGATAAAGCCTCAGCAAAGAATGCCAGACTCTCTTCTGAGATTTGAGGGAATAAGATAACTTCATTTCTAAGTTATCAATGTAGCATCTGTGTTTTTTAATAAAATCATTGTTCTAACTAGTTGCCATAATCAGCACTTAAATGATAATCCTTTAGGTTTCTCAAAGGATTGTCAAGTATTTGAGATACAGTAACTAATAGCGGAAGGCTGCCTCATAACTTTTAAAATTATATGGTGTTGACTGAAACATTGAAACAAAGACTCCTTTTCAGGTGTGAATCTGTAATATGATCAGTGCCAGATTTCATTTCAACCTCATGTTAAAATATAGGTTCAAAATACACTTTAAAAAATTAATTACAAATAATGCAGAATACTTAAACAAATTACAATGCAATACAAAGCAGGAAGACTATAAGAGAAAAAGATGGCTCTCTTTATGATTTGCAATATCCAATGCTGCGTGTATTATTTCAGTCTCCTCTTGATGTGCTCATCTGAAGATACAATGCTATCAGTGGAACATATCACCAGATAAATGAGGAACAATTAAGAAAAACGAAATCATTGATATTTTCCTTACATGATTATAGAAGTTCATGAGTGGTGATAAACATTTACATTTAGGTAAAGATTAAAGTTGCATCATATGTTCTGTTAGTTTGCATATTGAGTTTACTTGAATGTAAGATAATAGAAGCTAATTTATAAAGTTGGTGAATAGACCCAAAGTACATAGAATATGGGTTCTCAAAGTTTTAACAAAGTAGTTGGTGTTGATCTCATATTTTTAAACCTCAATTGTCTTTACTTATTCAGATGGCTCTTGTATACAATTGGACCAAAACAAAGTTAATGTTACAGAGTGAGTGATGTAAGAGGTCACTGCCATTTACTGGACTAGCAACGAAAGGGATGAAGTTAGTATGGTCTCACCTCTTCAGAAGCTCATACCAATCAACCATGTAGATTAGTTTCCCTACAGTGTGGAAACAGGCCCTTCGGCCCAACAAGTCCACACCGACCCTCTGAAGAGTAACCCACCCAGACACCTTTCCCTCTGACTAATGCACCTTACACTATGGGCAATTTAGCATGATCAATTCACCTGACCTGCACATCTTTGGACTGTGGGAGGAAACCAAAGCAGACAGAGGAAACCCATGCAGACACTGGGAGAATGTGCAAATTCCACACAGACAGGCACCCGATGGTGGAATCGAAACTGCGACCCTGGTGCTGTGAAGCAGTAGTGCTAACCAATGAGCCACTGTGCCACCCCAGTCAGGTTGCACACAATATTGCTGTATTAAAGGTAAAACACCGTAGATGCTGGAAATTTAAAACAAACAGATGGTTGAAAGAAATGCAGCAGGTCTAGCAGCATCTGTGGAGAGAGAAACAGAATTTATGTTTCGAGTCAAGAATGGCTGTTATTCAGAATATGAATTATTGCGGACTTTGTTTCTAGAAATAATTGTGTTGAACATAAATCTCTGGGTAATAACCATTATTTCATTGGTAGAGCCATGAGTTGAAAGTCAAGATCAGATGCACAAAACAAACAATGTACTGCAAGGCATGGGTTAAGTATGTTGGATGATTGGTATCAGAAATGTCATCGGTTTGACATTTGGAGTGAAATCATAATCATTTATATTCATGTTTCTTATTTCGCTGTTTGATATCGTTAATGAATAATTTGAAGTTGTTAACTTCCTATTGAATCATTGAACTTGCTGCCTAGGTGGCATTTATGCTTCAAATGGATTTTCCTATACCCTTTCATCTTAGTCGATCTGAATACTTAATTTATTCTCTAATATTTATCTGGCTTGCCTTTTATATGTAAAGGCCAGTAATGATTTTATTCTTTTCCTGAAATCCCAAAAACCCAGGTATTTTCTAAAAGAATGAAGCCACAATGTTCACGGTTTAAATGAGAAAAATGTATAAAACATGCTCAAAACTACATTCCACCTTAAATAGTCACTTGCATTGAAGACTGCAGAAGTGTACTAAACACAGAGACTTACTTATTTTCTAATCTAAAATTGTTCACTCAAATTTGTTGCACAAAGTTTGACTTGCACCCCAAACCCAAGCCAGACACTTATCGCAAAATCAAAGATAAGCCACTTGGTCTGAGTACTGCTTTAAAGGTTCAGGTATGGGTTGAGATTTTCTGGGGTCTCTGTTTACTTTTGAAAATATTTTCACTTCACATCTCCTCCAGCTTGCCCATCCTTATAGACATGATGCTCAATACCATAGAGAGCAGTCGGAGTCAGGTTGTTAAGTATATTTGAATCTCAGAGTTGCTTTTACTTAGTAACGGGGTAGAGAGTTATGGAGAGAAGGCTCGAAGGTGAAGTTGAGAATCATCAGGTCAGCCATGATCTCATTGAATGGTGGAGCAGACTCAGTAGGCTTCTGCTTCTGTATCTTAACATTTTAATATAGATGTGCTTACAGCTTAAGTGCAGTCAATTCTGGTCAAAACCCTCCTGGAACACTGCTGCTGACCTTTAATGCTGGAAATTTGCATAGGAAACTCTCTCTGTCTTCTCAGCTTGGCTATCCTAGAGGGTTGACTCACTCTTAGTGACATCGTTTAGCTAACAAGTGGTTCAAACCTTTCTCACGAGCACTCAGACTTTCTGTTGAAGTCTCTTTGAAAGAGGTGTACTGCAAGTTTGTTCAAAACTAAAGCTGTGCTGGATTCTCAACTCCACCATCCAGAAACATCACCACCTACAATTAATTTATTATTGATCATTTAAGTACAGTCTGTTCTGCTATAACATTGGTTTCTTCAATGCAAATTGGCTTTAACATGATTGAAAAATTTAGACTGTTAAACGTAGGATACGAGCTCTTGGCTATTACGCAGTTCTGGCCCCAGTGGTTTAAATGGTGCAGCTATTGCATGATTTTCTTATAACGTGAGATCGCATGAGAACGGAACTATCACATTATATCAGAACTGACTGTATTTGTCTCCTGAAACGTTGGTCACATGATCAGTTACTGACAGTGAAGAGTTTTACCAGAAATTACCACCTAAATTTAAAATCTAGGTTCATCACAGAAGGCATGTTATAAACAAAACCCAATCATGGGATGTGGGGATTGCTGGCTTAGCCAGTATATTGCCCATTTCTAATTGCCCCTGAGAACGTGGTGCACCACCTTTAAATGCTTGTAGTTAAGGACTCCCTAAATGTTTAGACGTGGCACAGTGGGGGAATGACAATGCAAATTCAAGTCAAGCTATCAAAGTAAAGATAAACTTGCATTGTCTAAAATATCTGGAAATACACCATTGGAAATTCTCTAACTGTATGCTATGCTTCAGCAGGTATATCAAAATGAAGAACAGTCCCAAAGTCATTCCCAATTATTCCAAGATGAAACTTTGTGTCTTTTGAGACCTATTCCCATCCCCTTGAATTTTTCTGGATGCTATTATCACGCGCAGTGCACACCTTGACTCCTCTGATTTTTTTTCAAGACGCTTGTTTCTCTTGTGGCAGAAATTAAATTGCTGAAAGAATCTTGCTTGGTCATTAATACAAAGCAGCTCTTTCGCTTTTGCACAGTACTGTTTTACTTTGGATCTGAAATGTTGCTGTCCTTTTCTTGAAAGATAGCTCACCTGAACGAGTTTATTTCTACATGGCAAAGGGTTATATTAATTTTTCTCTGAACTGAAGTATTTATCAGGAATGCTAATTGCATATTCCTTTTTAGAATTCTTTGTTTAAGGAATATTTTCAAAACTTAATCATCTGTAATGTTCAGAATTCATGGTGTTTGTAGGTCCCTTTGCTACTCTACCCCATTTAGACTGTTACTCCCTGAAGCTCTCTTCTGCCTACCAAAATGCATCATCTCTCACTTGCCTTTTGCTAGAGAATATTTGCTGGTTGCATGCCATTTTGGTTGTGTCTAGGGTCAGAGGAGTTTAGAAATTTTACTGAGTTGGCCAAGCAGGAATTATAAATCTCTTCGATCTTATTTCGACTTCATCTTTTGCCAAACCAAGATTATTGAAATCTGCTTTTTGATTTTATCTTACATAGGGCAGAGTTTAGGCAACAACATGATGTGAATAGCATTAACTTGATAGAAGAAAGATGAAAACCTTCATTGTTGCAATTCCTTCACATTTGGAATGCAACATCATTTTGTTGGTTCCAGCCATAAATGCATGTGACTACCTTCGTAAAAATGTGATCAAAATCCTGTGGATAGGTGGAACCATGTCTGATTAATAAATAGGATATGTCATTTGTGTGTATTTATTTACCTTTGGAACATCCAAGGACAGTATCTTTTTTTTAATATTGCATTATTGGCAGATGTACACGCGATATAGTACTGAATCGAGGTTTGCCTCAGTTGTGTCTCATAACCTTTGCTTTTGGCTAAGATGTTTTTTGCTTCACTAAGAACACTGTGACTACCATGTTTCCTTGGTAAATTTCAGCTGATGTGGCTTAGGTTGTGCTTCTCAGGTTGTTAGGTTAACAAATCAAAATAACATGTCTGCTTAAATATGCATTGGGCTAATAAACATATCTTTCTGATTCTGAGTTCTGTTAATGCAGCTGTTGGTCTACAGTAAAGTCAAGCGTACTTTTTTGTTAAATAAATGTATAGAAAATAAAATTGCTCCCTAAAATGAACCTACATTAAAAATCAATCTCTTTCTATCACAGGATTTAAAAATTAACTTTTGTTGGTCATATTACATTTTGTGTGCAGAAATTGCTTTCAGTTTGCTACCACACATTACAGTTAAAACTTCCTTTCGAATGTTTCTATTTTACACAATCGCAATTTATATGAAAAGCAAACACTGGTTGCATGGAAATGAAGGATTTCATAGTAGCTGGTGAGTATTGGGTGAGTTCCAATGCTAACCACAGCAGTGAAATGCAAACATGAGCTCCATGTAGCAACTAAAACTTTGGCAAAAGCTGGCTTTTAAGCACTGATGTGCAAGTCTAACATGGTTTGAACCTAAGCTTCATTCCTAATTTACTGAGCTAGCAGCTGAGAAATTTCATTGTACATTTCCCACCCTGAGTAACAACAGAAATATTTTATTCTCAAAGGTAATAGTTTTTTTCCCTCCAGCCCTCTGCTTCAATATAACCACTTAATTGCATGTTCTTTCTTTTTAGTAGCTGTAGTGAAATATTATTTTCATCTTTTGTGGAAAAATTGTGAAATATTTCAAGTTTTAACAAAATATTGCAAGCTGTGAATATGCTGTCATTAGTAGATTCAGTAAAGAATGAAACCATATAATGAAACCATATTTGGTTTTGTTGATCATGCGTTGATCTTTTCAAATTGTCTTTTTATCTTAAAAATCATAATAATTGAATACATAATGTAGAAATAGGGTTGCAAGAATTCTGTTTGGTAATCTTACCCAATAGCAATATTTAGTTTTCTTTTAAATGAACATTTGTAGTGGAACTTAATTCCCGTTGGCTAATTTGCACAGATTTTGATGAAAACAGAAGATATGCAGATTCTTGGTAAGAAAAATAGAAGCAAATTGACTGGCTAAGATGATAGATCTGTGCTATTAACTTGAATAGTTTCACTAAATTAGCAATTAGTGACCAGCCACTAATATGACCTTAAAGTTAGAAAATGATTAAAGCCATGAGTACATTAAAGTGCATTTTTTGTTGCCTTTGGGGAGGCAGAAGGAAAAGTTTCAGGAATCTGACTTTGGTTGCAACACTTGGGGAAAGAGAGAGGCAGCGAGAGCAGACAATCCAGCAATTATTAAATGAATTACTATCTTGAAAAATTTTAATTGGGATGATACTTCAGTTTTGTTTGAGTCAGTAAAGCATCCGTTCACTGTCAAGTTTCTTCCTGAGGTGAGTTCTTCAAACTTGTCTGTCTGATATCTTTCTTTGCAGGGGAACATCAACCAAATGCAGTTGTAGCTTGGAACCAAGATATGTGACACAATAAATAATAGCTATTGCTACAATTTGGATGGATCCTAAATGTGCTGTGCAACTATGTGGTTTGCATGACATGTATTGAAATTTCAGTATCATGATTATTGGGAAAGAATATTCCTTTTTTCATGGTAGGAGGCAAAATTTAAGATGTATGTTTTCAGATCCAATTCGAAATTTGAGGTATTTCATTTGGATGTCTTACATAGGGAGCTCAGTGAAGATTGTTTATAATGATCTATGAAAACTTGCTGAGGGATATTGACCTTCTTTTGAGTAGTACAAGTTGATAGATAGTCTATTGTATCACTTAAGGCCTTTGGAATTTAAAGTCAGGTTACAACTGGTGACGGTCTTCCAGTTAATCTTATGCCAATGACACTATGGTTTATGGCATTAGCACACCCCCCAAAGATGTCATTGTTGGACTGATGATCAAGATATAGTTTAATAATATAACTAGGGAAATAATTTTTAAGGTAGCTTCATGTATAATATTTTTTGTGGACTTGAGTTTGAAGGGTTGTGGATGCCTGGACATAGAGCAATAAAAAGATATTTACACTTTTTTTTTAACAAGGCAGTTTCTAAAGGTCACGTGTCTAGTGTTAACTATTTGTTTACTGTAGCCACTTTGCATTGGTTTACGAATGTTGTTTGCAGCTTCTACTTTGGAATTGATTGGGTTTTTCAGTTAGTAGCCAGCCTGGCAAAGGAAATGGACTTCTTAATCCAGCTCTCCTATTTGTGAAAAATCTCTTGTTAGTGGTTCCAGTGTAATATCTGGATCCCTGGTGTGTATAAATTCTGAATATCTAATTGAAGGATCCCTTCTCTTGTGGATTCCTTTCTCCCAAAGGAATTTAGTTTTTAAAAGGAGCCAATTTAACCTGCAGCCTTAAGTTAGTGAAAGAGAGCGAGTTTATTACTTAAAGTGAGAAGGAATAAAAATGTAACATGTACAGATCTGGAATAGGGTCAGAAGTCAGATGACACTAGGTTATGGTCCAACAGGTTCATTTGAAACCACAAGCTTTCAGAGTATTGCCTCTTCAGGTAAAATGATGAAGGGACAATGCTTCGAAAGCTTGTGATTTTAAACCAACCTGTTGGACCATAATCTGGTATCAGCTGACTTCTGACCTTGTCCAACCCAATCCAACACCGGCACCTCCACATCAAGATGAGGAATAAGAAATGCTTTGACTGTGACTTTAACGGGACATTGGCACTTGAATACAGGCTAATACACAGAGTACCTTAGTCCACTAACATACCAGGTTTCAAGCTTGCTTTTAACCTCTATCTGTGTGTACTTCTGAAAAGGAAAATTGCAAACAAGTCTGTTGCCTAAACTACTGTCCTTTGTCCACCATTTTTGTCACAGTCTGAGATACTCACAGGAGATGACAGTTCAATTTGGAGTACATTTTTTCCCTTCAGAGGACTTTTTGTCACCTTCATGAATATCATTCCTGAAGTCCAGAGAGTCACTGGATTCACTTCAGTCATCTTTTGGCTTTATACTTTTCTCTGAAAAACATGGCAGAACTGAGAGCTCAATCTGTCCATAGTTGATTCGGATTATGATCCAGAGGCATGACAAAGTGAATCGGGAAGTAGTAAAACACTGCATTTGTTGCCTGTAATCGTGCCACTGTAGTGCTTAGTACTTTTCATAGTGTAAATCAAAACATTGGCATGAGTTGACAGTTGAAGAATTGATCAGGTTTGAATTTATGATAAATTGTATTAATGGGATGCTATTGTAGATTGGAGGATGTTGTACTGATCATAATGACCACCTAGTCTTCAGGTCCTTGTTATATTAGCACGAATGTAGTGCTAATTCTCCTCTTTGAGTGGGTTTTAAACAAAATGTAAAGACAGTGCAGAACAAAAAAGAATCAATGTATGAAAAAAAGTGTGTTTCAAACTAAGTTGATACTTTAGTGGTTAAAGATTGAAAAAGAATGATAATTGTATAACATCTCCACTAATTGTTTCAGGGACACAAGGAAATCTGTTGATGGATCAAGGAGATGAGTAGGTGTAGCATTATTCTTGGAAACTTTTGATATACACTTATTATTTGAGATGACAAAAGTGTAAAAGTAGAGAATTAATGGAATTTCTGAAGCTAAAGTATTTTAAGCTCTATGTTTGTATACAAAATTAAGGGTGCTATTATGTGCGGCTAAATGTAAATAGATCAGGTAAGTATGATGGGTAAGAATCATGGAAGTAGCTACCGTAACACAATAGGATTTTAAGTTAGCATTTACTGGTTAAAACTACAATTACCTCAAAGAAGGTGACTGTGATTGTTGGTGGTCAGTCATCTCAGCTCCAGGACACCACTCTTCGGGTTCTTTGGAAGATTATGCTGGCCCATCAATCTTCAGCTGCTTCATCAATTACCTTGCTTCTGTCATAAGCTCTTAACTGTGAATGTTCACTGATTACTGCATCGTGTTTGGCACCATTCATGAAACTGCAGAGGTTGAAGCAGTCTGAATCCGAATACCACAAGAGCCTGGACAGTGTCCAGGCTTAGGTTGACAAATGGCATGTCTTCCAGCACCACTAATCCAGAATCTGGTTTCCAGCATCTGCAGTCATTGTTTTTACCTCATTGACAAATGGCATGTAACAATCACACCTCAGTGCCAGGCAATTCCTGGCACTGAGGTGTGATTCTGACAGCATGACTGTGAGGCTGTTGCTGAACCTGTCTGAGTGACAGCTCTCCTACTATTGGCAATGACCCTCAGATGTTGGCAAGAAAGAGTTTGTAGGGTCAACTGGACTGAGTCTGTATTGGTGTTAGGTGCTACATCCAATTTCAATTTTTTTTTTTGGAGGTTTTAGTGATCGATACAACTTAATGGCCATTTTTGAGAATCAACCACATTGCTATTGGTCTGGAATGACACATAGGCCAGACCAGGTTGGGAGGGCAATTTTATTTCCCTCATGGGCATTTCTGAATGAGATGGGTTTTTACAATAATCAGTAATTATTTCATAGTTATCATTTCTGCAGCAACACCTTTTTATAGAAGAAGACCTCTCAGAACTAAAAGTAAGACATGTCAATAAATACTTTGATCCATTGTTTTAACTTTTCAAAGCAAAATACTGTCAATGCCGGAGATGTAAGATAGTGCAAGAGAAGCTCAGCAGGACTAGCACAGTTATGGAGAGAAAAAAAAACAATATTTTTAATCCAGTTGTTCAGAGAATAGCCATTGGACGCGGTGTTCACTGTTTTTGTCTCCACAGCTGCTGCCAGAACTGCTGAGTTCCCTAGCACTTTGTATCTGATGGGTGAAAGCTCAGAATAGAGACTTGGATATAATGTTAAATGTAAGAGTTTTGGTATTGAAATGAGAAATGCTTCTTGAGGAAGCAGAACTGAGTGATGTCAGGGCCATGTCACTAGTTTAAGATTAGGTTAAGTGAATTGAGAGAAATTGAGAGAAAATTATTCGGAATGGGGTCTATGCAAGTATCTGGAATTGAGACGAGTACTCATCTGAAAGATAATCATGAAAACCAAGTAGTTGGATCAAGCAGTCTGCTGCAGTTGTAGTTATTTCTGTGTAACCTATACAACTGAAATTTGGTGCAGTGTGGTTATTCCATATGAGATATTGAAACTGTATTCATGCTATGAACACAGGATCATATACTTAACATTACAACAGTTATTACAAGAATAACTAAACAGTTTCTTCCTTTTGCTATAGTAATAAATTTCATGATAAGATCATGGATATTTTAGACTATTATATATGTCTGTTTTCTTTCCCAGGTTGATGCTTTGAGGTTGCGACTTGAGGAAAAAGAAAGCTTTCTTAACAAAAAGACAAAACAGCTGCAAGATCTTACAGAAGAAAAAGGAACACTAGCAGGAGAGATACGTGATATGAAAGATATGCTGGAAGTGAAAGAGAGAAAGATCAATGTCCTCCAAAAGAAGGTAGGCCTTCAACCTAAGAGTTTAGTAAGTGATGGGTTTCTATTCACTGTTAAAGTTGCAGTTAGAACATTATTCTTTGGTGTGTCTGTTATGTATCTAAACTATAGTGCCAATCAAAGAAACTTCTGAGATCCAATACCAAGAATGTACAAAAGGTTTAAGATGAGAGTCATCAGCCCATCAAGTTTCATTGATGCAGAATTTAGTATTTCCATAAGAAGTTTTTTCTTATTCTAGCCAAAAATCATCATCATCACATGCTGGCTGTTCTGTGAAGAAGAAATCCTCTTTGTCAGTTTTACTTCAGTCTATGGCATTTCATGCTCTCCACTAAAACATTGACCTTCCAAAATAAGTGCTCAGTATTGTAAGGCATGGTTACTTTATTTTTCATGTGCCCCTCATGATGAATTAAGTGGTCATAAATATCATACATCCATGTGGCCTGAAGCTTGCTGATGCATAAACCTGATAACATTTAATCATTGTGTTTGCTCCGCTGCTAATTTATGGATGCTATTCTGACTGCTATTGTAAACCAGATCAAGATGCAAGTTATTCTTTATCGTGGTCCTTGTCACAATGGGCCAGAGAAATTTTATGCCAAAATTGCAGGTCTGATTTTATTGCTCTAATTCTAGTAAGGTATTCCAACTTGCATTGGATTGATGTAAAGTCAGTTATTATTGTGTTAACACTGATTTTACTGATACCTCGTTTCATATTGCGAAACGTACATTTTCTATTAATTCTGATCCTTCTCTGCCATTAACTGAAGCCAGTTTCATTTTGTGGCTTCTTCAGGGTGTCAACTGACTTTATTTAAGTTGCAGGTTTCATTGAATGTAGAAGATAATCCCACCATCTTTTTAATTCTTCTGGCTGTCTGACCTAATGAGTATTTACGAACTTCCTGTTCCAATTTCAGATTTCTACCGTCTGCAGTAGTTTGCTTCTGCAACGAAATAATTTCTACAACACAATTTCCATTGCTTTTTTGCATCTTTAAGTTGAGCATTTGAGATGCTTAATGTTGGCCTATATTTTTCTTTGAATTTTTTAATCCGTTTTTGTTTTATTTCTTTGCTTGGACTTGGGTCTCCTTTCCTATCATTATTTTCACAATATTTGGCACTATTACTTTGCAGTCAAGAGTGTGGCTCTGGAAGAGCACAGCAGGCAGCATTCGAGGAGCAGGACAATCGCCATTTTGGGCCTGAGCCCTTCACTGTTGCTTTGCATCTAATTTCAATGAAAAATATTTTGAGTCTAAGGAAAGCCTTTCTCAGTGATCCCCCTTATACGGGGCTAATAAGTTCACCAATCAGCTCAGGACAGTCTATTAATTATAAATCAAATTCCATTCAGCTAGCATCCATTTTCCAGCCATTCACTTGTCATCCTAATTTTGTTAGCTAACTCTCTGCCTTTTCCAAAGTTTATTAATAATTCAGAAAACAGTCTGTTTCATCTAGTTTTAAAACATAATGCTGCTTATCAAGGCACTTCTTATGTTCTCTTCTCATAACATCTGCAGCATTTTGAATCTCTAATCCTTTTAGACAAGTTGCATTCCTGTCAGCTTGATGTTTGCCATAAAAATAACTTCATAATTGCTTCATTGAATTTCCTAATGCACCTTCTAGTTTTTGCCTTTCCACAGTTTTTCACCTTTTCATTAATTTGCACTCACTTTTTTCATCAGTGTTTTCCTCTTGAGTAACATTTTCCCTTTTCTGAAGCTTCCTGTCATTGTTTACTCCAGCTTAGTGAAAAACAAAGAACAAAGAAAATTACAGCACAGGAATAGGCCCTTCGGCCCTCCAAGCCTGCGCTTGAACTCGTGACCGCTAGTAATTGAGTCCCACACTCTGGGGGGAAAAAAGCTTCTTGTTATCCACCCTGTCTATACCTCTCATGATTTTGTAGACCTCAATCAGATCTCCCCACAACCTTAGTCTTTTTAACAAAAATAAGCCTAATCTGTGCAACCTGTCCTCCTAGCTAGCACCCTTCATACCAGGCAGCATCTTGGTGAACCTCCTGTGCAACCTCTCCAAAGCATCCATATCCTTTTGGTAATGTGGCGACTCAAACTGTGCGCAGTATTCCAAATGTGGAGAACCAAAGTCTTACACAAGTGTAACATGACCTGCTAACTCTTGCACTCAATACCCCGTCTGATGTCATGCCATATGTTGCCTTGAGCTGCGTTGTCACCTTCAGGGAACAATGGACCTGAACACCCAGATCTCTCTGTATACAAATTTTCCCCAGGGCTTTTCCATTTACAAAATAGTTCGTTCTTGAATTGGATCTTCCAAAATGCATCACTTCCTCCTCCTGCATCTTCAGCTGCATTCTGTAGTTCTCCAGATCATCGTCTTTTTCATTATCTCTCCTATTAATTCTAATATTAATCATTGACGCTAATGTTGAAATGATGCAGATCCTGAATAATTGCTTTGTCTCCAGACGAAGCTGTAAAGTTGACTGATCAAATGGGGACACACATTTATAAGCAATGCACTGCGATGACATCTGTACAGTTTTTATTCTGAAGAAAATGAGGTAGCTGTTGATTTGGGTTTGAAGCATCTGTGAGATCATGTTACTGGTGGAGGACTCTCAGAAATGAATCGAGAGTGTGTTGCTGGGAAAACCCAGCAGGTCCGGCAGCATCTCAGGAGCAGGAGAAACAACATTTCGGTTTCTAGTGGTGCCCATGTGACATGGGTATATCTCATTTCAAAAGAGGTTCCTCCTGCAGAGAGAACCTGATGGCAAGAGTGAGATGGGCACATGGATTGAGGCAACAGCAAACTCCTCGTTGCTTTCAGGGGCAACCTGCCGATGGGATAGGGACAGAATGCTGTAGCAAGGGATCATAATCAATCAGTGCAATCAATGGCTCCCTGTGGCCAGATCTGAAAGCAAAGAACATGCTACCTCCAAATGTCAGAGTGCCGGAAATGTCCACATCTCCAAACAACTGCATTAATTTCTGAGCTCATGGATAGTTTGCTCAAGAGTACCAAACGTTTCAGTGCTATTACTGGACTGCAAGGTCCTAGGCCTCAGTTACAGCCTGCAATGGCTGTCAAGCCTTTCATGGACCAATCTGGAAGGGAATTCCGTCTCCTGTCTCTCCAACACATCAGCAATCACTGCGAGTGGATTCTGCGTGTTTTTGTTTGTAACTTCGGGACAAACCACAAATCCTACATTCCCTGCCACCCCAGCTACTACAATTTTTCACCAGCCCTCATGCACTGACGATGATGAATTTGTTAACCATTGATCTCCGCGGGTTGAGAGTTCAGTGCCTGGACAGGTCGGGTGGTGCTCCTCAGTGTGTCCCAGCAAAGGTCTCCTGGATAGTAGTGGTCTCCTGTGCTTTACACAACCTGGTACTGCTGAGAGGGGAGACCTGACTGCTGAAAACATTTTGAGTGTGACGCAACTTCAGCCAAGGTGCAAGATGAAAAAGCAATGAGGCACCAAAGCATCCTCGCAGATCTGAGGAGATTGTTGGCGGGTGTCAAGATAGAGAAGAAAGAGAAGATGAATATATATACTTGTGCACTTCAGCTGACTTGGAGCATTTTAAATATCCAATCAAATACACATCCATACTCCAAGCACACTCAACTCGCTGATCTTACTCTGCTGTAAACTCAGACACTTGTCCACATGAATCTGTTGTTTCTATAATGTGCAAATGCTAAGCGCACATATAATGGTCTCGTGCAATTCAACGATTAGGTACTTCCTTCCACTTTGAGACAAAGTAATGATATGTAGATCTGTACTCCTCTCCAGCAGCCAATGTCTAGCCAGCTGGTTCTGGCTTTTCATGAAAATCATAGTTACTCGATTGAAAAGGCCACGCAAGCTTGCTTATAGGTGATTGCAGATGGATGGACACTTCCATTTCCTGAACTGGGGCAGATACGCCCTCTGAAAACTCTGCCAGATCTTCACACAGTTTAGACTGAACTCCAGCATCAGCTGCCTGATGGATGGCAGCAGGGGTTTATCATCATCTTGGTGCTCAGCATAGGTCTGATCTTCCATAGCTCAGAGTGCCAGTAATTGGTGCCTGAGGGTCTAGAGTCATATAGTTGTACACTATGGAAACAGATCCTTTAGTCCAACTCGTCCATGTCGACTAAATATTCTAACTGATCTAATCCCATTTACTAGCATTTGGCCCATATCCCTAAAAACCTTTCCTAATCATATACCCACCCAGATGCCAGATGGAGACAGAAAGCAACAGCCACGATCAGCATCACTGTGCCTGGATCCATGCACTCTCGTCTCTGCAGGATGCAGAATCATGTGGGCTTTTTTTGTACAAGTTAAGGAACAGAAATTTGTATGAGTTTTTTGATTTATAGGAAAGCTAGAGCAGTAAATCTCTCATTGAATTGTAGTAATTGTGACCTTGTTTTACACTGCTGTTTCTGTACAGGTTGGGTTTGGAAAGTAACAATGTTGCTCAGCAGACAATCACCATCTGTTAGACAAAGTGATGTGCTCACTCCACACGAATTTCAGGAGGTTTCTTGGAATTTTGATTGCTTAATTACTGTAGGTGCCAATTTAGGTGTGGATCAGTGTTCAGTGCTAAATTAACTGAGGCTGCCAGAAGTCAGTGACTCCTTTAATAACAGTGATCTGTGATATATTATCTTCATCATCTATTTCTCACCTCCAAGTCTCCAAAAATGAAAAGCAGCATTTTCAACAAAGGATCATGTCTTAAGACAAGCTAGAGATTCTCCATCCCCAAGGTTTTTTGTCATTATATTGCAAAATTCTTCTGGGCCAGGAGTTGCACCTATGTTTTTCTTTATTAGTTCATTGATATGACATTGCTGACCCCCCTTAATTGGTCAGAGGGCAGTTGAGAGTCAACCACATTGCTGTGGGTATAGAGCCACATATAGGCCAGACCAGATAAGGATGGCACTTTCCTTTCCTAAAGGACATCAGACAACCAGATGTTCTTTTTCCAAATATTGTTTCATGGTCGTCATCATTCTTGATTCCAGACTTTTATTAAATTCAAATAATCATCTGCTATGGCAGAATTCAAACCTGGTCCTGAGAACATTCCCTAGGTGTTTGGACTAATAGTTTAGCATTAATATTCCACTTGATTTAAGTCCCTATCCCTGCTGCATTCTCTTGATAAAGGTGGTCGCCTTCAGTTTGTTGGGAAGAAGATTTGCTTGAGGGGCTTGCAGGAGAGAGTACAGGGATCCATGGGCTACCCACACTCTGGCTCCTGTCATGCTGATAAGCAGGTTTCAACTGCAACTTTGTTGAGAGGTTTGAGGACAATTTCTGGATGATGGGGCTCAATGACTTTTAAATAAAAAAATATTTAATTGGATGTGGATGGCTCTGGAAAGTCTAGCATTTGTTCAACTCCCTAATTGCCTTTGAACTGTGTGGTGGTTGGTTACTTCAGAGGGCAGTTAAGAGTGCACATTGCTATTGGTCTAGATTCACAAGACCAGATACAGATGCCATATTTATTTTTGACATTGATAGTGATTTCATAGGCACTATGGCTGAGACAAGCTTTAAATTCCAGATTTATTCAGTGAACTTGAGTTTCTCCAGCTGCAATGGTGGGATTTGAAGCAATGGTGGGATTAGGGTTTGAAGAACATTAGCTTGGTTTGCTGAATCACTTACCTGATTCTCCCCTCTTCTGACTGTTGGGTATTGATTGCAGGCTGCTGAATTCTCGTATGCTCGAATTTAAATCTGGGTTTGAGGCTGATGACTGATCACACAGGGTGCCAGCACTTTCTTCCGTGCCAGGTGAGGATAAGCACCTCACTGGAAGCTGAGGATCAGTGACCCCACCTGCTGGCCATTTATTCACTGTCTGGTGCAGGGTAACACTGTAAATAGAGCAGGAGAGCCTTTGTCAAGCACTTTCAACTCTGATTCCACTTTGCTACCAGGTCTCGTGACCTTCCATTGGGGTGTCATTGGTAATGCTGTGACCACTGCTGTTAAACATATGCACACGGAAATTTGCAGTATGGGTTTGAAATTTGTAGAATTCTACCAATAGGGCAAGAACGGTCAGTATAGAACACAGCACCAAATAAATGAAAGTTTCTGCAGGCTTGCAGATTGATTGCATAAATGACAATTAGTATTCAAAATAGTGAAGCAATGCATTTTATTCAAAGGAATAAGGAGGCTACATATTCTTTGAAGGATAAGAACCTAAAATGAGAAAATGTTGATACACTCAAGTGATTAGACAGTTGTGCAGGCAAGGTGAGGGAAGGTACTTGGAACTGGCAAGCCAGGTGTGGAGTATAAATGCTGGGATAGAACATTAGAGCCACTTAGATTGCAGTTGACACAAAGATAGTTTGAAGGACAGATAGTGTTGAGGAAGCAAGAAGGCTGCAGAAGAAGTTGGACAGGCTAGGAGAATGGGCAAAGAAGTGGCAGACAAGAAGTGATGAAGTTAGAAGGCTATGGCAAGAGGGCTAGAGTGTGGAACTAGCTGCATAGCTCTTCTGGGAACCAGTACAAACATGATGGGTTGAATGGCCTCCTGAACTGTAAAATTCTATGATTCTGTGGAATGCAATATGGGAAATCGTGAGGTTATGCACATTATTAGGAAGAATAGAGGCGTGGGCTATTTTCTAAACTGGGAAAGGTTTCTGAAACCTGAAGTACAAAAGGATTTGGGAGTCCTAGTTCAGGATTCCCTTAAAGTTATCATGCAGATTCAGTTGGCAATTAGGAACACAAATGCAATGTTGGCATTCATTTTAAGAGGGCTAGAATACGAGAGCAGAGATGTACTGCTGGGGGTTTAAAAGGCTCTGGTCAGACTTTCTTTGAATTATTGAGAGTAGTTTTGGGTTCCATATCGAAGGAAAGATGTGCTGGCATTGGAGGGGCTGCAGAGGGGGTTTATGAAAATAATCCTAGGGATTAAGGGTTTGTCATTCTGAAGAGTGGTTGAAGACTCTGGGTTTGTACTCAATGAGTTTGGAAGATTGAGGGGGATCTGATTGAAATTTGAAGGGCCTGGATAGAGTGGACATGGAGAAGATGTCTCAATTAGTAGGAGAGCTTAGGACCCAAGGGCACAGCCCCAGAGTGAAGGACCAACCCTTTAGAACTGAGATTAGGAGGAATTTCTTCAGCCAGCGGGTGGCTAATCTGTGGAACTCATTGTCACAGAAGACCGCAGAGGCCAAGTTTTTGTGTGCATTTAAGACCGAGATAGGTTCTTGATTAATAAGGAGATCCAGGGTTACGGATCAATGCAGGAGGATTGGGTTGAGAAATGGATCAGCCATGATTGAATGGTAGAGCAGATTCACTGGACCGAATGGCCTAATTCTGCTCCAATATCTTATGATCTTATGTGGACATTATCAAAAATATTTTCAAAGTCCAAGTAAACTACATTTTCCCCCTGCCCCAGCCTTATCAAATGTACTTGAGACATCCAGTGGTTAGCACTGCTGCCTCACAGCTCTATAGACCTGGGTTCGATTTCAGCCTTGGGCAACTGTATGGAGTTTGCACATTCTCCCCAAAGTCTGTGTGGGTTTCCTCCAGGTGCTTCAGTTTCCTCCCACTGTCCAAACATGTGCAGGTTAGGTGGATTGACCATGTTAAATTGTTGGTAGTGATCAGGATGTATAGGTTAGGTAGATTAGCCATGGAAAATGTGGGGTTACAGGGATAGCAGGGAGTGGGGGGGGAAGAGTCTGGGTGGAATGCTCTTCAGAGGGTCAGTGTGGACTTGTTGGGCTGAATGGCCTATTTCCACACTGTAGGGATTTTATGATTCTATGACAAGGGGTGCAGATCCATGGAAACATCACCAAGTTCTCCTTCAAGCCAATGCTGCCCTGATTGCCATTCCTTCAGAATCAATAGACCAAAATCCTGGAACTCCTTCCCTAATGGTTTGTGGGTGTAATTACATCAAATGAACTGCAGTGGTTCAAGAAGGCAATTCACTTCCAGTTAGTCAATGACATCAAGGCATGGGCAATAATTACCTGGCTCACGAGCAATCCCCACATTCTTTAAATGAATAAAAAATAAGTTTAAGTAACAGGTAAAAGTAGCTGTTTCGTGCTGCCACATTGCCAATAGCAACATGAATGGCATTAATCACTAACAGGATGCTGTCTTCAAGCCATTGAGATGCTTTGCATGACATACAACACACAGAAAAATGTGTTGACTTTCGGTACTGGTGTGATGCCTGTTATGCAGGCTGTATGTCCCAAAGTCTGGCTGATTGTAACTGGGTCCCTTTGGATTTTTTTGCAATAAACAAGGTACTGATTGTACCCAACCAGCCTTTACTTGTAAAACACTCAACACAGCATCCAACATTAAATGTGATTATTCAGTAGGATCATATTTGTTAGATAATTCTATGAGAGGCAATACACTGAAAAGTAATTTGGGTTTATCAATTGGTGCACTTTAATGTATTAAAAATCTACATAATTTATTATATGATGCCTTATTCTTTACAGATAGTAAACATATATGCAGATGCGCTCCACCTCTTTCAACTCAAGTGACAGCCATTCACTGATTAATTTCTCAGGGTAATGCCTGACTAATTTGAGTCAAACTACCTGGTTTAAAATGTTAACAAAGCCTGGCAGAGTTATTTAGTTAGTTCTCCCTGGCACCACTTCTACTAATCAGAGTCCAGTTGCCAACACTAACCCCTCTGTTAGGTATGTAGTTGAGGTGCTGCCCCCTTAAGAGAGCTGATCAGGTGACCTAGAAGCGCGGAGCTTGGGTCCAGTCTAGAACTGGCCATGGAGGTGTGAGCATCATTAATAAAGTGTTTCTGTTCAGATTTACCATTTGTCTGCATGGTGTATAATTTGTGGTTCCAAAGGAGGCAGCGACATAACACTCTTAAACAGTAAATGTTGACTTTCTCTTTTGAGTTGGTACTCTTGCAAAATGTCCTGATGAGAGCAAGATGAAGAGCTCAATAAAGTGCCTGTTTTCAGCTGTACTCAAGATCTGTACTACTCGACAAATGTTTGCTTGTTTTTTTAGTTATTCTTGGGATATGGGCATTGCTGACAATGCTAGCATTTAATTTTACTCATTCTTAATTGTCCTTGAGAAGGTGGTAAACCATTGCAGTCCATGTAGTATAGGTACAATGTGTTCTTGATGAGGGCATTATGATTCCATAAATATTACATTCAATTTTGACAAAGTACACTTTTAGCCATGTTCAATATTGAGACCAATACTGTTAATCTTTAAGGTTGTGTTCATAATATTTTTGTCTTTACTTTGTTTAAATACATTAGCATCAAATAATTCCCATTTTGCATATCTATTATAATCCTCTGGTTCGTGCACTAATTCTAATTAGTTTCAAAACAAAAAAAAATACAAACCAAGGAAAATTATGATATAGGCCCTTATTAAGAACACTTCTGTGGTAGCAGGTCAAAACCTTCACTCAATTGTTTCCTTGTCACAAAGTGTAGTCCAAATATGTGCCTCAAATAAAGATTTTTGTATGTGCTTTTCCATCACTTTGCATTTAGCAGTGTGTACTGTACAATGTTACATTGCTAAACAATGTATGTTGACTTGTACTGATTTCAAAATATATACATCAACTGCTTGTTGCATAATCATTGTGTCGAGAAAGCATTGGAAAACACAGCTTTAAAAAAAAATCACAAGCAAATGCTATCTGTTTCCAATTTGAGTTATATATTGATTTTTCTGAACACCTGTGGCTTTCTGGTATCTTATGTGACCTTCTCCATATGTGTATAATGTGGCCTTTTGTTCCTGATGACATAAATCTGTTCTTCGCATGATAGTTGTTCCAGCTAAATGCTATTTCCTGTGATTTCATAGCAGAACATATTTAGTTTAATTATTTCCTTCCTCCCCTCTCATGAATATAAAACAGTGTATTACATATATCCAAATTTATCTTACTGACCACTTCATTAAAGGTGACTGAGTCATTTAAAATTACTGGTAATGCTAAAAAACTACTGTTACACATTTCAAGAGCGAATCTAAATGTTATGGACTGTGAATGTTTTGCACAACTTTTCCCTCTGAATTATAATTTTGTGCAGCTTTTTAAGATTCAGAATGAAGATTGTACTTTACAAATTATCTTCTCTACATACTTAGCTCGCATATCAGAGCAATATGTTGCTGAAATTATAAGTAGAAATGTTGTTCCACTTTAATTTTGTGTCTTTGATGTGCAGGCTTAATTGATTTAATTAATGAACTAGATGGTGACTTGTTCCTGATTTCTATCTGCTGAAGTTTTGGAGCCAGCTTATTTATTGCAGTTTTGGAATTTTTCTCAATTTAAACCAGTGATCATTGTTGTTTCATTGAATTCCAAATTCCCCAGTCCAGTGAAACTTCAGATTTCAGTTTGTGGCTTGTGATGATGAATGATGACTTAATGTATACACTGGTGTATTTGCTCCAGAGTTTTGGTCTTAATTTATTAAGTTTGAATATTATTGAAATAAACCCTTCAAATTAGATTTATAATTATTTCAATAAGTTACTCTATCTTTCCTATGCCATTTTATATTCATCATGGTTTTAACTTGCCTTTTATTCCTTAGTTGACCCCAAATCATGTTATTTTTCACTAATGCAGCTGGAGTTCTACGTCCATTCTGAAAGTAGGACATTTGCCATCCAAGATGCTGCAAAAATGTGAGGTAGCCATAACTATAAAGAAAGCCTGGTGTTTATATACCAATTAACTCTTATGATTTGGTTTGATGAAGTTAATGGTCAAATCTTTATGTTTGTTCCTATTTGCAGACTATCTGACTAATAGACACTATTCTCTAGTCTGGGAAACTAATATTGAGAATGCATGATGTGGGAATAGTACTTCTTGAGCACATTTTCACTGAGTTCTCAATTAAACAGTGCAAACCCTGGGGACAATACTAACTGTATCTAGTAGAAACTGGATAGAACATAAAATTCAAGCATTGGATACTTGTTTCCACACCTTGAGGTACTTTTGCAAGAACCACAATTATGTGAAAATTAGGATTGTACTACTTGGCCAAGACCCTGAGATAATTTTAACGGTCTACAGAGTGGAGGTTTGTCACTTTATACTTTAGTGTAAAATCTGAGATACCTGGCCCTCTATGTATGTAATGTCTGAGAAAATGAATGTAAAATATATTGCTGTGGGGTTCTACAAAGTAACTTCTGACTCAGAGCAATCTCTGGCTTTAACCTCTGGCTTAAACCTCTATTTAGATTTCCAAAAGGTATTCGATAGGGTACCATTCATAAAGCTACTTAATTTAAGAGCTGAAAAATGTGTTGCTGGAAAAGTGCAGCAGGTCAGGCAGCATCCAAAGAGCAGGAGAATCGACGTTTCAGGCATAAGCCCATCTTCAGGAATCCTGAAGAAGGGCTTATGCCCGAAATGTCAATTCTCCTCCTTGGATGCTGCCTGACCTGCTGCGCTTTTCCAGCAACACATTTTCAGCTCTGATCTCCAGCATCTGCAGTCCTCACTTTCTCCTACTTAATTTAAGAGTCCATTGTGTTGGGGCACTACATTTTGCTTGATTTTGGTTGGCAATGCTACTAATTTGACTATTTACTATAGATTACTCTCAAATTAGACTTACATAGAGGAAATATTTACAGGTTACAAATTAAAAGACCAGCAAATTAAGAAGTAATTAAATTAAAGTTAAGATAGTTGGCCAGGCAATGTACATACATGATGTGGGAGCTGGTGGACCTCACTGTGGTTAATAGTGATCACATCTGTAGCAAGTGTTGGTGGCTTATGGATCTCCAGTTCAGAGCTGATGAGCTGACGTCTAAGCTTTGAACACTGCAATACATCAAGGACAGGGAGAGTTACATGGATGCTGTGTTTCAGGAGGCCCTTAGAATAGCTACTTTAAATTTGGTCAGTGGTCAGGGACAGGAGGGTATGACTACGAGTGAGGCTGGGAAAGGAATACAAAAGGTAGTGCTGAAGGAGTTTTGGTCCTTGAACTTGTGTTACAGCTTTGAAATTCTTGCTGCATGGCAGGGGAGCACATAGGCAGAATGAGCAAACTGCTCATAGCACTATGGTATAGGGAGCCATTCAAGAACGGGGAGAAAAGAGAAATGTAGTTGTAATCGGGGGTAGTACCATTAATGCTCAGTATTCGTGAATTTACAACTTGCGAATTTGCCTATCCATGCCAAAATGTAGCAACAAAAGTCTATATCCATGGCAAAACACATGCATTCGCGATCTTTAACCTTTTGTAACCTGTATTTTTAACAGGCTCTGCACTCATAAATTTCATCATCTGCATTGGTTCATAGAAACTGAACGCATGCAGATATGGAGGAATGTCTGTCTAGTCAGGAAAATAGACATCATTTTCTTTGAGATCAAGAATCTCACAGACTATCACCTGTCTGGTCCTGGGCTCAGGATATCTCATCTAGGCTACAGTGGAACTTGGACAGGAAGCAAAAGATCTAATAGTCGTGGTTCACTAATATACCACTGCTCTAGATAGAAAAAGGAAAGAAGTTCTGCTGAGGCACTATAAAAAGCTAGGGGCTAAATTATAAAGCAGAACCAAAAAGGTGGTAATCTCCAGATTATTACCTGAGCACTGAGCTAATTGGTACAGGATCAATAAGATTAAAGAGATAAATGCGTAACTCAAAGATTGGTATGGGTGAAATGGGTTTGAATTCATGGGACATTGACACTAGTACTGGGGAAGGAGGGAACTTGTTTGATGGGACGTGGCTCCATCTGAATCATGCTGAGACCAGACTCCTGGTGAATCGCATAACTAGCGCTGCGTCTAGGGCTTTAAACTATGGCGGTGGGGAGGGAAGATCAGTTGCAGTAGCAGTGGTCAGGATTTGGAGCAGAAAATAAATCAGGAGATAAACAATGCATGTAAGAACGGCACACTTGCACTAATCATTGGGAACTTCAATGTGCAGTCGAACTGGGAAAATCAGTTTGGTGGATCCCAAGAAAAGAAATTTATGCAATGTCTGTGATATGGTTTTTGGAGCAGCTTGTGGTAGAGCCCACAAGATATCAGACAATTCCTGATTTGGTTCTATGTACTTAGGTAGACTTAATTAGGGAGCTTAAGGTGAAGGAACCCCTAGAGGGCACTGTCCATTTAATGATAGTTAATATTCCAACCTCTCCCCCTCCATCCTGCAGTTGGAGAGGGAGAGGTTGGAATTAGATGTAATAGTATTACAATTGAGTTACGGTGGCTACAAAGAGATGTGGAAGGAGCTGGCCAGAGTTGAATAGAAGGGGAGCTTAGTAGGGAAGATGATGGGGCAGCAATGGCAGGAATTTCTGGAGGTAATTTGGGAGGTGCAGCAAAAATGTATCCCAAGGAAGAAAAAATACAAAAGGAAAAGCTTACAATGTGGTGAAGATTAGTGGGAAGCTAGAGATTTGGAAAACCTTTTGAAAACCAGCAAAGGACAAATACAAAATCTATGAGGGGAGAAGATTAAATATTAGGCTAGCCAGTAATATTAAAGAAAAGACAAAAGTTTTGTTTTAGAAAAATGAAAGGTGAGATAGACAAGAGTCGACATTAGTACACTGGGGAATGAGAATGGAGATGGAGTAATAGGAATCAAAGAAATGGAGGAGAAACTGAATAGACGCCATGATTGAATAGTGGCACAAACTCGATGGACCAAGTGGCCTAATTATGCTCCTACATCTTATCAACCTATCACGGATAGAGGATTGGCTTAATAGAACACAGAGTTGGGAAAAGGGGACTTTTTCAGGATAGCAACCTGTAACTCCTGGAGTGCGACATGAATCAGTTCTCAGGCCATGATTATTTACAGTATATTAATGACTTGGATGACTGACGTGAATATGTTAGAGCCAAATATGAGCATGGCACAAGAATAGGTGGGAGGGCAAGTAGTGAGGATGACACAAAGTCTGCAGAATGTTATAGGCCAGTTAAGCGAGTGGCCAAAAAACTTGGTCGATGCAATATAATGTGGGAAGATGTGAGCTTATGTAAGATCGTGATGAGGAGGACAGTAAATCTAGCAGAGGGCTGCTGATGCTGGGTCATTCAGTGGATTCAAGGTTGAGAGATCTTTCTTTATTTTTTTTGCTTTTTTTTTATTTCTTTACCTCCACTCTACCACCTAACTGTGGTAGTGCTTATATTTTCCCCAGCACCCATGTTGTGTGTGTGCAGGTGTGAGACACAGTGAAAGACAACAGGTGTACAAATCTTTATTCAATTTCCACCACTAGGAAGAAGGGTAACACCCAAGTGGCCAGTGACAAGCAGTGCCCTAGGGAGATTTCTAATCAGTAAGGGAATCAGCTGATGGGCTGAATGGCCTTCTACTGCTTCTACATTTTATGCTGCTGTAATACCACTTCAAGTGGCTTAGAATCTGCAACATTTGCTCAACTGTTCAATTCTGTGTCATTGGATTGTAGTATAGTATAGTTGGTCTGAGGAAGCTACTTTCAGCTGATCTGAAGAGCTCCAGATATCTTGTCTTTGAAGCCAAAGCAGGCAAGCTACCTGCAAATGGGAAGTCAACAAAATACTTTTGAGACTAAATGTAAAATAACACTGACACACCCACCATCTGAAGACAGCTTACATGTCATGTCGTAGTCTTGCATAGAATTGGCAATCCCCTCTTGTTTTGTACCGTTGTGGTTTTATCACGGCAGTGTTTTCTGATAGGAGATGGGATAGTGTTATGAGGGCAAGAGTTTGAATCACACCATAGCATATGGTGAAATGTAATTTCAACAAAATATGGAGAAGCTCATCTTATTACTGTGATGTACTCATTACTGATTGCTTTTAAAAAAAATCTGGTTCACTAATGTCCTTTAATGAAATATATCTGCTGACTTGACCTGGTCTGGCCCAAATGGAACCACAGCACAGTGGTTGACTCATTACTGGTCTCTGAAATGTCCTAGCAAGTCTCTGTTGTTTCACAACTGCTGCAAGTTCAGATGAAAGCAATGAAACCAGATGGACCAAAGCACTGGAAACAGCAAAGGCAAAACCCCAGCAAAGATCATGCTAAGATTTCCTAAAATTTGCGGAATTGTGCAAATATTGGAAGTGCTGTCCCACGGGCTATTCATAGCCTGACATCATCATACTTATGGAACTATACCTCAATGTTTGAGACTCCATCATCGCCATTCATGGCTATTCTCTGTCCCTCCAGTTTGACAGATCTATTAGAAGTGTCAGATTGGGAACCATCAATAATACTCTGGACCCCATTGTCACATGACATCATGTTACCTTGTTCTGAAACAAGGTGCCTTGGATTCAAAATGTTAATTATGTTTATCTTTGCATGCATTCTGAGTTCCTTTAGCACTTTGTTTTTATTTCAGATCTCGAACATCCACAATACTTTGCTTTTATTTGAATTGATGGAAAATGCTTCCTTTGGTTGAAGCCATAATAGAACAAAGTAAGATGGTTATAGTTAAACGTCAGTCACCTCAGTCCCAGGACTTCACTGCAGATTGCAGGAGTTACTCAGGGTAGTGTCCAAGGTCCAAACATCTTCAGCTGCTTCATCAATGACCTTCCCTTCATCATAATGTTACAAATGGGGATGCTCACTGATGATTGCTTAATGTTCAGCACCACTTGCCAGCCCTCAGATACTGAAGCAGTTTATCATATGTAACAAAACCTGGGCAGCATTCAGGCTTGAGCTGATAAGTAGTGTGTAACATTTGCATCCAGAGTTGCCGGACAGTAAGTATATCAAACGAGAGAATCTAACCATTGTCCATCGATGTTCAGTGACATTGCCGTCAATATCCTGTGCCATCAACGTCCTGGAGATTTCCATTGACCAGAAGCTGAACTAGACTAGTCATATGAATATTTTGCCAAGAAGAACATTTCAGAATCTATAAATCTTGTGGGTAACTCACCACCTGACTCCCCAAAGCCTGTCCACCTTCTACAAGGCACAACTCAGCAATATGATGGAATACTGTCCACTTGCGTGGATGGGTGCAGTTCCGTCAACACAAGAAACTTGACACTGTCTAGAACAATGTAACCTACTTGATTGGTACCACATCCAAGAGCTTCGACAGTGACCCCTTTCACCACCAATTCACATTGTTAACAGCATGTACCATCTACAAGATGCTCTGTGGTAACTCTCAAGTCTCTTCCAAAAGAAACTTTACAAATCCCCAATCTTTTCCACCCAGAGAGACAAGGCTGAAGATGCATGGGAACACCAGCACCTGCAAGTTCCTTCCAAGCCGAATGCCATTCCGACATCGAGTTATTTCACTGTCCCTTCACTGTTGTTGGGTCAAATTCTTGCGCCACCCTTCCTAACAGCACAGTGAGTGTATGAAGGCAGTTTGCCCCACTACCTTTTCAAGGGCAGATGGGAATCATAGAATTTCTACAGTGTGGAAGCAGGCCATTTGGCCCATTTGAAGCACATCCCACCCAGACCCACCTCTTACCTTATCTCTGTTACCCTGCATTTCCTATGGCTAATCTGCCCAGCCTGTACATCCCTGGACATTATGGGCAATTTAGCATGGCCAGTCCACCTAACCTAATCCACCTTATGATTGTGGGAAGAAACGGAAGCAGACAGGGAAATAAATGCTGACTTTTAAGCGATGCCCATGTCTTATGAATAAATCTTAAATATAAACTCTTGTAAAGGATGAAAGAAAGATGCTGTTAAAGTACATTTGTCACCATGTACTTGTAACCTCGGCAAGTTTCCCTAGTAATAACAGTAGAAAAAGTTTACTGACGCTCTGGGAAATTATCCTCTAAAGTGGGTGTATAGATGATAACAGATGCGTTCCATATGATACAGCATTTAATACAATGAACAAAACAGATCACAACACATTAGGAGTGATTTCAAGCATGTTGTGTAAATGCAGTTTCATACTGGGACCTCTCTGGTGGTCTGTTTGTACAGTTTGTTAGTAACTGAGTTCAAATAAAAGCAAATAAATAGTGTTATATAAACAAAAAATATGATCTGACAGAATCATATGTGACATTTTGATGCTGAATTGCCTGAGGTGAGTTGGTTACTTTATAGTCAGTTGACTTTGGATCCCTGTTATGTGCAGCTGTTGCTAAAACTCTTGGTATGTGGGCCCAGAATCTGCAATAATTGTTAAAATATTCAATTTGTTACTAAGAAGTTGTACCATAGATTACTTGGTCTCAATTATTATTGAAACCTTTAACTGTCTGATGCCATCATTTTATTTTATTGTTTTTAATTACATTTTCACACTGATTTGGTATCTTTGGAAGATTGCACCAGAACACAATGTCCGTTTTGTACCAACCCTCTCAAAGACTAAAAGTATGTCATTGAAATTGATTTCTCTTTCTCCAAATAAATAAAAAAGCTCTAATTGTGTTTTTGGTTAACATTTTAATAAAAATCCTGTATAATAAAGATCTCTATCCAATGGAGTGGAGATAAATCTTAAGCCACCCGAAGCCATTTAATCTCATTGACTGGTGGAAAACCTCTTTTAAAAAAAAACCCGGCTCAGTTTGGAAAAGAAACCTGGAAATACCTACTTAAAGTGATGTCTGTTGTTTGACTTGGGATCTCTCCATTTGTTACTCCGTGCAGCAACTCATTTGTAAATCGTAACACTGAGGGAATATAGTACATTGTAAACACTGCAGTGTAGGCTCAGAGAATTGTGCTTGAATCAAACAATCCTGTCAGTCATGAACACTTAAAAAAAAAACCTTTTTTCTGTATTTCTGAATTTAAGAGCAAAGGGAAAGACCAATACCATTGATAAAATGCTTTCAACGGCACAACTAATGCAGTTTTCAAAATAATGTTTTTGTTGCTTTCTCATGATTTGAGTCCATATACAGTGCAGACTTGTACAAAAACTCTCCAAACACATTTTTCACATTATTATAGACTCTTTAGATTTTAAAAAAAATGAGGTTGGTGGTAAATTTGACTGAATTGTGTAGGTTTTCATTTGTTGACCAAAGACAAAAACTGCTGACGTAGAGCACCTATTCATCCTAAGTTTCCCTTGCCTCCATTTGAACATGCCAGATTTTCCTTGCATTGAATATAGTAGAAAGAAAATTGGTTGGCTTGTAATGATGTCTGATCCTCCATACTGAACTCTTTATGTAATGCTGCCCTAAAGATTTTTAATACCCAAATGAGAAATGCAAAAATTTACCCTCTCTATGTTCACATTTGTTTGATAAAGAAATCAATTGAAAGATGAGGTCTCATCATTTTGGTGGGGGTGGGGCTGTATAGATGTTACCAGATGTGTCTTGTATGATGCAACATTTGATAAAATGAACAAAAGTTAATTATTTTTCAAGCTATTTTCAAATATCTATTTTGTCTGCTACTTTAAAGTTTACATGAAATTTATTTCATTCTTGAACCTGCTTGGTCTGCAAGTATTTACTTCTCTGCTGTTATTTCTTTTTCTTAAAAACAAATTTCTGTGGATGCTGGAAACTGGAAATAAAACAAAAACATATTGGAAAAGCTTGGCTGCTCATCTGTGGAGAGAGAAACAGGAAAAAAAACCCTGCAATTTTACTCTGTGGTTTAGATTTACCCATGATTACAGCTATCTCCTAGACATTATGTCAATTGTACTGCTGTTATAGCTGTATCCTTTGGTTCGCACTTGTGCCATGCAGTACCACATGTAGCTCTCGACCCCTCTTTTTGCTGCCACACAGACTTCTCAATTTCACAGCTGTCTTATTCCACAATTTCATTTTTATCCTTCATCTCATCCAATGTTTGAATTAAAAAAAAAACTGTCCTCTTACTATTGGGTGCATATGTTTGCAAAATCCCACAATTCATGGCTACCAGTACCCCTCTAAGTCCTCTTTCCCTCTGACTCAATCCCTGCTTCAAATAACCATGGACAAGTATTCACAATAATGTACAAGCTTCCTCTTTCTGTTCCTGAATCATCCCTTAGTAAAAATGAGAGTTCATCCCCACTTTTCCATGTCAGTGAATACTGAGCTCAGCATAATTGAGGTGTTCTTCCACAGCCACTACTTCTCTGTCTCCTACCAAGTCTACTGCCCTATTCCACTCCCACGCCTTTTAGCTCACTTGCTGTATTCTTCTTCTACTGGATCCCTCCTAATCTCTTACCATTGCTGAATCTTGTCATTGACAACAGCCGGCATGACTTTGGCTATACTCATTTCTCTATGCTCCTCATTCACGATAATCCTCAGGAGTTACAGCGCTCTGTTTTCTTAGGGTCAACCCTAACATGGTTGTCAAATCTACTGCTAAGGTGTGTTCTGTTATTGTTCAGTCAACAAGAGTGGCTGATCTCCAACTCTGCTTTTTTTTTGGTGGCCAATTTTTTATCATCTACTACCATCTTCCTCTGCCTGGCTGAACTTATTCTTACATTAAACAACTTCTCCTGTAACTCCACTTATAAATGACAATGCATATCCATGCACATCCTAGCTATGTCTATCTGTTTTTGAGATGCATAGAAGGTTCCTTGTTCCAGTTATACTGAGACAACCTCTGTTACTCAGGATCAGTTGCAATTAATGCTCACTACAAGGAAATTGACTCTCTCAGAAGCCTGAAAATGTGTTGCTGGAAAAGCGCAGCAGGTCAGGCAGCATCCAAGGAACAGGAGAATCGACGTTTCGGGCATCAGCCCTTCTTCAGGCTGATGCCCGAAACGTCGATTCTCCTGTTCCTTGGATGCTGCCTGACCTGCTGCGCTTTTCCAGCAACACATTTTTAGCTCTGATCTCCAGCATCTGCAGTCCTCACTTCCTTCTCTCAGAAGCCTCACCTACACATAATTTCCTGTGAGGATTCTATTTTATCATCCAAATTTTTACATCTTGTTGCATGGGTTCTGATGATCCAGTTTTCCATATCTTGTATCTTCCTCAATCAAAGACTGTCCTTCTTGGCTGAGGCCCTCAACCTTGCTAATCTTACTTCCTGTCCTTATGCTCTCACCCCTTCCCTTCCCTCCCAGAATCATGATAGTGTCCCCTTGTCCTCACCTCTCACCCCAGTAGTTTCTGATTAAACTAATCTTGCATCAACATTTCTGAATACAAACACACTACTTGTCTCTTCCAGCAACCTGAAGTTGTTCCTTCTGTGGCACTCTTGTCCACTCCTCAGTCATCCCCACATACCCTCCTCTTCCCTTCAGTGCCTTTTCGTGCTGTTTTACGTTTTCCTTTCTAACCATCCAAGGTCAAGCACCCTTTTAAGATGAAACAGTGATAATGACATAACTTTGAATTCAGTATGCTGCATTTTCTCAACACGGCCAGTCTGCTCGCCACAGGGGAAATCAAATACAGATTGTCTTTGTGGAGCCTCCCTCCCCTTTTATATCAGTTTTGTATGAAAATTATTCTTTTGCGTGACCTGTTTCCATTGTGTTACTCCAGAGTCAGAGTTACTCTGAGGAAGGGTCACTCGACCTGAAACGTTAACTCTGATTTCTCTCCATAGCTGTTGCCATACCTGCTGAGCTTTTCCAACAATGTCTGTTTTTGTTTCTGAAGTGTGACACTATTTGCTTGTGATGTGTCTGTAATGAAAACTTTTTCTAGTCACTCCAATTTAACTTCCAGTGAGCAAATTAAACTGCAAGTTTTAAGTTAACCAAAGGGTTATCAACATAAATATAACGAAGCAGCATTATCCAGCCCCCGCTTGCTTTCTTTCCCTTCCTGTAATTTTATGGAACTAAAGTTTTCATGAATGTTCCAGCGTATGCTCCTATTTTGGTGATGGTTTCAGTGAAGATCATGTTCCAAGAAGGTTATTGCATTCCTTCGTGAAGCCAGTTTGATTTGATTGGATTTCTCCATTCTGTACCTCTTCTCGAAGTGTTAGCTTGTTGTTGGTGATGGATGATGTCCTCAATGATATTTTGCTCAAACGTCAGTTTGTAATCTGAAAGTGTAGGTGTATCAACAAGTAATTGTACATAGGGCACCACAGAATGGTTTGATCTTGCCCTTTATATGTAGTTCCATCTGCAATTCTGGATAATGATAAGCTAGAACTCTGTCCCCTTTAATCCAGGCATGCTAATACTCTCCAGTGCTGATCCTGTACAAAACTGGGATGAAGCATCAAAACATTGGATTATTCGCTGGTATACACTGAATAACTCCAGATTGCTGAAAAATCTCTTACAGGTTTGAGAAAAATGGTTTACAGTGGCTCATGTGAAATGCCCTGTACTGACAATAGTGGTGTGTAAAAGTTAAACTGATGCAAGCGTACTGCACCAATGCATATTTTAAAGTATGCTTTTGCATATTGTAAAATAGTCTTTTTTTTCGTGGAGCATTGTAAACAGGTAATCATGGCTCATTTTAAAAAGAAAGCAGCTCAGTGTAGATTTTAATTTTCCCAGCCAAAAAGAAAACTGCTGGTAGTGGATTGGCTGCCCATTATAGACCCTTTCCAAATTTCATTTTCATTGAAGTCCAGTTTTTCACCTGGCAGTGAAATTTATAATCTAACGCCTGTAGTTTTAAGGGATAAAAATTGCACCTGATGAGCCAGTGCATGTTTTTTAAATAATTAAAATGCGATTTAACACAGGTCATAAACAATAATGCAGTAAAAGGTAACTTGGGATTTGTGAGGACTTTTGATCACTTGTGTTTGTGACCCAATCTTCAGCTTGGTGTCAATTTTTGTTCTGATTATTCTCCTGTGAAGTGCCTTGGGATGTTTTACTGTTTTAAGTGCAAGTTGAGATTGATGCTATTGGTGAATCTGTGTGACCCTCCGGTTACCATGAAATAAAAGCAAAGTTAATGCTAGAGAGCTGAAATAAAAACACCGATTTCTGGGAAAACTCAGCAGGTCTGGCACCATCTGTGGAGAGCGAAAGTTAACATTTCTTTGGGGTCACTTCTGACTGGAAATGTTAAGCTTTGTTCTACCAGATGTTACAAAACCTGCTGTGTTTTCACAGAAATTTGAGTTTTTATTTCAACTCCAGCTGAATCCCTACAGTGTGGAAAGAGGCAGTTCAGCCCATTGAGTCTACAGCAACCCTCCAAAGAACACACCACCCAAACCCATACCTCCAGCTCCATCCCCATAACCCCACGTAGGATTTCTTTTTTTACCATGGCCAATCCACATAACCTACACATCTCTGGACTGTGGAAGGAAACTGAAGCACCCGGCAAAGATCCACACAGACACTGGGAGAACATGCAAACTCTCCACAGCCAGTCGCTCGGCTGGAATCGAACCAAGCACCCTGGCACTGTGAGGCAGTAGTGCTAACTACTGAGCTACCATGCTGTCCCTGTGGAAGGGACGATGTTTTGGAAGAATTTGAAAAAGATGATAATGTAAAAACTAATGTCGGTAAGTAAGCACAGGTGTGATTTAGGAATGGACCTTACTGCGATATTAGACACAGGAAATAGAATTTTAAATGACTCCATGTTTATGGAAGGTAGAATGTGGAAGACCAATCATAAGTGGGTTGGAATACTCTATCCCAATGCATTGAAATAACAAAGGCATAATAGGGGTTTCAGGATCAGATGGATCAAGCTAGGTGATGTTGGGCACTGATGGAGGTGGAAATAGATGATCTTGGTGGGAAACAAATGTGTTGGAAGCTCATTTGAGTTCAAATGTGACATCTGAGTTCCAAACAGACTGCATTAACCTCTGACTGTTTCTGGAGAGAGAGAGATGGTACCAACTTGGAGTTTGGTGTGGGAGTGTAAAAATTGTATTTCCAATATTTCACTGGAGAAAATTTTAGTCTTTTCAGCATTGGATAAGTCGTCTTCAAACTTAGCATCAATGTACGAATTAAAAAAGGATGATAGTATGGTCTCTAATGTACATTTGAAAACTAATGCTGGGCTTTCAGACGATATTGCCATGGTGCAGCATGTAGAGGAGCAATTGAAGGGAGCCAAGAATGTATTCTTGATTGCTACTAGAGATAATAGAATATTAGCAGGAAGAGAATTGTGAGTGATGCTCTGACTTTGAATGGGTCTGAATGGAACCAGATGAGCACAGTTGCACTGAGCTGAATGACAGTGGAAAGGTTATTGTGAAGGATGGTGCAGTCAATTATGTCCAAGGCCGGAATGGATGTTATTCACGACTTTCACAAAAGCTGTTATTTCACTAGGGCAGAAGTAGGAAAGTGAATGGAGGGCTCCATTTAAATCCTCTACGTTCTTCATTCTAGTCAGAAAAGAGAAGACAAAAGTTAACCAACGTATTTCCAGTGGATTTTTCACTTCAGGGCAACATCCAATGCAAGATTCTTAATTATAGTTACTGTGCAATTAATTAGAGCTTCCTTCGCTCCTTCCAAACCTATGATCGCTGTCATGTAGGAGGACAAGTGCAGCAGGTAAATGGGAACACTACCACCTGCAGGTTCCTCTCCAAGCCACTCACCATTCTGATTTGTAATTACTTCAGTATGCCTAGGCCAGCATCCTGGAACGTGCTCGCTAATGGCATTGTGGATCTACCTACAGCAAATTGATTGCAGTGGTTCAAGAGGACAGCTTGTCATCACCTTCTCGAGAAGAGCTAGGTATGGGCAATAAATGCTGGCCAAGTCAGCACATGCATAAGACCATAAGACATAGGAGTGGAAGCCAGGCCATCAACTCCACTCTGCCATTTAATCATGGCTGATGGGTGTTTCAATTCCACTTACCTGCACTCTTCCCCGTAACCCTTAATTCCTTGCAAAATCAAGAATTTATCAGTCTCCGCCTTGAGGACACCCAACATCCCAGCCTCCATTGCGCTCCGTGGCAATGAATTCCATAGATTAACTACTCTCTGGCTGAAGAAATGTCTCCTCATTTCAGTTCTAAATTGACCCCCCTCTAATTTTAAGGCTATGCCCACAAGTCCCAGTCTCCCTGTCTAACAGAAACAACTTCCCAGTGTCCACTTTCTAAGCCATGCATTATCTTGTAAGTTTCTATTAGATCTCTCCTCAACCTTCTAGACTCTAATGAATACAATCCCAAGCTCCTCAGTGGATCATCATATGTTAGACCTGCCATTCCAGGGATCATCCATGTGAATCTCTGCTGGATATGCTCTAGTGCCAGTATGTCCTTCCTGAGGTGTGCGACTCAAAATTGGACACAGTATTCTAAATGGGGCCTAACTAGAGCTTTATAAAGTGTCAGAAGCACATCGCTGCTTTTATATTCCAACCCTCTTGAGATAAATGAACACATTACGTTTGCTTTCTTAATCATGGACTCAACCTGCAAATCAACCTTTAGAGAATCCTGGACTGGCACTCCCTTTGTACTTTTGCCTTATGAATTTTCTAACTGTTTAGAAAATAGTCCCTGCCTGTATTCTTCTTCCGAAAGTGCAAGACCTCACACTTGCTCACGTTGAATTTTGTCAGCCATTTCCTGGACCACTCTCCTAAACTGTCTAAATCTTTCTACAGCCTCCTCACCACCTCAGTACTACCTGCCTGTCCACCAAATTTTGTATCATCGGCAAACTTCACCACAATGCCCCCAGTCCCTTCATTCAGATCATTAATATATAATATGATATCATTAATATATATGAACAGCTGCAGCCCCAACACTGAACCCTGTGGGACCCCACTTGTCACCAGCTGCCATTCAGAAAAAGAACCATTTATCCCAACTCTCTGCCTTCTGTCAGACAGCCAATCCTCAATCTATGCCAGTAACTCACCTTGAACACCACCTTACTCAGCAGCCTCCCGTGAGGCACCTTATCAAAGGCCTTTTGGAAGTCTAGATAGATAATATCCACTGGGTTTCTCTGGTCTAACCTACTTGTTACCTCTTCAAAGAATTCTAACAGGTTTGTCAGGCACGACCTCCCCTTACTAAATCCATGCTGACTTGTTCTAATCCGATGCTGCACTTCCGAGAATTTAGAAATTTCATCCGTAACAATGGATTCTAGAATTTTACCTACAACCGAGGTTAGGCTAATCGGCCTATAATTTTCCATCTTTTGTCTTGATCCTTTCTTGAACAAGAGGGTTACAACAGCGATTTTCCAATCATTTGGGACTTTCCCTGACTCCAGTGATTTTTGAAAGATCACAGTCAGCGCCTCCACTATTTCCTCAGCCACCTCTCTCAGAATTCTAAGATGTAGCCCATTGAGGCTTGTCTAGCACTTTTTCTTTTGTAATGGTTACCATGCTCAACTCTGCCCCCTGACTCTCCTTAATTGTTGGGATATTACTCATGTCTTCCACTGTGAAGACTGACACAAAGTACTTATTGAGCTCTTAAGCTACTTCCTGATCTCCCACCACTAGCCTTCCAGCATCAATTTGGAGTGGCCCAATTTCTACTTTTGCATCTCGTTTGTTTCTTATGTATTGAAAGAATCATTTACTATCATTTCTAACATTACTGGCTAGCTTACCTTCATATTTGATCCTCTCCTTCCTTATTTCTTTCTTTGTTCTCCTCTGTTTTTGTAGTCTTCCCGATCTTCTAATTTCCCAGTGCTCTTGGCCACTTTAACGGCTCTCTCTTTTTTTTTGATACATTTCCTGACTTCCTTTGTCAGCCATGGCTGTTTAACCCCTCCCCAGATAATCTTTCTTTTCTTTAGTATGATACTCTGCATTGTGTCCTCAGTTACACCCAGAAACTCCTGCCATTGTTGCTATATTGTCTTCCCCCCACTAGGCTCTGCTTCCAGTCAATTTTCATCCGTTCCCCTCTCATGCCCCTGTAAGTACCTTTATTTAACTGAAACACCATTACATCTGATTTTGCCTTCTCTCCTTCAGACTGCAGACTGAACTCTACCACATTATGATTGCTGCCTCCTAAGTGTTCCCTTACTTTAAGATCTTTAATAGAGTCTGGCTCATTATGAATGAACAAAGAACAAAATAAATGTCCTTTTGTATAAGAGCAAAACAACACAGGTATTGAGTAAAAACCGAAAAATCTGTGAATGAGAAACAAAAACAGAAATTGCTGGAAAAGCACAGTAGGTCTAGCAGAACCTGTGGAAAGAAATCAGAGTTAACATTTCGTGTCGAGTGACCCTTCCTCAGAACTGATCGTAGCTAGGAAAATGTCAGCTTATATGCAGAAGATAGGGTGGGGGAGGAAGTAATGAGTAAAGGATAGAGCCCAAAAAGAGAGAACAGTTGGACAAACAAAGGAATGGATAATAATCTGACTAGAAGGATGAATAGCTATTAGTGGAGACTGTGTTTGTGGCTAACAATGGGTTAGATGTGATAGCTGAACTGCTAACAAGCCCTGATGTGTAGGTGTTGGGATAAGGACATGGGAGAGATCACGCCCTAAAATTATTGAACGCGATATTCAGCTGCAGGGTTCTCAAGCAAAAAATGAGGTGTTGTTCCAGCTTGCGCTGAGCTTTGCCTGAGTACTGCAGCAAGCCTGCGATAGAGAGGTTGAGCAGGGAACAGGGTGGTATGTTGAAGTGGCAGATAACTGGAAGCTCAGGGCCTTTTTTTGTTTTGCAGACAGAATGTAGATGTTATGCAAAGTAGTCATCCAGTCTACAGAGAGGAGACCACATTTTGAGCAGCGAATACAGTAGACCAGATTGTGAGAACTGCAAGTGCTGCTTCACCTGGACGGTGTGTTTGGGCCTTTGGATACTGAGGAGGGAGGAGCTAAATGGACAGGTATTATACCTTTTGCGGTTGCAGGGAAAGTTGTCATGAGGCTGTGAGGGGGTATTGAGAGTGAACAAACAATGCACCCTGGTGTCCCTGAGTGAGCTGCAGAAGGCTGGTAGTGAGGCCTTGTATGGGGTGGCTATGAATGTTTTAAGTGGGTTAAGTTTTGAGGGAAAGACTGTTAAGAATAAGATGATGATATCAGGAGAGAGCAAGATGAGTTGAGGTTGAAACTAAAACCCCTCAGCATGAGTAATTGCTCACTGCAAGCACTGAAGCAATTAATAAGTGAGAATACCTTGATAGGATATGAGAGTTGAAGCTATGGGGAGGTGAAGTACAATAAGTCAGGAAGAAGGATATGAAAGTGAAGCAGTATGGAGAGTGAAAAAAAAACGAGATTTTGCAGTAAGACTAACAACAAGTTGGATGAGAAAACAAGCACTCTTCTGGAAAATAGCAAAAGCAGATATCACTCATTTTGAAAGCTAGAAGATTTTGGCCAATGAGTTATTCTTGAAGGCAAATGGATAAAAGATAGAATGTCCTGGGTTCAGTTGATGTGATGTTGTGCCATGTATGGCAAAGTCACTAATCATGCACAGTTGTCTTTGAAGTCTTGCAGACACAGCTTACTCAGAAAATACAATCTTGAGGTCTTCCTTGAATCACATTTTCAAAAGAATAAATAGATTTCATATTGAAGTAGTGTGTAGAGGGTTTTCTTCTAAGAAGTGGTAGCAATCAGTTGGGCACCTTGTTCAGAGCAAGCTTTCAACCAACTCAGCTTGGTTTTTTATGGACTTCTATTCCTCCACTCCCAAACAGAGGGTCCTCGATGGGCTACCCTCCAACTAGACCAGGTTTAATCATGGAACCACTCCCTACTCAAAAACAACCCCTTACTAGAGTGGGCAGTAAAGCTAATTGCCTCCAGTCATGTGATATCGAGGAAGCCTTATCAGGAGGGGTAGGGGTGGGGGGAAACAATGAGCTATTTTAAAGAAACCACTCAAGTGAAATAAGTTTCCTTTTTCTACATTCCTTCAAAATGTAAATCCACAATGCATCTTTATACCAAAACGCAGTATAATTTTTGTTCAGCTTGCACAATTACTGTCTGAACATGGAATGCCAATCTTTATTTTTCCAATTAATATCACTGTTGCATTTAATGGCCCAATAGCCCCAATGAAACTCCAAAGATAAACAAAAAACCTTTTTTTTAACATTCCAAATCTCACCACTTCCTACTGAATCATAAAATTCAACTCAGCTAAAGTGCTTCTGGCAAGTTTAAAAAAAATTATTCGCTCTCCACACATTGTTTTTATTTACAGTAACAAGCAACATGTCTCATCTATAGCCAAGCAACTATCCAAATGCCAGAATCTTTGTGAACATGTGGGGGTTTCATGTCACCCAGCCAATCAAAAGTTTCCACTGAGCACACGTAACCACACAATCAGGCCCTACATGACAAAGTCCAGCCGCACGTATGACCCCAGTGCATTTCACTGGGGAGGGGGTTATGGTAAGGCAAGAATTTCAAGCTTTCCAAAATCTAAATGTGAAGCAGATGAAGCTTTAGATTTATCTGAAGTGGCTAGATTTGAATGGCACTAAGTTTCGACTTCAGATTTTCTGCTCAGCTCTGGGGAATGGAACTGTGTGAGCGTGCAACAGGCTAATTTCCCATAATTCTTTGCAGGAGGAAAAATGTCAGTGCAACCTGGGTGACATGAATCAGTTAGTACAAAGTACTCTGACCGGTTGAATAAAAAACAGCTGAAAAACAGTAATTGAAAAGAAAGAAATGTGACTCGGGGAGTTCAATTCCCTTTCCTAATAAATACATCCGAGATTAAAGAAAAATCTTTTTGCTTAATGGCCAAATAACCGTTTGTATTAAAACTGACCTCTTCTATGCTTTACAAAACCTAAGTAGCTTATAAGAAAGCATTTCATTAGCTATCACGATTGCAGAAGGATAGACGTAAAAGATGGTAAAGTACTTCATTGCTTGGGCCTTTGAGTATAGGAATTGGGACATCATGTTGAGGTTGTGCATTGGTGAGACCTATTCTGGAGTACTGTGTGCAGTTTTGCTTGGCCTGTTACAGAAAACATATTATCAAGCTGGAGAGAGTTCAGAAAAGTTTTGCCAAGATATTGCCAAAAATGAAGGGCTTGAGTTACAAGGAGAAACTAGATAGGCTGGGACTTCTAGAGCATAGGAGGTTAAAGGTGACTTTGTCGAGATTTATAAAATTATGAGGGTATAGATAAGGTGATTGGCAGGTGTCTTTTCCCTGCAGTGGGGATTTCAAGATTAGTGGGCACATTTTTAAGGTGAGAGGTGAAAGATTTAAAGACATGAAAGAGACGACAATTTATTTTACAGGGTGGTTTGTGTGTGGAATGAACATCCAGAGGAAATGATGGATACGGGTACAATTACACACTTTAAAGACACTTCGATAAGTACGTGAGCAAAACATATTTGGAGGGATATGGGCTCCAAGAGCAGGCAGGTGGGACTAGTTTAGTTGTGTATTATGGTCCACATGGACTGGTTGGACCAAAGGGTCTGCTTCCATGCTCTATGACTTCACTGCAATGGAAACAGAAATGCATAAAATTTTACATGTTTTACCCAAATCTTTGTTAGAGCTGAAAATTATATTATCATTTACATTCAGTGAATTCTGTAATAGCTACAAACTTCCAAGTTGTTGCAAGTGTCGATTGGAAGGTGTCATGCTCATTGAAATGGGGCTATTGTTATGGAACACATACTGTTCTGAGAAGTTTAGATCATTGCCTCTTGTGGGGTTTAAAAGAAATGGACTGATCTAGATTGAGACATCAGATTAATTTTCTTTTAATATGTGTCTGAAACAACTCAGATTTGATTTTCAAGAATGCATTTGATGACTACTTAGCAATAATATACAAAGATATAGGAGGAAAAAGCAGGAGGTTGGTACAAGGCAATGATTCTCACTTGAAGAGCTGGTGCAGACTGGATGGCCAAATGATCTCCTTCTGCATTGTAACAATTCTGTCATTTGGGATTTCCATAACAGGCTTGGTGGTAGTGATGCCATAGTTTGTTTTAGCACCATTGAGTAAAGCAGGAGAACGATTCTGCTTCTGATCAATGATTGCTGTTAGAAGGTATCATGTGTTTGAGATCATTAGGTGAGGACTGGAACTAATCTCAGATGAAATGCTTCAGCAAAAGGATTAACAGGTAACTAGACTTGTCATCTGTACTTTTTGGCTAAACGACATTTGAAATACCTGGATTAATTGAAGTATTGCCAGTGAAGTCATGTTTGATAAATGTGATAGAGTAAGTCAGGAAACGAGAGTGATTTGTAAAAGATAGGCTCTGTCTGATAAATGTAATAGAATAATATGGTGAACGAAGAGCGTGCTGATGTAAGCTCAGCAGCGGACTGTGTGTGTGTGTGTGTGTGTGTTACTGAGAGCTAGTTTACTGATGAATGATATTTGACGAATGGCAGCATGAAAAGGAAGTTTGTAAAGAGAAACGGAAATAGTAAATGTTAATGCATATTTATCTTGGGGGCTGCAAATTTAATCTAAAAACTCAAGCCCTCTTTTAAAACAAGAAATATTTAACTCCAAATGTTGCATTTTGGAATAATCTTGCTGTGTATTTTGAAAGTATTGCAGAAAGAAATGTTTAGATAATTTGTAGCTGTCTGCATTTAATGGGGAGAATCATAGAACTTGTTTCTGAAGATGACAAAAATCCCAGAATTTTCTCTGTGTCCTTAAAATTTTCCTCTAACTCTTTCTAACAGCTAAGCATTTGAGCCAAAATGAATTTAGAGTCTTGAAAAACTGAGTCCAAGAACCTAATGCCAATAATTCGTTAATCCTTCCCGTCCTTATTTTTCTTGCTAAATCTACCAAAGTTACACTTAACATAAAATGGCCAAAGTATTAGTGCAAGCTTCTTTTCTAAAAAGGAGTGACAAAATTGTTATCCTTTTTTTAATCATGCTTTCTGCCAGCCATTAGGTTGATTAGTGCCTGAAAAATTTATATTGCCCTGCTGAGCTTATAGACCATTTGCTCTGGCTTCACTGGAGGCTCACTAATGATGTTACCTAGAATGGTGATGAAACGTCTGAAAACAAACCCTCCAGCTCAGCGAGCACACTTACATCCAGAATTTTCCTTAGTAGTAAAGGAAATTGTTGTTGGGTATTTGAATTTTATTCATAGGTGCTATATCAGTGATGTGACTGGAAAAAACATTTTGCATACCCTAAAAGCAATTTAGAATTTTTAAAAAAGATTTCTTCAAAATTTGGTTTATCTTCTATCATGACTCACAGAGATAGCACACTGGAAATCAAGCCCATCTACCCTGCTGGAGTGGCCAGAAAAGTAAAAGATTTTTAAAATGTAGAATACCCAATATATCTGATTTTCAGACCCAGATTTATAGAAAGCATGGATTGGCTTTCTTCATTTAACAAAAATCACAGTTTGTTACAGGCAATTACATTTAGCTACAAGTAAACTATTGAACTAATTTATGATGTAACATCCGTGTCATTTTATTTTGTTGTATCGTTATAAATTGTTGAAAACAGTGAAAATGAACTGTTTTTAAAACCATGAATTCATCAGGATGGCTGCATAATATCACAACAAGGAATTTGATACCTACTGCGAACTGTCCTTTTATGCCTGTGGTTTCCTGCGCTATACAGACAGTCCGGAGCTGAGGAGTTTTGACAAGTGAAGCTGATTGGTTCTCAGCTGACCAAAGGTTGGATTTGGAAACAAGTTACAGAAACAGAGAGAGAGAGAGACACCGAAGGATGTGTTGTTGTTCTCCCTGGCAAATTTTGCTTGTTCTCCCCCAACAAAATACTCAGTTTAAACTTGAAGAAAACCTGTGAGCTTTCAGTCAGTAGTTGTTGAAAGCTGTGTGGTCTAAATTGATAAATCAGAGAGAAATGAATTAGCTACTCTAAGATACTTATAAACTAGTGTAAGCATCCAGAAGAAAGATATCTGAATGCCAAAAGTCTGCAGAGAACGCGCATCACAGCAAAGACCAATGAACTGACTTTCTAGTTTTTCGACCTCTACTAATAATTTATTTTCCAGATGGGTTTGTCTGTATGTGTATGATACATGTCAATGGGTTATGTTTATCTGTAGCTACAGTCTAATAACTTATAATAAATAACAGTTATTGCCAAGCACAGAAACCTGGTCCATGGTTTTCAGCAAGCTTGATGCGAAAGTCAAGTAAATTTAGCCACAATGTTTACCTAAAAAGCAACACAACTTCAGAATACAAGGTCTCGTGTTTCAGCATACTGCCTCTATGGGTTAGACAAAATAAACTCTACAAATTGAAATTCTAACCACCCTATAAACTCCTTTTACACACACAGATTGACTGGCATGAACCAGAAAAGGAAAAGCATATTGACAGGGGGAAAACTAGAAAGAATGTTTTGTAATCTTTGTTGGGTTGATTGTTGCTGATCTGAAGGTTTCTTTTCTACCTTCCTTTTTCCAAATATAGTTTCCAAGAGGCACAGGGTGGCTGGCTCATTGTTGAAACGTCTCTGACTTATCCAATTTGAGGTCAGAACTTGCTGAAGGAAAGTTTAGCTTGTTTTCTTGGGTTTAAAGTGACTTACTGCAGAGAACTGGGAGAGAGAATTTTCTGGCTGCTGCAGACTTGCAGGTTTCTGTCTTGCTCTGACCAGCTGCTTACTGTCTTGCTCACAGCCCAAGCTACTTCCTCCCCTTGATGACCAGTCACCTTTTGTTGGCAGGTAGAGGATTTTGTCATTTGTTACGGACCAGTTCAGATCCCCTCAAAACATTTCAAGAAGGCAGCTCAGACCCTAACGTTTTTTTAGTTGTTTTAAGTGGGCAGGTGTACAGTGGATATTCCAGGAGTGATGCAGCTGGGTCAACCACTCTGTTTTAATCAAAACAGAATTTATTTAGAAACTACTGAATGAAACGCAAAACAAAAGCGAACCAAATTTAGAATAGCTAACCTATCTGAAAACCCAGTCGACTCTATTGCAACTTAATGATGCTGTTCCAAATACTTGCAACATCTCCAAAGACATACCCTTGCCATAAGAAAAGGTAAAATCAAACACAGGTTCTTACAATAGAGATTTCAGAGACAGAGTCAGTCAGAAAACTTCTGTTGAATCCAAGAACTGTTTGTCCCCAGCAGTTTTCTTTGATCAGTTCCAAACAGACTGCTTGGTAAAATCAAACCAAACCCTGAACTGGGAGAACTAGCAGCTCCCCTTTCATTGTACAAGTGGTTTAAAAGGAAGACTTAAAAGCCTTCTCAAGCAGATGTTTCTAGACATATCGGAACCTTTGCCTTTACGACCCCTTTTGGAAAAAAATAAGGACAACATCACCTTGTTAAAGAATCAGCATCGTCACAATTGATATTTGATTCCTTGTCCATAAATCAGTCAGATTCACTGGTAAACAAGCCGTTGGCTCCAGTTCATATGCACGTTGCTGGAACTTTCATTTAGTCAAAGAGGTTTCACAAAACATAGAAATTCCTTACTTCCAAAACATACAGCCATCCTTTGGGATTCAAGCAGTTCTTTCTCATTTCACCCTGTAGTTTTGAAAAAACACCTGTGGGTTTCGGGTTTTACAAAAGTTACTGTCAATGACTTGGAAGGTAAAAGTGTGAATTATATATGTCCATGAGTAATTCATTTAACATTATATAATTGCTGGGATAAAACAGTGATTCTTTATTGTATTCCATATGTTCCAGTCTCTCAACATATACATGTTTTTGCTGACATGCCCAGAACAAAGCCAGTGTGTTTCAGATTTTTCTTGTCTTATAACTCCCAAGCTGCTTCAGGGAGCATATAAATGCAAGTTGTTGTTGGATTTGAATGGGTAAAAGTTTTACATGTGGTGGCTAAGGATGATGCCATCCTTGTACCTCGCAAATCAGGTAAGTACTGGTTGATTTAATTAGTTGTTTAATATTATGAAGTACCACGTTACAGCTCAGGATTTTTACGTTTTATATTTGACTCACAGTGAAGGAGATTGCCAATTTGTTGCTAAATTACGATGATCTATACAGGCATTTTTAAATCTATTGAAGAGTCCAACTATATGTATCGTTTTAGATCAGTAGAAGCTTTTGTCATATAGTGTGAGCTGTATTTCAATGACTAATCTGTGAAACGATACAATGTTAATCCACTGTACATTTTAAAAAATGTATAAACATACCTTCCAGATCTTAGTTTTTATTTCACCTACAAAGACCGAGAAATAGGAAGTGGTAACTTACAAAAATAATACTACGGCTAATAGGATTTTAATAACTGCTTTGGACTCATTTGTCTCTAACCTGAGAGCACATTTTAGTTATTGTCAATTCTTCCCCCTATAGTGTTAAATACTTTTCAAAAAGTCAAATTTGGTCTGGCCTCAAGTAATTTAATATTCCACAGCTGCTTGTTAATTGTTAAATTGTTTACTTAACTCCATAACCCGATTATGGTCTTAGTCAAGAAGTTATTATGAAAAAATCTACCATTATACCTTCGTTGATAGGATCTGAGAGTGCATTTCAAATATATCTACTTTTAAGTTTATTATTGTAAACAGTGCTTCAAAGAAAATATTATGATCTTAATTAATCTTTCCCCACAGCAGCATGTTCAATGTCTATATGCCACTTTGGAGTTGACTTCTTGGCCAAGTTTATTTCGTAGCACTATAGATCAGGGATGCACAAATGGGCGTTGTCATTTTAAAATTTTGGGATTGCAAGATTCAAGGCAATAAGCCTGTTGTGGAGTTGGGCCACGTTACAACAGCCATACTCCTTCTCTAAGAAGACATCACTCTTAATTATTACAAAGGGGCCGAAACAATTTTGAAGCCTTGAAGTAGGGTCATCATGGAGAAAATGTTTGGGAAGCACTGTCATATATTACTAAAACCTCCAGAATTGCATCACTGTAAGGGCTGAGTCTCCAGTCAGATTAAGTTCTCGCGATTATTTGTGTCTTGTTCTTTGCTGGTCCATCTGATAACAAAGAACCCCATTTTTAGGACATTTCCTAACGCTTACTTTAAACAATAAGGCATGCAGTACCTTTTGAAGGGGCAACCAAATAGCCATTACAACAGTAACACAATCCTTCTGTTGATCTCATCAATGAGCTATAGTCTGCAAGGATTAACACTATAGTTTTTAGTTTAGTTTAGATCTTCTTATCAGCATCATGGTTTTCTTTTGAGGGAATGAGTGGGCTGAAGCAAATCTTTCCATTTTTTAAAAATTAGGTTTTTATTATGTGAACAAATTATAAAATTCCTGCATGTCTTCAAACTCGAGACCTTATCGCTATAGTATTTGTAAACTTATGAGCAAATCATTAACAATCCTGAATTAGTGGAATTTTAAAACAGCAGCAGGACCTTTTGGCAATTGGATCAATGATATGTAATTGTTTGACATTATAATTGTTAGCCATGATGTGTATATTTCAAGTAATGTTGGGGAGCTTTGAACGTCTGTGAATGTTTGAAATTTACTATTAAGTTTTGTTAAAACACAATTATATGTAATTTATCCCTAAAATTATCAGCAATGATTTTAGCTTAGTATTTAAGATTTAAATCTATTTCCTCCTTTGTACTTAACAGCATTTGGTCTCTTCATTTTTAAAGCAAAATGAGGAACAAAAATCAAGTCAGGCGCTCTGTGGAGAGAGGATCAAAGGGTGTCCTGTCACTATCTCAAAACAGTGATGTCAGAAGACAGTACAATCAACCAGTCCCATTGAAGATCTCTTACAGACAACAAACCAGGAAGTAAACTGCCTTCTTGTTCGGGTGAAGGGCAAGGCTGCTAGTGTAGAGAATGCTGGATGATGAGAAAAATGGAGGATTTGGTCAAGAATAAGAAGAAAGCACATGACAGGTATACACAGCAGAGATTGAGTGAATCCTTAGAGTATAAAGGCAGTAAGAATATACTTCATAGGAAAATCAAGAGGGCAAAAAGGGGACGCGAGATACTTTTTTGCAGATAGCGTTAAGGAGAATCCAAAGGGAATTCTACAAATACATTCTACAAAGGGGTAACTAGGGAGAAAATAGGCCCCCTAAAGATGAGCAAGACCGCCTATGTGTGGAACTGCAGGAGATGGGGGAGATATGAAATGAGTACTTTGCATCAGTGTTTACTTTGGACAAGGATATAGGAGCTAGAGAACTTGGGGAAATAAACAGTAACATGTTGAAAAATGCCCATATTAGAGAGGAAAAGATGCTGGATGTCTTAAAATGCATAAAGGTGGATAAATCCCCGGGACCTGATCAGGTGTACTTTGGAACTTTGTGGGCAGCTAGGGAAATGATTGCTTGGCCCGTTGTTAAGATATTTGTATCATCGATGGCCACAGGTGAGGTGTTGGAAGACTGGAGGCTGAATAGCTGGGGCTATTTTCCCTTGAGTGTTGCAGGCTAAGGGGTGACCTCATAGAGGTTTATAAAATCATGAGAGGCATGGATTGGGTGAACAGCCAAGGTCTTTTCCCTGGGATGGGCAAGTCCAGAACTAAAGGGCATAGATTTAAGGTGAGAGGGGAAAGATATAAAAAAAACAGAAGGAGCAACTTTTTCATGCAGAGGGTGGTGCGTGTATGAAATGAGCTGCCAGAGGAAATGGTGGAGACTGGTGGAATTAGAATATTTGAGAGGCATCTGGATGGCTAGATGAATAGGAAGGGTTTAGAGGGATATGGGTCAAATGCTGCCAAATGGGGCTAGATTTATTTATGATATCTGGTCAACATGGTTAGGTTGAACTAAAGAGTCTCTGTTTCTATGCTATGCCTAAGAGAGAAGCATCCTCATGTCTATTTGCTACACAAACAATAACTGTGGTAGTAGAATACAAATGCAATAAGGTTCATTTCTTTTGTGGGGTCTGAGGAAGGGTCACCATACTAGAAATGTTAACTCTTGATTTCTCTTCACAGATGCTGCTGAGCTTTTCCAGCATTTTTCTGTTTTTGTTTGTGATTCACAGCATCCACAATTCTTTTGATTTTGATTACTTTTGAAGCAGATTTCACAGGTGCGGGCCATTTATGGAGCCTGACAGTGCAAATGTCTTTGCATCAACCTGTCTGAAGGATTCCCAGAAGAAAAATTCACTTGCTGCATGGTTTATAGGTTCCTCCTCAAAGACCTCAACATCACCGTGATAGCAAAATGATTTTAGATTGATTAGCACTGGTGCCAGCAACTCAGAAAGGAAAATCAGTGCCTTCTAAAGGTGTCATACCATTTATTGTGAAGGGAATATCATATTTGCGAAGCTATGTGCTAAAGGTACCTGTCCTTCACTTTCATACTCAGTTCTTCAAATATATAGTCTCTTGCTATGATCAGAACAAGAGCTATACCATCGTTCTTCAGTTTGGTGGTTCCAATTACTGATTAGAATGTAATGATCTATTATAACTCTACTGACTTAGTTTGGTTGTGTAACCCTCAGTACCTTCGCCTAATAAAAATTGAAAAATCTTAAGATTTTCAAGTCAATGTGTGCCACTATTTTGAGGCATAGAATTCCAGATTTTCTCTATTCTGTGTCAAGAAATGCTTTCAGACATCACCCTTGAACCCTCTGGTTAATTTTATAGTTATGTCTCCTTGATCTGTACTCTCCCACCAGAGGAAATAGTTGCTCCATATCTATCCCTATCAAACACTTTAATTATGTTAAACACCTCAATTAAAGCACTCCTTAATCTTCTATATTCAAGGGAATACAAGCCTGGAATATGTGACCTTTTGTCGTAATTTCACCTTTTTAGCTCCTGTATTGTTCTAGTGAATCTGCTCTGCATCCCCTGTAAGATCACTATATTCTTCCTGAGGAGCAGTGTCCAGAACTGAATGCAGCGTTCCAGATTGGTTTGAACTGGAGATCTGCTGTAACACACCATTACATTGCTTTGTGTTCAGCTGCCTCAATATGGTCAATATTCCATGATCTGTATTGTTTTCTATGTACCTGCTCACCTAATTTTGATCATCTTTGAACTTTGCCCCCAAGCTACTAAATCTGTCTTGCATTGGACGACTTCTGTATTGTAACCAATGAAAGCTAAAAACTCAATACAGTACAATTTTAATTCTCCAATTACATGCTGCATGAATGTCAGCTGTTTGTTGCTGGCTAATGCCTTGGGTGCTAATGCCTCCCTCCTGATGTGTTACATCAAAGTTTGTACTCCATGGCAGTATTTGTGATCTTATAGATCAATTCAGAATCTACGGGAATTTATGGTGGCTCTGGCTTTCATAGACTGTAAATTGAAAATTTTGCACTTGAGTCTTGTGCATTTTCAAAAATATGGAAGACTGCTATTCTTTTTATAAATTATCTGCTGCTTCAATGCATTAATGCATCTGGAAAAAGTAACTTCTCAATCTTTTAAATTGCACACCCTCCCTCTCAGAAGTCCTGTAAATGTACTTGCAACTCTTGGAATACTGAATTGGCTTTCCTCACTCAGCAATCTGTTGAGTAAGCAGTTGGCTTTGTTTCTCCAGTATAATTTCAAATGGTGAACTTGCTTTTCATTGCAGTTAACAGCTGACTTTAGAGGCTTAATGCTGTTACATTTCCACCAATTCTGCTGACTATATTAGAGAGAGAAAGTCAGCTAGATCAGGTTGTAAGTTTGCTCAGGCAGCAAGCAAACCTTAACCTGAGCTATAAATCTTCTCAAAAATTGCAATCAGCTAGGTCTCATTTTAAATTCACAGATAAATGAAATCAATATTGCTGTAAATGAGCACATTCAAATTCTCCCAGAATGTATCTTATGTTCTGATGCTAATTTGTGCATCAAATGTGTTGCACATGTTGGTAAAAATGATTATGGTATTAGACTAGAAATTTAGCCGCCTGGAGAGGCACATTCAAATCCCACTCAGGTAATTTGTAATGTTGAATCCAGTTTAGACTCTTAATGTTGTCAGAGCTTAAAAATGTGTTGCTGGAAAAGCGCAGCAGGTCAGGCAGCATCAAAGGAACAGGAGAATTGACATTTTGGGCATAAGCCCTCTTAATGTTGTCAGACTATTATAGAAACCTCTAAAGTTGTTCACTAATTTTGTTTGGTAGAAGAAATCCACCACTTTCACCCAGTCTGGCCGAGTTGTGACTTTAGATTTACAGCAATATTTGCAGGGTCTTAATGTCATTTTGTTATACAAGTTTGCTTTAGAGAATTACAATCTGAATAAAACTGAACAGTTTCCTCAATAATGACCTCTGCATTGCATTTGGATACGACATAGGTAATTTGTAGTTAAACTTAATTATTTCAAAAATATACTTTATACGGAGATTTTTTAATGAATATATACATTATCGCAAAAGCATTTTGCTTCTGTACACTGCATATCAAGTAAATAAACACAATATTGGACTTTGAATCTAAGCAAAAAACTGAAGACCTCTCTGACACATACAATATTAATACTTACATGTTTTTGAGGCATGAGGAAGGTCTGACAACTGAATGGACCCCCATTTACCTTCAGACAGTGGTCTCTTCCCATTTCACCTTGGCGACCACTGACCCAAGCTTTAGTACGTCCCCCAGCACGTAGTCCTGAACCTTGGAAAATGACAGTCTGCAACACTCAGTCAGGGTTGACAACCTGCAGTGCCCTTCTCACAAACATCTTAAGAATTTGTGTCAATATCAGGAGACCTCTTAGTCTTAGTCACAGAATCACTCCTTTCAGTCAACATTCCACGCTATTCCATCAACATCTCTGGGTGTACCCTGTCCTACTTTATATAAAGTATACAAGAGAATACATTAAGGCAAGAGTAGTCTTGTGAGCCCTTAATATTCGCTCAGGATCCCAGGAGATGTCATACAGTTTGGTCAGATGTAGGGAAATCCTCTTTTCCTTACAATCCGCCACCTTCTCTCATCTGTTGAATCGCTGTTGACACATGTTGAAGACTACTTACAATAAGCATTGAGAATGGCAAGAGCACAAAATGTACTCTGGATGGTGACCTCAGTGTTCATCACCAAGAGTGACTTGGTTGTACTACAACTGCTCAAGTAGAACCACTTAGAGGAGATAGCTACCTGATTAGGTTTGAGAGAAGCAATGCCAGCGATGAAGTCCTCTTAATCTCACCAGTTTACTCGTTTCAGAGAGATACTTGCTTGACAATATATTCTGGAGTAACCATTACGCAATCACTCTGGAGATAAAATCTCACCTTCTCATTAGGGACACCCTCTTACATGTTGTGCCATTGAGTTAAATGGGATCGATTCAGGACGTATCCGATGAGTCACACAGTAACATTTGTGCCATGCACTGACTACCTTCAATAAGAAAGAATGTAACCAGCTCCCAGTGATGTTTAATGACATCACCCTCATTAATCTCGATCTGTCAATATCCTGACAATCACCATTGAACTGTAACATAACTGGAGAAGAGTCAATTATTAAATTTATGAGAACAGGCCAGATTTTGTGTGGACTGTTGCTCACCAGTCGACTTTCCAAAGCCTATGCGTGATCTACAGTCAGGAATATAATGGAATACTGTCACTTTCCACTCTTAAAAACAGCTCCGGAAATATTGGAGAAGCTTGTCACCATTCCAGATAGGCAGCCTACTTGATTAATACCCTATCGTTCACTTTAAAGTACACATTCACTCCGCTAGCTGTACACATTAGCAGCAATTGTGTCATCTATCTACAAGATGCAGTGCAGAAAGACATCAAAGCTCCTTTGACAGCACCTCCCAAATCCATGACTTCTACCAGTTTAAAAAAAAGTGGAACAGACACATCACCTCAAAGTCCCCTCCAAGCCTCCTGTGTTGAAAATATGTCACCATAAATTTATCATCAGTAATTAAAATGGTGGAAATCCCCACCTGACATGGTGGATGACTTTCACTCTACAAACTGCAGAGGTTCATGAAAAAGCCTCAAACATACCTTCCCACTCCTTCAGGGTAATTAGCGATAGTTGAGAAATACTTGGCTTACTAGTACTATCCACTCAGTAGTTGCCTGAAAGATAAATGAATGCAAATATTGAAGAAAAAATCTGAATTTAAAACTGAAAGCAAGTTTTGGAGGAATGCAATTTAATATGCTATCTTGTTATATGTTAACTTTACATATGTCAACAGATCTGTTGGACTTTTGAAGCAACATTTTAAAGCTTGGCTTCACTGTTGACTCCATTGGCATGGAAAATTTGTCACATTCACCACTCAAAAATGACTTTTGTGGCCTTGTAACATTTTAAACTACTTTACAGTAGGCACAGCACTTTTGCAATGTAGACTCCATTATAAGATAGGGATATGAGACAGCTGGTTTGCATGCAACGAAATTCCATAAATAACAGTGAGATACGTGATCCAGTGTTCTATTTTAATCATGGTGATTGAGAGATAAATGTTGATCAGAACACTTGGACAATATTCGTCTTCACCTAGTGTCTTGAAAGCTTTAATGCCTCCAAGAGAGAGAAAGCACAGAATGCCACGGAGGTGGCAGCATGCATTCTCTGTGATCGGTGGAATATCAGATGAAAATCTCAGTTTCGGGTGGTAAAGAATGCCAAGTTTGCAAAATTTGACTACTTGTTGAACAAAATTAAATACTCCAGCTCATTACAGATAATGTCTGAGTTTTATTTTTAAAAGTGCCGCATGCAGTTGATTTAAGTGATAATTTTTACTCTTGGCTCACATTAGTGAGGTTGGAGAAAATATTACTTTTTCTGAATTTCCTGTATGCCTTGCACTAAACTTAACACCTTCAACTAACAGTGTAGCAATTCTTTCTCTCCACTGAAATGTTGGGCTAGATAATATGCTCAACCGTCTAGACTTCAACTTCAACCCTTAAAATGTCTGTCAAACGTGTTATCAATAAATCAAAGGTAACACCAAATACCTGCTTATCACATGCTTAGTTCCTAGATAATTAAATAAGATGCCTTTTGTGTCTCATATCACTCATTAGGCAGGGTGACAAGACAGTGAGATTCCTCTATTATGTATCAAAGGTGAAGGCACTAGCCGTGCATTTCAGGTCACCTTGAAACTTGATAACATTGGTTTCTCCCTCACTAAATGTCTCTCAGAATGGATTATCATTTTTGCAATTCTCTCTTCCGTTTGAAATTGTTTGCTGCCATAACCTAGTTAACTTGGAATAGCTAGAAATATGTCATGTTAACTGTCTTTGTGTATGAAGCGTAGACTGGCAGGAGGCTGGACGAACACAGCAAGCCAGGCAGTACCAGGTGTTAGACAAGTCGACGTTTCGGATGGAACCCTTCTTCAGGACTGGGGGTGGATGTAGGAAGAAGCTGCACATAAAGGGGATGACGTGGGCAGGGTGATGAAGTGGGGATAGGTGAAGACAGGTAGAGGGTATGGCCTGGTTGGTCAATGGGAGGAAGGGGAGGCGTTGGGAAGGGAGTCGGGCGAGCACTGGGGGTTGGTGTCGGGGGGCTGCAGATAAAGGGGGTGTAGAGGAAGCCTATGAAGCCTATGAAGATTACAACAGCTTTGTTTTCAGAAAACTTCGGATTTAAAAAAAAACTTTATCCTTGATTTCCTATGATTAGGATTTTTTCAATGGTTTGATCAATGAAAATATTTAGGATAAGCTTGCACAGGGGATTCAAATAAGTAATATTTTCCCATATTTAGATAATATGGATCATGAACATAAATCATTATTTAAATTCTTCATCGTGAGCTATGTACATATTGACTAATTATGACTGACCTAAAAATTATGAAAGTTTCAGCCTTATCTTTTGCACTAATTTGCTGGTTCTCCCATGGGTGAGGATGAGGATATTTATGGAGACTTCTCCAATGAATTAAAACCAAAAGAACTGTGGATGCAGGAAATCAGAAAAAAAACACATCAATTGTTGGAAAAGCTCAGCAGTCCTGGCAGTTTCTGTGGAGAGAAATCAGAGTACATGTTTCGGGTCCAATGACCTTGCCTCAGAATGGGTCTGAGGAAGGGCCACTAGACCTGAAACATGAATTCTGATTTCTCTGTACAGATGCTGCCAGACCTGCTGAGCTTTTCCTCCAGTGAGTTGTTTCATTGCCGACCACCTTGTAAGACTAAATGTGGCAGGCTTGCAGGACTTAGATCTGATACTTTGATTGTGAATTATTAAGCGCTCTCTCTATATATGCTGCAAATGCAATTTTCAGGTACATCTTATGCTGCTCCTGGTGCGCACCTTGGCACTCTTGCATGCACCAGAGCTGATCCCCTGACTTCATGGAATTGGTGGAGAGGGGCATGTGTCAGGTCATGATTTTGCAGATTGTGTTGGAATATAATTTGGCTGTTACTGATTGCCCACATCTCGTCATAGGTTCCCAGTCTTGAGTTGTGACATCTTTTCACAATCTATTCCTTTTAGCACAAGTGATTTGTTCCACACAACATGAAGGCTTTCTTCAATATGAAGACAGGCCTACAACTTCATGAGGACTCTGCAGAGGTCATTCTTATCATTGACAGATACATCTGCGGCAGTTAGATTGATGAGGATGAGGTCAAATATATTTCTCCCTCTTGGTTCCCTTGCCACCCAGTCTAGTAATTATATGCCTTAAGACTGGACCGGTTTAGTTAATAATGATGCTGCAAGGTTTTAGCTGCATTAGTGACTGGAAATGGATCAGAAAGCCACCATAATTTAGGACACATGTCAGCTTACAATCATGGAACTGTCAAACCATTGTGATGAATTTCTTGGGGCAACTGAATTTATTGATGATCTTCCAAAAGCTTTTTTCAAGTCAATAGTCATGATATAAAGACTCACCTGTTCTTGGCATTTTTCTTGGAGCTGCCAGGCTCCAAGCATCATATCAACGATTCCTCCACCTTCTTTGAAAGCACACTGTTTCTCTGCAGTAAATCCTGGTTGAGATGTTGTACTAAATGGTTTAGAAGAGATCTGTCAAAGGTTATGATGGCAATAGAGAGGACTAAGATTCCTCTATGATTGTAGCAGTGTTTGTACATACATTTCTGCTTGTTTGTGTGAACAATTGGTGCATCTTTGTATTCCTGGGAGGATAGTTACTTACACCTGTATAACCTTGATCAGTCATTGACCTCCAGATTTGGAGATCTCAGCTAGGACAGCATCAGCTCCTGGAGTTTTGTTGTTGGGCAGGAATTAGATTGTCTTTGTCATTTTTGATAGCATGGGAAAGCCATCCAGCCAACATTGATGATAACTGTTGGCAGCTGAGTGATTTTTACTCATTGAAGGGTGATTTAAAATATTGTTTAATGTCCTTTTTAAAATTGGAGATATTCCTGTGACCCAGCAGCACTGTGGCCTATAACCAGAATTAAGAGCTCCAAATCATCACTTCCAGTCTTTGTTGTGAGCACATTGCTAAGGTTTGTCTGTTTTCTGATTTGTTTAATGTCTTGCATCTCAGAGCTTACGCTGGGTGGATGTTTTGAGAGGCATCATACTTGGATAGTGCTAGCATGTCACTAAGTTAAATCCTGTGAAGACAATATTTCTCTTCCAATAGTTCCTGGATTAACTCATTGTTTTCATCGAATTAAAGATGCTGGTTACAAGGGATAGGGCCAAGAACCTTAACAGCAATTCAGTACATTATGTCCCAGAAATTCACTCAGTCACCATCAATGCAATGGCTGTCTTTTTTTTAAGGACTTTAGATTAGATTAGATTACTTACAGTATGGAAACAGGCCCTTCGGCCCAACAAGTCCACACCGCCCCGCCGAAGCGCAACCCACCCATGCCCCTACATCTACCCCTTACCTAACACTACGGGCAATTTAGCATGGCCAATTCACCTGACCTGCACATCTTTGGACTGTGGGAGGAAACCGGAGCACCCGGAGGAAACCCACGCAGACACGGGGAGAATGTGCAAACTCCACACAGTTAGTCGCCTGACGCGGGAATTGAACCCGGATCTCAGGCGCTGTGAGGCAGCAGTGCTAACCACTGTGCCACCGTGCCGCCCAATTGTAGGTGACTCTGAAGTCACCCTGAGATTTCCTTATGGACAGCTCTTTGAGGTTGGGACTTCATGATTTGGGATTCTCTTGGGGGGGGGGGGGATTGAAGTGAGGCCAGGGACTGAAGAAAGCTGTTGAGGCTAGGTCTTTCAGTATATTCAAGGCTGAGATAGAACTATGTTTGATCAGTCGTGGAATCTAGCGCTATGGTGATTAGGCAGGAAAGTGGAGTTGAGTATTATCAGATCAACTACGATCTCATTGAATAATGGAGCAGACTTGGGGCTGAATGGCCTATATCTGCTCCCAAGTTTCATCTGTTAAATGATTGCGAATGGAGCACAATGTGAGATCATGTGCAATTGTCCATTTTGGAAGAAAAAATAAAAAAGAAGCATGTCATCCAAATGGTGAGAGGTTGCAGAGCTCTGAGATGCAGAGACATTTATGGTGCATGAATCACAGAAGGTTAGTGTGCAGGTACAACATGTAATCAGAGATGCTAATGAGATGTTACATTTAGTTGTAAGGTGTGTTGAATTCTTGAAAAGAGAAGTAATGCTCGATTTACACAAGGCATTGGCATGACTGCATCTGGAGTACTGTGTACAGTATTGAGGTCACTGTACTTACAGAAGCATGTTCATATTACTAAAATCATTTCAGAGAAAGTTGAGGAAACTATTAACTAGAATGAGTGATTGAAAATGTGTTGCTGGAAAAACGCAGCAGGTCAGGCAGCATCCAAGGAACAGTAGAATCGACATTTCGTGCATCAGCCCTTCAGCCCTTTCTCCTGTTCCTTGGATGCTGCCTGACCTGCTGCGCTTTTCCAGCAACACATTTTCAGCTCTGATCTCCAGAATCTGCGGTCCTCACTTTCTCCTAGAAAGAGTGATTGCCCTATTAGAAAAGGCTAAATGTGCTGGACCTCTATCTTTTCGAGTTTAGAAAAGTCAAAGATGACTTAATTGAAACAAATAAGATCCTAAGGGAACTTGACTCGATGGATGTCGAAAGGATGTTTGTTGGAGAATCTTGAAATAGGGATCATAGCTTTAAAATAAGTGGGTTTCGATTGAAAACAAAGGTGAAGAGTTTTTTTCTTTGAGGGTTGAGAAACTTTGGAATTCACTTCTTCAAAAGGCAGTAGATGCAGAATCTTCAAATAATTTTAAGGCGGGGTAGATGGCTTCTTAATTATGCAGTTGGTGAAAGAGTATTGGGGGAATGCAGGAATATAGAACTGAGATTAAATCAGATAACTATGACCTTACAGAAATGGTAGAGCATATTTCAAGAGTTGAGTGGCCTACTGTTCCTTATTCATGTATAATGCTGGAAATTAGGCCATTCGACGTATTGAGCCTGCTCCGCCATTCAATCATGGCTGATAAATTTCTCAACCCCATTCTTCTGCCTTTTGCCTGTAACCTTTGATTCCCTAAACAGCCAAGAACCTATCTCTGTCTTAAATATCTTCAATGACCTGGCCTCCATAACCTTCTGTGTCAATGAATTCCATAGATTCACCACTCTCTGCTGAAGAAGTTTCTCCTCCCCTCCGTTCTAAAGCGACTTCCCAATACTCTCAGGCTGTGCCCTTGGGTCCTAGTCTCTCTTGCCAATGGAACATCTTCCCAATGACCACTCTATCTAGGCCATTCAGTATTCTGTAAGTTTCAATTAGATCCCCCTATGCTTCTAAACTCCATTGAGTATAGACCCAGAGTCCTGAAACGTTTCTCATATGTTAACCTTTCATTCCTGGGATCAAGCTTGCAAACCTCCTTTGGACCTGTTCCAGGGCCATTACATCCTTCCTGAGGTATGGGGCCCAAATTTGTTATCCGTATTCTAAATGTGGTCTCACCAGAGCCTTTTAGACCCTCAGAAGTACATCCCTGGTCCTCTTGAAATAAATGCCAACATTGTAATCTGACTACCGACTCAATCTGTAAGTTTACTTTAAGAGAATCCTGGATTAGTACTCCCAAGTCCCTTTACTCTGTAGATTTCTAATTTTTCTCCCCATTTAGAAAATAATCAATGCTTTTATTCTTCCTTGCAAAGTGCATGACCTTGCCCGTTCCCACATCATATTCCATCTGCTGCCACTTTACCCACTCTTCTATCCTGTTTAAATCCTTCTAGTCTCTCCACCACCTCAATGCTACCCGTCCCTCCAGCTATCTTTGTATAATCTGCTAATTTAGCCAGAATGTCCTCAGTTTCTTTATCTCGATCATTAATGTATAAAGTAAAAAGTTATGGTCCCAACACTGACCCTTGCGGAACACCATTAGTCACCGGCTGCCATCCTGAGAAGGACCGTTTTATTCCCACACTGCTTTCTGCCAGACAGCCAAGCTTCTATCCATGCTTCTAACACATGGGCCCTTAGCTTAGTCAGCAGCATCCTGTGCAGCACCTTCTTAAAGATCTTCTGGAAATCCAAGTGGATAAAATACATTGGCTCTCCTTGGTCTAACCTGCTCATTGCCACCTGAAAGAATTCTGTCAGATTTGTTATGGCATGACCTCCCATTGATGAAACCATGCTGACTTTGCCCTATTTCGCCAGACACTTCCAAGTATTCAGAAATCTCAACCTTGACAATGGGCTCCCAACTCCTACCAACAACGGAGGTCAGGCTAATAGGTCTGTATTATCCCATCTTTTGCCTTAATCCCTTCTTAAACAGGAGGGTTACATTAGCAATTTTCCAGTCTTCTGTGACCCTCCGCGACTCCAGTGGTTCCTGAAAGATCGCCATTAATGCCTCCACTGTCTCTTCAGCTTTATAATTAGATTGTTGCCAATTTCCAGATTGTTATTAAATCTAATATGCCTTATTAGATAACTGTTTTCAATTAATAGAAAAAAATTGTCAAAATAGGAATGAAACTCCAGGTGGGGTGATCGAGAAAAAGTTCAAACAGTTGAGAGCCAGTTAGACTTTGTTTGGGAATTCACTTTTTTTGCATGCTGCAATCAACATCTGGAATAAACATTGAGACAGAACACCAGAAGTAGCAAACTAAAACCCAAAAGAACGTAAATGCTGGAAATCAGAAACAAAAACAAATTGCTGGAAAAGCTCAGCAGCTCTGGCAGCATCTGTGGAGCAAAATCAGTTAACGTTTCTGGTCTGGTTACTTTTCCTCATTTGAATTCTATTGTAGCAAACAAAATCAACATTGACTAAACAGTATTTCAGAATGTATCTTATACTCTAAATGTAAAGATTTTTTCCCATTTCTCTAATCCATACGTACTTCAGTCTCCTCTTCACTCCTCTTTCCTTCACTCTTTTTTCCTCTTCTTTCTCCTCTTCTCTCTTTCTCTCTCCATCTCCATACACCTATTCTTTTTCTTCTTTCTTTTACCGATAAACTAAAATCTTTTTAATGTTTCTCCTCTCAAATCCTAACTCCATGGCAACATAAATCACTTGGTCTGTGTATCCCAATAGAAATGTCCGTTAGCCTCTTGGATTCTGATTCCATTCTATTTTGCAACTACCTAGATAAAATATAACCATTCATAAAGCTGATATTTCTCACATCTCCCGTTTGAAACTTGGAGACCATTAGACTGTTTTCTCCCCCCCTCCCCCAATCCAGGGCTAGAATCCAGCTATTAATTGACCTGTGTACCAAGTTGGGAATGGAGCCTATCCTAGAACATTATAACTTGGGCTTATAGGTTACTAGTCAGAGACATTACAACTTTGTCACTGTGTGTGTGTCTCTCTCTCTCTCTCTCCCCCCACCCCCACCCTCCTCTCATTTATCTCTCCACCCTTCAGGCACTCTGCCTCTATTCCTGATGAAGGGCTTTTGCCCGAAATGTTGATTTTCCTGCTCCTCGGATTATGCCTGAACTGCTTTCCAGCACCACTCTAATCCAGAATCTGGTTTCCAGCATCTGCAGTCATTGTTTTTACCTTTCTGTGCTGTTAGTTTTGACCTGGATGGTCCTCCGCAAAATTGAGAAGTGGTGTATGTTTTCCTAAATTGCCAATATGTATTGCAAGATAAATGTCAGTGAAAGAATAGATTCAAACTTTGTTACTTCAGTTTATACAGTTAAAGAATACCCTGAACTTAGTACCATTTGTAGAATTCTATTCATTGTTCCACTGCATACAGATATGGATTCTGTCTGAAGGCACGTAGAGTTAGAACTACTCTTCCTGAGTGACTATTGCCTAAAATCTTTCAATGATTATGCAGACTAGCAGGGTTTCCTCTGAGACCACTGGGTAATCCAAGGTGGAGGACAGGAAAAATTTCTGGCTATAATAGCTCCTTTTTTTGAGGTATTTTAGGTGCTGGAGGTGATTTCCTTGAATTCCAGGAGCAGCAATTAAAGTTTTATATGCTGTTGCATTGTTTTGGAACTTTGGGGAAAAAAAAGTCAAAACAACAGCAGTTTTCAAAGGGAGAAGAACAGACAAAAGAAGCACATGGTGAGGTCAGTGCAGGAGAGAAAGAAAGAAACTTGATGCCACAGTGTACCTGTACAGTTACTGTTTTTGCTGTTTTGAATTCATCTATCACTGGACATCGGAGTGCATCTGGGAAAATTAACAAACAGTGAAAATCACAACTGATCTTGGAGGAACTGTTTGGGCAAAGTTCACATCACAGAATCAGATAAGTTGATTGTTTTAAGTGGCCGACAGAATGTCTGCAGTAGTGAGTAGATTGGGTTCTTTCTTGATTATATGCTTTTGGAGATATGTCTCCTGATTAAACTTAAAATATAAGCCATAACTAGTAATCTAACCTGGGGCAGTATTTTGTAGAGGAATAAGATGGTGTTATTTTCTGGGTCTGTAGATTGTGAAGGAGCAAAAATGGCCTTTAGTAAAATGATATGCGCTTCTTGTCAGATGTGGGAGTTTAAAAAGAGATTAAGGTTACTGTGGATTATATCTGCAATAAATGCTGTTGATTGTGAATCTTATCAGATCGAATGGATTGGTTGAAGAGACAGTTAGAAGCAATGAGGAATTTGCAACAGCAACAGTACGTGACGGATGGCGGTTACAGGAAGGGGGGAAGTCTCAGATGTAGTCACACAGATGGGTTAACTCCAGGAAAGGTAAGAGAGGTAGGCAGCTAGTGCAGGAGCCTTATGTGGCTAGACCCATTTCAAACAAATGTAGTGAGTGATGGATTCTCATGGGAACATAACACGAACAGCCAAGTTTCTGGTATTGAGACTGGCTCTAATGCAACGAGGGGTGCGTCGGGTTCCAAGAGATCAATTGTGTTAGGGGATTATCTAGTCCAAGGTACAGAGACATGTTCCTGTGGCCAGCAGCGAAAAATCAGAATGTGTGTTGTTTCCCTGGTGCCAGGATCAAGGATGTCTCAGAGAGGGTGCAGAATGTTCTCAAGGGGGAAAGGGGCCAGCAAGAGGTCATTGTCCACATTGGAACCCACAACATAGGAAGGGAAAAGGTTGAGATTCTGGTGTATGGGAGAAGGATTCACATTTTTGGATCATTGGAATCTCTTTTTTTGGGGTAGAAGTGACCGATACAAGAAGGGTTGATTGCACCTAAATTGGAAGGGGAGCAATATACTGACAGGGAGATTCGCTAGAGCTGCTCAAAAGGATTTAAACTAGTAAGGGGTTGGGGGGGTGGGACCGAAGAGATAGTAAGGAAAGAGATCAATCTGAGACTGGTTCAGTTGAGAACAGAAGCAAGTCAAATGGTCAGAGCAAGCAGGGACAAGGTAGAACTAATAAATTAAACTGCATTTATTTCAATGCAAGGAGCCTAACAGGGAAGGCAGATGAACTCAGGACATGGTTAGAAACATGGGACTGGGATATCGTAGCAGTTACAGAAACATGGCTCAGGGATGGGCAGGACTGGCAGCTTAATGTTCCAGGATACAAATGCTACAGGAAGGATAGAAAGGGAGGCAAGAGAAGAGAGGGAATGGCAGTTTTGACAAGGGATAGCATTACAGCTGTGCTGAGGGAGGATATTCCTGGAACTACATCCAGGGAAGTTATTTGGGTGGAACTGAGAAATAAGAAAGGGATGATCACCTGACTGGATTTGTATTATAGACCCCGTAATAGTCAGAGGGAAATTGAGAAACAAACTTATAAGGAGATCTCAGCTATCTGTAAGAATAATAGGGTGGTTATGGTAGGGGATTTTAAACTTTCCAAACTTAGACTGGGACTGCCATAGTGTTCAGGGTTTAGACGGAGAGGAATTTGTTAAGTGTGTACAAGACAATTTTCTGATTCAGTATGTGGATGTACCTACTAGAGAAGGTGCACAACTTGACCTACTCTTGGGAAATAAGACTGGGCAGGTGACTAAGGTGTCAGTGGGGCTTTGGGGCCAGTGACCATAATTCCATTAGATTTGAAATAGTGATGGAAAAGGATAGCCCAGATCTAAAAGTCGAAGTTCTAAATTGGAGAAAGGCCAATTTTGACGGTTTTAGGCAAGAACTTTTGAAAGCTGATTGGGGACAGATGTTCACAGGTAAAGGGACAGCTGGAAAATGGGAAGCCTTCAGGAATGAGATAATGAGAATCCAGAGACTGTATCTTCCTGTTGGGGTGAAAGGAAAGGCTGGTCGGTATAGGGAATGCTGGATGACGAAAGAAATTGAGGATTTGGTTAAGAAAAAGAAGGAAGCAAATGTGAAGTAATAGACAGGATAGATCGAGTGAATCCTTAGAAGAGTATAAAGGCAGTAGGGGTATACTTAAGAGGGAAATCAGGAGGGCAAAAAGGGGACATGAGATAGCGTTGGCAAATAGAATTAAGGAGAATCCAAAAGGTTTTTACAAATATGTTAAGGACAAAAGGGTAACTAGGGAGAGTATAGATCAGCAGGATGGTCTTTCTGTGGAGTCACAGAAAATGGGGGAGATACTAAACGAGTATTTTGCATCAGTATTTACTGTGGAAAAGGATATGGAAGATATTGAATGTAGGGAAATAGATGATGACACCTCGCAAAATGTCCAGATTACAGAGGAGGAAGTGCTGGATATCTTGAAACGCATAAAGGTGGATAAATCCCCAGGACCTGATCAGGTGTGCCCTAGAACTCTATGGGAAGCTAGAGAAGTGATTGCTGGGCCTCTTGCTGAGATATTTGTATCACCAATAGTCATAGGTGAGGTGCTAGAAGACTTGAGGTTGGGTAACATGGTGCCACTGTTTAAGAAAGGTGGTAAGGACTATAGACCAGTGAGCCTGACGTTGGTGGTGGGCAAGTTGTTGGAGGGAATCCTGAGGGACCAGATGAACATGTATTTGGAAGGGCAAGTACTGATTAGGGATAGGCAACATGGGTGTTTGCGTGGAAAATCATGTCTCTCAAATTTGATTGAGTTTTTTGATGAATAACAAAGTACATTGATGAGGGCAGAGCGTTAGATGTGATCTATATGGACTTCAGTAAGCGTTCGACAAGGTTCCTCATGGGAGACTGATTAGCAAGGTTAGATCGAATAGAATACAGGGATAACTAGCCATTTGGATACAGAGCTGGCTCAAAGGTAGAAGACAGAGGATGGTGGTGGAGGGTTGTTTTTCAGACTGGAGGCCTGTGACCAGTGGAGTGCCACAAGGATTGGTGCTGGGTCCTCTACTTTTTGTCATTTACATAAATGATTTGGATGCGAGCATAAGAGGTACAGTTAGTAAGTTTGCAGATGACACCAAAATTGGAGGTGTAGTGGACAGCGAAGAAGGTTACCTCAGATTACAACAGGATCTTGACCAGATGGCCAATGGGCTGAGAAGTGGCAAATGGAGTTTAATTCAGATAAATGCGAGGTGCTGCAATTTGGGAAAGCAAATCTTAGCAGGACTTATACACTTAATGGTAGAGTCCTAGGGAGTGTTGCTGAACAAAGAGATCTTGGAGTGCAGGTTCATAGCTCCTTGAATGTGGAGTCACAGGTAGATAGGATAGTGAAAGTGGCGTTTGGTATGCTTTCCTTTATTGGTCAGAGTATTGAGTACAGGAGTTGGGAGATCATGTTGCAGCTGTACAGGACATTGATTAGGCCACTGTTGGAATATTTCATGCAATTCTGGTCTCCTTCCTATCGGAAAGATGTTGTGAAATTTGAAAGGGTTCAGAAAAGATTTACAAGGATGTTGCCAGAGTTGGAGAATTTGAGTTATAGGGAGAGTCTGAACAGGCAGGGGCTGTTTTCACTGGAGCGTCAGAGGTTGAGGGGTGACCTTATAGAGGTTTACAAAATTATGAGGGACATGGATAGGATAAATAGACAAAGACTTTTCCCTGGGGTTGGGGAGTCCAGAACTAGAGGGCACAGGATTAGGGTTAGAGGGGAAAGATATAAAGGGACCTAAGGGACAACTTTTTCATGCAGAGGGTGGTATGCGTATGGAATGAGCTGCCAGAGGAAGTGGTGGAGGCTGGTACAATTGCAAGATTTCAGAGGCATTTGGATAGGTATATGAATAGGAAGGGTTTGGAGGGATAAGGGCTAGGCGCTGGTAGGTGGGGCTAGATTGGGTTGGGATATCTGGTCCGCATGGACGGGTTGGACTGAAGGGTCTGTTTCCATGCTGTACATCTCTATGACTCTATGACACTGCTCTCTGCTATGTTATTTGATTTTCACAGAGTAGCAAAGGGGGCACATTAAGAGCTGAAGTTCTCTGTGTTCGATAGAAGAGAAAATAATTCCCAATGTTAATTGGTATCTCCTGACCCTTGTAACAATGTCAATGTCTCAATATCAGTTAAGGAGAGGATCGTGTGTCAATTTGGTGTTGTATGCAATTGAACAGCTGGCTGGCAATAAATATGAAGACTCCCAGATGAAGACTGATATTTAGAACCGATAGGAGGCCGGATAGCAGCAAATCTCCTCAGAGGAATAGGGAATATAGCAAGTTCTGCTGTAATGCGCATTTCTTCAACGTGAGTTGGCTCTAATACAATTTAAGACTTTAGACCAGTATTTGTAGAACACAAACTTTCCTTACCTGTATTGGCCATGACGCAATTACGGCCCCATTGGTTTACATGGTGCTGCTATTAAGCGATTTTCTTATAATGCACATTCGCATAGGAACGGGACGATTGCAATATATCAGAAAAGAGTGTGATAGAAGTTTGGAAATTGGAATAGAAAAGTTAAATTGCCAAAATAGAAAGCTCTAAATGTTTCAATAAATGCAGTGGAAGTATGATGAGTCAAATTTGGATGACCTAGAACTCTAAATGTGGCAAAGTTGTCAGCCATTCCCACAAAAAGAATCCAGAAGAACCATATTCGTGATAGACAAAAATTGTGAATTCCTAACTCCAGATTAGTCGCACAAGACAACTTGTAAGATTGTGTTAACCAGAGTTTGAGGATGTTTGTAGGACAATTCACTGGCTAATCATCATTCATAACAAGGTCTTGATGCTGAAAGGTGTACATCTCTGTGACCTGCAAGCAATGCCAAGCCAGTCAGGAAGTTACACATGTAGTTGATTAAAGACAAAGTGAAGTCAACGAGGTTGGATCACAAGGAGATGAGTTGTGTGAAAGATGGCTGGACCAGTTGAAGAGAGAATTGCATTATCTTCTGCATGGTAAGCACTGAGGATGTGGCAGTTATGGCAGCAACGAAAGATGATTGACTGCATCGGACTGGCATGGTGGCCCAGTGGTTAGGAATGCTGCCTCAACACCAGGGACCTGGGTTTGATTCCAACCTCAGGTGACTGTCTGTGTGGAGTGGGCAGGTTCTCCCAGTGACAGCGTGGATTTCCTCTGGGTTGTCCAGTTTCCTCCCACAGTCCAAAGATGTACAGGATAGTTGGGTTGGCCAGGCTAAATTGTCCACAGTATCCAGGGATGTTAAAGCTAGGTGGATTAGCCATGGGAAATGTAGGGTTATAGGGATGAGGATGGGTCTGGGTGGGATGGTCTTCGGTGGGTTGGTGTGGACTAGATGGGCCAAATGGCCTGCTTCCACACTGTGGAGATTCTATGGAATAACCTTGCCCACATCCTGAATGAGTATGCACCAAGACATTTTAGCCTAGAATGAACTGAACGATTTGGCTGTCTTTTACCAGATCGTTCTTTTAATCTTTAAAGAATGTTTATATAATAGTTAAAAACTAAGTATGGATCATGCTTAGTAATGGTCTGCATTATTTTGAATAGCCCCAAAAAGCTGCTGTTTCATAGAATCATTGTTCTTGTGACAAGAATACCCAAGAAGCCACATTGTTTTGTGAATGTCAAGACACTAACTCCACAGCAATTTCCAAAATTTGATTTTTCTCTGTTTCTCTGAAGAGAGTTGCCACTCTCTAGCCTCCTGTCCACCCCAAAGATCAGTCTTCACCTGGCAGTCTTGACTGTTCATTTGCATACAGCACCAAATTGACAAATGGTCTTGTCCTGAACTGATATTCAGTTTTATGAGTCGAATAAAAATACCTGTTGACCTACAGCGATTGTTGATGTGTGGATCATGAAGGTGGACAAAATGAATCAGTGGAAGAAAAGGAATGTTTTCATAATTACAAACAACTTCTCCCTGCACCTCAAAATCACAGGTCTTGAGTGTTAAGTGGATGGTTTTGCCTGTCAAACACCAAAGGCCAGCCACTGATTTTGCTTCTCTGAAAGCTAGTACTTCTAAGTAAACGCGTTGGGCTATAACCTGCTGTTGGGCTATAATCACTGAAATAGCTAGAACAGAAAAAGATTATTGCGTTTTTCCAGAGCTAACTTCCAACATTTTTCAATACTTTTCATTGTGTTCAGTTAGTTATGTGTATGTGTGTGTGTGTGTGTTTGTTTTTTATGCAAACTATGTTGCGTAAGGGCCTCCTCACCTAACTTGGAATAGAATTTTTGGTGGAACTCTTCTGATTCAGCTTATAAAAATTATCTGAATCAGTCCAATTCGCTCCAATATATTGAAATTTTATAAGATTTAAATCTGCACTTTTATATGATTATTTCTCGCTTTCATCTCATGGGTCAAGGGTTCCCTTAATAGTTGCAACCTTGAAGGAATGTTAACTGTATGACAAGACTTTAGAAATTGAAAACCATAGTTCAGAAAGTTTGACTGAAAGGCAAGAGTAATTTTTCATGTTCTCGCCCTAGGTGCTTTTAAAAGTGTCCATTTCACAAAGATTAATCATCTAACTTTAACAGAGAAATGAACTGCAGTATTGTACTTTTGTCCTCTGCCAAGTATACTTATGTGCAAGGAAATGTTTCAGTACGTTGGAGTAATTCCAACTGATATAATTTGTGTTGCTTAGTCCATATATCTCTTTATCAAGACAACCTCCTGCTTTCTGATCCTTATTAGGGTAAGAGTTTGGGGTGCTGGAAAGCTTTTATATAAAAAAAACTAGTGCATCAAGATCAGTAAGTTTGACAAGAATAGTTGCAGTACAAGCCGATGGCACCAGTACATACCTTGTAGCTGCATTGATGTTTTAAGCCATGGGTGGCCCTCCCACACTTAAATGTGCTAATTTCCATTTGTAATTTTTCAGACATTTTACACAAAAACATTTATGTCTTTCTCTGGGAAATTTCAAGGACTGACCATAGTTATTACATTTTAGCACTAACCAGTATGTGTCAGTTTGCCAAGAAGGCTCAGTACACTGTAATGCTAGGGAAACACAAGAGTGTAATGGATGTGGGTGGGATAAAGAGAGAAAGGAAGCCCAAGAGAGAGTTGATTCTTTGCCATATTAAAAAAGGTTTCTACAATTTGAGAGCAATTAACAAAGTAGAACTTACACTCTTAAAGAGCAAATACTAACCTGTAAGTCAAATGATAAATCACGTAGCTGCAATAAAGTGTGTGCAGGGGTGACTTGAGATAAGTAGGAGTTGAAAAGTTATTCCGTGCAAGTTAGTTGTGTGTTCTGCAAAAGAAGACCTACATTAGTGTCTGCATGGATCAGTATTGTAAACACACTTTTGAGATTATTATTGAACTGCTAGAGAAAAATTGATGCGTTTTGAAGTCAACTACTTTTGAGTTTCAAGTTTTAATCAGTGGAGTATCTTTGTCCCATTAAAGCATGTGGCCAAAATTCATACAAGAGAATGTGGGAAGTGTTGGCTACACCAGCACTTCTTGTCCATCACCTAATTGCCATGGAAAGGTGACAGCAGGCTGCAGTCCTTGGAGAGTAGGAACTGCCATAGCACTCTGAGGAAGGGACTTCCAAGATTTTGACTCAGCAATTGTGAAAGAACAGTAATATTGTTCTAAGTCAGAATTATGTGTGACTTGGTGGGGAATTATTATGTAAATGTCATGTTCACATGGTTCTGCTGCCCTTTTCCTTCTAGCTGATAAGCATCATGGTTTGAAAGGTGCTGTCATCTTGCAGATGGTGTACAAGGGATACTGTACCTTTAAGAGTCGAAGGACGTAGCAAGCGCACAGAGTGCTGGAGAATTTACAATGTGACATTTGGTCCAGCAGCTAGCAGTACCCGGGTTGCTATGAGATAAAAAAACAAATTCAAACTTGGCCAGTCAGTTTAAATTATGCCCCATGATACTAAACTCCAATCAAGTTTGAATTTAGTATTTTGACAATATTAAAACCAATGAAAGGATCCGATGATTTGGGGTATAAAAACCAAAAACAAATTGAAAGTTGGAAGAGAACTGCCAAATGACCAACAGATGGCAGTTGCTAGTAAGAACTCTCTGAAAGTTACCTCTCCAGAGAAAGATCAACACCAACCTGGAAAGTAATTCTGTAGAGGAAGATACTAAGAAGATTTAACAGCTAGCTGGTTTTGAAATTTGAATTTTTCTGTGAATCTTAATCGGGAGCTTTATCGGAATAGTATTGCAGAGGAGAAGATAAAAAATAGACTTAAATAAACGAGTTGTACATAGTTGTTAATTATTCTCTGTTAGACTTTTTAAAAGATTAAAGTTGTTAATTTTTACTTTGAATTGTGACTTTAGGGATAATTCTTTACCTCTCAAGTTTTAACAAATTACAGCATGAGTTAAATCATTTGTGTTGAAGGTTTAAATTAGTGGGGGTAGGGGGGGAGCAATTTAGCCCGCATCGTAACAACTGGTACTACTATACATCTGGTGGGTGAAGTGAGTGAATGTTGGAAGTGATGGTCTGGTGCCAATCAAGCAAGTTGCTTTGTCCTGGATGGTGTAAACCTTCTTGAGTTCAAAGTTTGTGAGAAGATTTGTAGCTCGGGTGCTCGTTGTTGTGGTTCTGTTCGCCGAGCTGGGAATTTGTGTTGCAGATGTTTCGTCCCCTGTCTAGGTGACATCCTCAGTGCTTGGGAGCTTCCTGTGAAGCGCTTCTGTGATCTTTCTCCAGCATCTGTAGTGGTTTGAATCTGCTGCTTCCGGTTGTCAGTTCCAGCTGTCCGTTGCAGTGGCCGGTATATTGGGTCCAGGTCGATGTGCTTATTGATTGAATCTGTGGATGAGTGCCATGCCTCTAGGAATTCCCTGGCTGTTCTCTGTTTGGCTTGTCCTATAATAGTAGTGTTGTCCCAGTCGAATTCATGTTGCTTGTCATCTACGTGTGTGGCTACTAAGGATAGCTGGTAATGTTGTTTCGTGGCTAGTTGGTGTTCATGGATGTGGATTGTTAGCTGTCTTCCTTTTTGTCCTATGTAGTGTTTTGTGCAGTCCTTGCATGGGGTTTTGTACACTACATTGGTTTTGCTCATGCTGGGTATCGGGTCCTTTGTTCTGGTGAGTTGTTGTCTGAGAGTGGCTGTTGGTTTGTGTGCTGTTATGAGTCCTAGTGGTCGCAGTAGTCTGGCTGTCAGTTCGGAAATGCTCTTGATGTATGGTAGTGTGGCTAGTCCTTTGGGTTGCGGCATGTCCTCGTTCCATTGTCTGCAACACAAATTCCAGCTCGATGAACAGAACCACAACAACGAGCACCCGAGCTACAAATCTTCTCACAAACTTTGAACACCTACGGGTGAGAGATGCTAAGACAAGCCAGAAAATGGGAATCTTGTGCCAAACGCCTAAGTGCCACATACGAACAACTCCGCTTCCTGCATGAATGCCGAAAGAATCGAATCCTTCCACCATGTGTCAGATACAGACCACCAGTCAACAACCCACAAGACAGGGACACAGCCAGACAGAACGGATTCAGGATGATCCAGGTAATGATTACAGACGCTCACAACAGACTTCACAAATACAGACAAGAAATTGCACGTCAAAAATCGTTAATTTCAAAAACCACCAATCAGGAATGGACCTGGACCATAGAACAGGCCGTCACCATAGGACAGAACAGGACCACACACTGCAAAAAAAATGGCACTAAAAGAAAAAATGGCTAAACTAACACACAACAGACAGAACACTACAACACACTCCTGGGTTAGAAACCTCTCCCACAGACAGCTCACAGACACGGAAAGAACAATACTGGCCAAGGGACTCAACTACATCCACAGGGACACCAAGACAGCAGACTTCCTAGCAGCACTAGAATGCACACTGAGGAACAATGGACTGACAGAAGAGACCCAACAAACAGTGAGACAAAGTATCGTACCTCTGATAACAAGGACAAGACAAACACATAACCTCAACACCAAGGAGAGGGAAGCACTAAAATCACTCAGAAACGATAAGAACATAATCATACTATCAGCAGACAAAGGCAGAATGACGTTCATCCTGGACAAAACAGACTACATCCAAAAAGCGCAACAACTACTTGCAGATACCAACACCTACCAAAAGAGGGAGTTTGACCCCACCCCACAGCTCACCAATAGGATAAACAACACACTGAGGAACCTACAAAAAAACGGACAGATAACCAGGTTTGACCTACAAAGAATGAACCCTGAAAGCAACAACACCCCCAGATTCTATGGACTACCTAAAGTGCACAAACCAGACATCCCACTCAGACCCATAGTATCACTACCAGGGACACCATCAGACAAACTGGCTAAAGAGCTACAGCCGGAACTGAAACACATGATCAGCGGATCCAGACACACTATACAGTCTTGGACATCATCTGAAATATACACATAGACAAGGAAGAAACCATGATCTCATTCGATGTAACAGCACTGTTCACCTCTATCGACAAAACCCTAGCCAGAGAAACAATAGCTAACCTGCTGGACATACAGAACAGACAACAGGACAGTGAACCCCCTCAGCAAAGACTGCATACTCAAACTACTAAACCTGTGCCTCACAACACACTTCACATTCAACAACCAAATATATGAACAAATCAACGGCACACCCATGGGCTCACCCATCTCTGGACTCATAGCAGAAGCGGTAATGCAAAGATTAGAACAAGCAGTCTTACCGCAAATTCAACCCAAACTCTGGGTCAGATATGTGGATGACACCTTTGTAATCATTAAAAACACAGAAATAGAGAACACACACCGGATCATCAACGCCACAGGAATCCGATTCACGAGAGAGGAAGAAAAAGACAACCAACTCCCATTCCTAGACGTGATGGTACAGAGAACACCGAACGGAGAATTCACCACAAAGGTATACAGGAAAGCCACACACACAGACCAAGTCCTAAACTACGAAAGCAACCACCCCAACACACACAAAAGAAGTTGCATCAAGACACTATTCAAAAGGGCCACAACACACTGCAGTACACCAGAACTGCAAAAAGAGGAAGAAGAACACCTTTACAATGTATTCGCCAAAAACGGATACCCCTGCAATTTCATCAACCGATACCTAAGAGAAAGACAATGGAATGAAGACATGCCGCAACCCAAAGGACTAGCCACACTACCATATATCAAGAGCATTTCCGAACTGACAGCCAGACTACTGCGACCACTAGGACTCATAACAGTACACAAACCAACAGCCACGCTCAGACGACAACTCACCAGAACGAAGGACCCGATACCCAACATGAGCAAAACCAATGTAGTGTACAAAATCCCATGCAAGGACTGCACCAAACACTACATAGGACAAAAAGGAAGACAGCTAACAATCCACATCCATGAACACCAACTAGCCACGAAACAACACGACCAGCTATCCTGAGTAGCCACACACGCAGATGACAAGCAACATGAGTTCGACTGGGACAACACTACTATTATAGGACAAGCCAAACAGAGAACAGCCAGGGAATTCCTAGAGGCATGGCACTCATCCACAGATTCAATCAATAAGCACATTGACCTGGACCCAATATACTGGCCACTACAGCGGATAGCTGGAACTGACAACCGGAAGCAGCAGATTCAAACCACTACAAACGCCGGAGGAAAGATCACAGAAGCGCTTCACAGGAGGCTCCCAAGCACTGAGGATGTCACCTAGACAGGGGACGAAACGTCTGCAACACAAATTCCCAGCTCGGCGAACAGAACCACAACAACCTTCTTGAGTGTTGTTGGATCTGCATCCATCACACTCCAGATCTGTCTTTGCAGCACTTCACTTCTTCAGAGCTAGTTATTTGTTTATGTGATGACACCCAATGAGAAGCATTCAGCAAATGTCTTTGAAATTATGTTACAAGATAGTTTTTTTGGAACTTCACAAACGCTCTTAATATAATGTTTCTGTTTACAGGATTTGCATTATTTGCGGTTCACACATCAATGTTAAATTTTGCAACTTTTTTTTGTGGTGTTGTTTTCTGATCTTGTTTTGACCTCGAGTCCAGTTCCGTACAAGTATTTTGCTATACAGGAAATTAACACTTTGTTTTGGTGAGCAAGAGGTTTATAGTATTTCAACTATCCTCTAAAGTTCCTGGCATGGATTCCAGAGAGGGGGTTTTTCTGTATGGCTCAGCCATTCCATGTAGCTTACCTGCTTGTTGCAAAGACTGCTGCATTGTCCCTAAAATGGATTGCCTCAATTAGTCACTTCATAATTAAACTAGAATCTTGATGGGGACATTGGCAAGTATTGCAGGACCTTGGGGGTAGCGAGTCTTATTGATTATTGGTAGGGTAGTTAGAGTTCACCCTGAAGTGAAAAAGCTGGTCCACTGTGCCAGGTAAAGAAGCATTTGATAAATGCTCACCAAGTCTAAGTTCTGAAAATGTGCATGGAGAAAGAAAAGAGAGGCTTGTTTCAACTAGTATTTCTTGGTTTAAACTGAGTTAGTCATGGCCAACTTCTGCTTGATGAGAAACTGAAGGGAATGTGCAGAAAAAAATGCATGTTCCTACAGTTGACTTGAAAACAAATAGAGGATTATAGTTTAGAGTGAGAAAGGTACTTGGAGAATATAAAGTTTTATTTTTAACCAGCTGTTTGTTTGTAGTCAGAATTTGACTCCAAATGCTATTATTTCAAAAAATGAAATGTTTACATTCTAAACTAAAGCAATTCTCACTGCATGAAAATGATAGAATATTGCAAGGAAGGATTGGCTTTCTGTCTCATATCAATTTGAAGTGATGAATAAGGAACCGATAATGATGTTAGAACTTTGAAATTTCCACATAGTGAGAGGTGACAAGGTACTAGACACATAGCTTCAATATTAGATATCTACTCATGGTTTCATTGTCGAATAGAGCTTGTGAAAAGTAACATTTTTTATTTTGTCATCTGGCTGTTTGTGAACTATTTGCCATTTTATATCTCTTGATTAACCATGTTTGAAGCGTTTCCTTTGCTTTATGTTTAATACAGATGCATATTTTATACCGTGAAAATCTTCAAAATCCATGATCTGTTTAGTTCCAGATTTATATTTGTATTTTTGCCAAAGGAACTTGTGTGATTACATCAACAAGAATCAGCCATTTGAAAGTATTCCTGTTTCCCATTATTGTAAATGGATGTAGTTCAACAGGGCCCAGTCCATTTTCAGTGTGGTGATTTTTAAAAAAAGCAAGTATGTGCTTTGCAAGTAGGTTGAAATTTATTTTAAATAATGGAGTCAAAATTCTGCAGCTATTTTGTCAGTCAGAAAACGCACTTGATATGTCAAAATTGCTGTTCTAGGACACATTAAAGAAAACTGAGTTAGATCTGAAAATTGGAATTCTAATAAGATATAAATCTGTTTTAGACTTTTTTTTAAAAGGAAGAATACCTACAAAGCAAATGACATATTTTGGAAAATAAGAAAATAATTACTGAAGAACAGTATGCAGAACAATAAGATTCCTGTGTACGAAAGGTCTTTGCTGATCTGTAGCCAGAGGTCAAAGAAAGAACACAACTTGGGAAGATCATAGAAGTATTTAAGTCTTTCATCTTAATGGTTTCCATCTGAGTTCTAAGGATCAGATATAAGGAGTATAAGTAGAACATTCTGGATCATCAGGCTATCTGATAACCTGTTGTGGCCAGGTTATGGCGAGGTTGTGGTATTATATGCATATTAATAGTAGTGTTCTAAATGTTGGTGGTGTCAGGTGGGTGGGCTAAGAGATTTTCTTTTCTTGCATATTCTTTCAAAGATGCTATCTAACTCCTGACTCTCCAAATTAACCTTAATAGCTTTCCAAAGATTTGGTGGTAGAAAAGTAAAGTTTCCAGATGCATGGATATTTAATTTGCTTAGCGAGTAAGGAAATGTTTAGTTAATTAGTATTTTAATTGTTTCAAATATGGAGATTTGAGTGGTTTATTTGATATGAGTTGGAATAATGTTGAATTATTCAACGTGGTAAGAAAAATGAAGAATTAACAATTATGATACAGTGTGTAAGAATGGCATTTCAAATGATTTTCACAGTATGTTTGAGCAATAAATGTTGCCTAAAAGCTATTTAGAGTTTGAATCAGCTTGATTTTATAAAATTTCCTATGAATTATTTGGTGCCTTCATAGATATAGAACATTATTGAGTAAGGCTGGCAATCTTTCATTTCAGGCATGATTAAAGCAAAGATGGTAGTCGACCATTGCAAACTTGTGTGAATTTTGGGTTTCTTAGTGCTGTCTGCCAATTAAGTAACACAAAAGGAAGGCATTTCAAAGTATTCCAGTTCAGAAAATATGGTAGCAGCTGTTTCTGTTCCTTCATTTGACAGAGGTGATGAAAATTCTTTGTTGTGTAAGTATTATTTTTCCTAATCCCTTAGAGTCCAAATAATTTGACAGCTTCTAAAAACCACTTTTACCACTAAGCTAAAAGAACTGAAAAAATCTGTACTATACATTTGGTCTGGCTTAACAACAGATGATGTATGTGAAATAGAATGAACTGATACATGGAAACCTAATTATAAAACATAGGTTCAGTGTTTCTTTCGTGACTCTTTCCATGACAAAAATGTATGTATTTGAGACAGAAGTGTGACGTAGGACTGTTAAAGCAATGGACAGGTATTTTGTTTTAAACGAAGTTTAAGCCTGTAAAAGTTTGAACCCATAGATTAGATCAACTAATTTTTCTCTCAATTTAAGATAGCTGAAATTAATTATCGATTATGCTTAGATGAATAGTAAAGATACTTTAAACATTTTTGGTATATCAGAATATTTCCAATAAGTGCAGATGTTTGAAATAATTAGTCAAAGTTAGTGTAATGGCGTTGGTCACAAAATGTACACTGTACCTTGATAAAGTTACATTGTGGTGGCTAGGAGGGGGCACCCACAAATTTGTGTTAAGCCAAGCTTTGAGATGGTCAAGCAAATCCCTGTTTAACCTGATATGCCAATGTCACGCTGTCAAAAAAAGTAACATGGTAAATAAGTGAAAAATGTATTCATTTTTCAATTTGTTCACACCATAAAATGGCGTGACCTTATACAGTAAGAGGCAATGAAAATGTTAGGGGTTAGCTCTCTAAAACCTCTGTAGTAATCTTTCTCTGTTCACCATGCTATCTTAGAGTGAATGTGATGCTATGTCACCAATTCAGTCTTGTTTTTCTATGTTATCGTGGAGCAGAATTCCAGAACATTGGCTTTTTGTGACTTCAGCTAGGAAAATGAGTGGGTATTCAGCAGACTTTTCAGAGTGATAGCTTCCTTATTTGAGGAAAGCACTCTATCTGTAATGACCTTATCTGCCAGCTCCATTGTGTAGCGTATGGTGTGTCCACCTCAGTATAAATTTTATGGTTGTCTCTACTGGGATTTCTATTCCAGAGTCCAATGGGGAACAAAAAGAGCCCTGTCATCAGGTTGGTTAACTTAATCTTGCACCACTCTATTCACAGCATCCTGTGCAGTTTTATTTTCAACCTCTTGTGGGATGTGGGCATCACTGGCTGTCCATCCCTAATTGCTGTTGAGAAGGTGATGGTGAGCTACCGCCTTGAATTGCTGCCACCTACCTGCTGGAGATTGACTTACAATCCCCTTCTGGAGGGAATTCCAGGATTTTGACCCAGCAATTGTGAAGTTAGGTCAGGTGCTGAGTGATGTGGAGGGGACCTTGAAGGTGGTTGTGTTGCCATGTATCTGTCGCCCTTGTTCTTCAAGATAGAAGTGGTCGTGGGTTTAGAAGGTGCTATCTAAGGATATTTAGTGAATTTTTGCAGTGCATCTTGTAGATTGTACATACTGGTGGTGGAAGGAGTAGATGTTTTTGGTTGTGGTGCCAATTAAGCAGGCTGCTTTGTCCTGGATGGTGTCAAGCCTCTTGAGGGTTGTTGGAGCTGCACTCATCCAGGAAAGTGGGATGTATTTCATTACACTTCTGATTTGTGCCTTGAAGTTGGTGGACAGGCTTTGGTGAGTCAGGAGATGATTTACTCGCTGCAGTATTCCTAGCTTCTGATCTAGGTTTGCAGCCCTTTTGAACCTAACTTGGTGGAAACAGTTGGGCTTCCATTACTATTTCCACTCCTCTTCCATCACGAGCTTGACGTCTGGAACATCTCTACTCTTTCATTAATGGCTGTGATAACTTGAGAGATCGCTGCCATTGGTAGATATGTAACTAGGTCACTACAGCTAATAAATATAACTACATGCATTAATTGATTTGTCTTTATTCTTGCTTCCATTTTCTTTTACTTTGTGGGTAATGTACTTATTCCTTTACTTGGTGATATGCTTTGTTTTCTTTATTATATCATAACGGACATTTTGGTTTTATTGTCAGAAATGTGTCAGGATGATTATAAATGTATGCAAAACCTTTTCTCAACTACTCTTATAATCTGCTCACTATTTCAGATCAACATTGAACATGAAATCTTAATTTTTCATCAAATCATCTTTACATTTAAAAAAGAATCAGATTTAAAAGAAATCTGTTCACTCTCAAAATTGAAGAAATCATTAACTTGGTCGAGTTCAAAATATTTTTTCAAAAATTTCAAAAACACCACTTCAGTTATTTAAATTTTTTTTCAAGATTGCCTTCAAGCTAGGTCTTTTAACAGTTTGCTTGAAATATTCTATGAGAATTTGTTTCACAATTGGAACTGTATCCCCTGCAGCAAAAAAAACCCTCCTTTTTAAATGACCACAACTAACTTCACAAAATGTCTAGTATTGACCAATGCACTTTACCACTTGACTTAAAATAGATCAAATAGAATTGTCTGTTGTAACTTAAAAATAAGTCATATACGTGTACTTCTGCAAGCTGGCTGGGTCCAGTCAAGATCTTTTGAAAGCATTTATAGGTAGGATTTATTAGAAAAGGCTGACAATATCTAACATCAAGCACTAATTCAGAAAGGTTTCCCATTGAATTGAAATATTGGAATTTCATGTATTTGATAGTTTTTGTGCTGGTATTGTTCATAACCTTTTAATAGGATTACTGCATATCAGCACCTTTGTTGCAATATAAGTCTTCAGATATCTTCTTTTGAGCTGGAAGAAAAAGTAATTTGTGGATGATTTTCACTTAATTGAAGTATCAGTTACCATATTAGCGTGACAGCTCATTTAAAAAAAATGCTTTCATGGGAAGTGGGCATCACTGGCTTGGCCTACAGTTACTGCCCTTGAGAAGGTCATGTCTCGGGGGCCTATCTGTGGAGGAATGTTGTCAACTGCCATCAGCTGATTACAGATACTTCACCTGTGCAGTGGTCAGAGCACATCACATGCTCTAGACATTCTTGCTCCAAAGCATTGGCAAAGCCTTTTGTAACTGCATGAGTCATTATCAAATAGAAAACTGATAACTTATTTGCTATTCAGCATTCATACATGGCTTGATGCTATGTTTACGTGAAGTATTAAACAATGTAGGGAGGCAGCTGACATTTTGAGAATTTACCATTCTTTTGATGTCAGCAAAAATAGGAGTATATTGCATATATGGAAAATGATTAGTAACATTTGATGCAAACTATAATTTAGGTGAACCAATGTGAATACCTATATAAAGAAGAAGATTATATGTTGATTAATGCCAATTAAATACTTTGTTTCACTTCAATCTTAAATGCAGACATCGGATAAATTAAAATAAAAAAAATACAAATGTGTATTTGTCTGATCAAGGGGATAAATAAGTTACTAAGTGGCAAACTTCACATCTAGCTTTGAAATGTGCATTACAGGAAGGAACGTGAGTATTTATTGAAACTGCAATATATACATTTTTGAGGGTCCAGAAGTCCTTTAAACAAATTGTTAACAGTACAGAATATTATGTCCAGTGTAAAAATAAGGTTGTGGAAAATCACTTTTGGCATTCACCACTATTGGCTAGAAAATTCCTTAAGATTATTTTAGGAAAAGTAATAAACGTTTATTTCCCTGAAAGAGATCATGAATATCTGAAGGTGAGACTCCCTGTTCTGAGAATGTGACCAACAAAGCTTTTGTTCACCTGAGTACAGAACAACCTAGCCTTGACTTCCCATGTAGATGCTATGCTCAAGAAGGCACAACAATGCCTCTTCTTCCTCGGGCAGCTCAGGAAATTTGGCATGTCCGTAAGGCCCCTCACCAACTTTTACAAATGCAGTATTGAAAGCATGCTGTCTAAGTGCATAATGGCTTGTTATGGGAACTGCTCTGCCCAGGACCATTTTAAAAAAAACACTACAGAAGGTGTGTGCACAGCCCAGACCATCACAGAAGCCAGCCTTTCATCCATGGACTCCGTTTACATGACTCATTGCCATGGAAAGGCTGTCAACATCATCAAAGGCCCATCTCACCCCAGCAATGTTCTCCTGCAACCTCTTCCGTCAGGTACGAGATACAGAAGCTTGAATACATAGACCATCAGGTTCAAGAACAGCTTTTTCCCTGCTGTTTTAGACCGATGAATGGACTCTCTAACTTCAAATAATGTTGATCTTGCTAATGTTGCTCTTGCCTAGCGTACACCCTCTGCTATGTAACTTGTATGCCTGTGGACAAACTTTTTTTCTCACCCTACGATTTGCCTGTACTGCTTGTAAACAAAGCTTTTCACTGTACTTAGGTACACATGGCAATAAATCAGTCAGTCAGTAAGATAATTCAGTTCAGTTGACTTAAAATATTGGTACTAATTTAACATTGTTTCAATGCTACATAAACTATAACGGCTCCAACATCAGAATTGTTAATCTAGTGTAGGTTAAAAAACTGACTAATTATCATATATTTTATTAATTGGTCGTAACTTTAATATGGTGATCTAGATAAAACATCAGAGACTTTTGTGGCCAAGTCTGTGATTCTGTAAAAGCCAGAGTTCAACAATATGAAGTAAACCTTTTACCAACAGAACCAAAAAAATGCAGATTGTATGGGAACTATAAATGGATGCTGTAGGTAATCTAGTCAATGTAGGCCAGGAAGTTTGGGACTGAGATCTGGGCCAAAAGATGAGTGGAAAGAGATTAGAATCTTGGGTCGCCAGCAGGTCAGAAGAAATCAAATTCCATCATGGAAAGTATTACACATGACACCAATTAGTTTTAATGTGTAGGAGTATACCTTCCATAGTTTGGAATGCAGAGTAATAATACTATAAAGAATGTAAGAATGCATATATTTTAGCTATGCAGAGAAATAAACTTGCATAGTATACAATATTATTTTACATGTATCAGATTCTGTCTGTCAGCCTCCTTCTCAACATGACCTTGTGCTTCAGTGAGCTTATACTTGATGCCTTTTATAAGTATCTGATTAGCTTAATACAGTCTGCCAAGGAAATGCCAAATTTCGTTCTTCCTAAAAAAAAGCCAACATCTTCAGCACAATGGTAAAGATTTAGATGATCTTTCAGTACGTGAAACCAACTGATGAGACGTCAAGCATATTTTCATATATGCTGATTCACCCTAAGCTCTCCTGATATTGTAACACTTTCAAATTGAAAATCCACAGTGTATTCATGATTACTATTGCTTAGTCAATTCGGAACATACACTTACAAGTACACAAGAAACAAATGGTTTATTGGTTTTAAAACAAAAATGGAAAGTGCTGGAGAAGTCAGCATCTGTAGAGAGAAAACCAAACTTAATGTTTTGAATCTACTGACTCTTTGTCAGAACTCTAACTGTTAACTCTGGTTTTCTTTGTACAGATACTGCCACACCTGCTGAGTTTATCCAGCACTTTCTGTTTTTATTTTGGATTTCCAGCATCTACAATTCTTTGTTTGTATTTTGTAATTTTTTTTAAAGTCTCCAAGAATTGGACATGAGGAATTAAATTCAAGTGCAGACCAAACAAGGTTACAGGATGGGAGATAACTGAATGCAGATGGGAGTGGTTAAATGAGGCTGATTAGATACAGAACAGGCATGTATAAGGAAGGCAGGTTGTGAAATCAGGGCAGGAGGAAAAAAGAAGCATGAAGAAGAGGAGTTACAGAGAGAAGAGCACAAGGTAATAAGGAATGGAGCTGCCAAAGCTGTTCCTTGGTAAGGGGGAGTTGATAGTCGAAGTGTTGGCGGTGTGTGTGGGATATTTCATGTTTCCAGTGTTGGGGGGGGGCGGGGGGGCTGGTGTGGGGTGGGTTTGGAGGGAAGAGGTGGCTTTCCCAAGGCAAAAAAGGCAATTGTAGAATGGGGTCAAGATGGTGAGCTGAAGTGGGATGCTGTATTGTTTAGGATACTTGTTGTGATAAGTGAAACAATCTAGTGATTGATTAAATAGATGGCTGAGTGCATAGACTTTAGGGCATGTGTTGGACAGTGAGATGGATCTCACGAGCACATAAGGCTATTTTATTAGAGACTTTTGCTAAGAGACTTGCAAAAGGTGATTTGATCTTGAGACACAAGATGCCATTTATTTAGGAAAAAAAGCTATAAAAACTTCTAAATCTAATTTAGGTATTAGTTGTTTCATTTATTTAACTTGGATATATGGTTGCTGACTGAGTCAATAGAGCTTGAAAAATCAAAGTTTCTGTGTAGTAACACTCAAAGTTCACAATATGCAAATTTAATTGTTTTCTTTGAATGTTATGTGTAGTAACATTTAGTTTATTGTTGCCTACTTTGGTGCCCTTGGTTTGGTGCAGTGTGTGTCATTTTCCCTTTAAAATGGTGGCTACTGCCTTTGCTTTTGGTGCTAATTGTGCAAAGTGTCATTTTATTTACCACACTTGCAAGGAGCCAGGAGGATATAAACTAGAAAGATTACATGCATCACTTTGCATGTAATGTTGATTTGACAATGGTGCTGCCATTTTCAACACTCAATCTCACACAAGTCTCTGAACCCTCGCATAGCTGTGTATGTTTTCAACAGAATGAAAGGCCACCTGTTCAAGTGCATTTTAAAGAATTATCAACTACTTTCTGATTAGTTGTTGATTGATTTATACTGGCTGTTGCTGTGAATGTAGATGTAGTTGGTAGTTTCCAACATAGACTTAAGTTGCTGATGCCTTTAAGAAGTGATGTAGTGTCTGTTGCTATCCTGCTATCACAGATTGTGCACAAATAATTTCTTTTCAAATATGGGTGATAGTGGAAGGTATCTTTCATGGACTACTGCATGATGGAAAGTATGAATAGAGCTAACAGCAGAACGAGCTTCTGGAAGAGCTGAGAAGGAATCTCTCCCTGCAATTCTGCTTCTTGAATCTTGAGTGAGGAGCGGCTTGTCAACCATCTCCACTAAGGATATCCTCAGTGAAATCTGTCACCTGCTGTAGTCATAACTGCAAAGTCAGAGGCAGAAATCCTAAACTTGTGTATTCTCTTCATGAGGCTTAGATCAGGCATATTTTCAACATCTCTCTTGCTTTCCTACTTTTGAAAAGGAGAGGGCAATGAAACTCTGCAAGAGAAGCAAGTTTGATACATTTCGATCATTCTTGCAAGAGAGAAGATGGATTGAGCACACACATGGCTTTGACATTGTTACAGCCTTTCCCGTAATGCAGGGTGCCATCAATAGCATATAGATAGCAGGTGTTGTATCCCTTAAAAATATACCACTGCAGAAAAGAATTCAGTGACCTCAATATTAACCTGCTGTGCAGCCATTACAGTGTTATGCAGATCAGTGCTCAGTATCTTGAAAACAGTCTTGATGTTTTCGTTCTGCAGTACCATCTGTATTTAAGCCACTGTGCCAAGCTCTCAAGGTAGCTTGTGGTGAATCAAATTGCTAAGGATAGACTTTGTATTTCTGCTGCGTAGCGCCCATGCTCACAAAGGTAGCGTGTATATAATGAAAATCATGCTAGCACTGAAAGTACAACCAAGCAGACTATTGGCATGCTAAAACAATGCTACTAGTGTATACACAACTCTGCAGATCTCAGCATACTAGAAATCACGAACATAAGCTATTGCGCCATTATAAGAGCACAATCCTTGCTACTTGCAGTGGTGACCAGAGGAGGAAACTGATACAATCCCTTTGTGACTGGGTTTGTCAGTGATCAAATCATCTACTGAAATATCCAGAACAAACAACCACAAACCTTCATTCACCAACTGTCAGCCCGATTTTCATAAATTTCATTTTCTAGTTGAGAATGTGATGAATTTAACCTGTCAGTTTACCATCTATAGATTATATAAAACCCAGCATGCAAATAACCTTCATCTTAATTCTCAGAATAGAAGAGGTTACATTTCACAATGCAACATAATTATTTGTAACGAATGGAATAGGTATGCAACCCATTTATTATTTTATGCTATTATTTTAATTTTAGTTGTTGGTATCTATGTTAAGAACTATTATTAATAGTTTTTTTTGTTTTGTCATTGCAGTGGCAGGGGCCAAATAGTAATTATTTTTCAATTATTTTTCTATCTATCCTTTCCACTCATTATCTTTACCTTTCTCTAATACTGACTATAACATTTGTTTGAATAGCACACAAGAGAGAAAACCATAACTAAGTAAATGTTTAAAACAAAATTTATAAATCAGATCATTGATGGCAGCAGTTCAGGAATGCTCGCTGATAGGAATTCCAGGTCATTTACTGTCAAAAGGACAACAGGCTTGTACTGCACAGAGCTGCTGTCATTCTCCTGGAGTCATATTTCAAAATCCTAGAAATGTATCTGTGGAAAGATTATTGGACTACTGTAACACCATGCAAACATCCTTTGAATACTGGTAGATTTGCAACTCTGACAGCAACAGCCTGAACCTACATAACAGCAAACTCATTTTCATGGCTTCATTAAAAGGTTTCACTGTACGACTCTGATATTAGATAGCTTTTGCTTCAAATTAATCGGTCTACTAGATGTTGGATTATTGTAGGATCTACAAATATTAACATAGTTAGCATTCGTGTTGCAAAATCCATTTAAATGATTATCACTATTACCTTTCTCATAAGTCCTATTATTTCTTCCTTGATATGTTGGCCAAATGCAAATTTACTGTTTTCATCCTTCTCAATCTCTTCCACAATTGATTTTTTGCCTTTGTATCTTAAATCTACACAAACTGATTCCACGTCTTCATCTTTTGAAACAAAAGTAATTGTTTCTGTTGAATGAATGTCATTCTTAATTAGCAGAATGATCGCATTAACTTTTCCTAGCTTTCTGTCCCTCCAAATTTAAATCAATCTTGAATTTTTACATTCTAACCTTGGTCACCTTACTGCCATGTTGCTATTGTGGCAATCAGAAAGCACATATCCATTTACTCAAGCAGACATTAATTTTAAATCTGAGACAAAGTTTTGTTAAGCAAAGGTATGAAGGGATAATGGATTGAAGGGTGGTATATGGAGTTAGGTCACAGACTGACCATGATCTGTTTGATAGGTAGATCAAGTTTGAGGGGCTGAATGGTCTACATCTGTTTCTATGTTCCTTGGACTTTTGTTCTTTGCCACAGGAACACTCTCTAACACCTGATGAATCTATTCCCTACAATCTTAAATTCCAACACTCAACACAGTTTGAAAGGTACCGTGGTCTGTTCAGTCATCCATCTTGCAGCCCATCCTTTGGTCTTCGAGGTTGCAAGAGCATCAAACCAATTGTTTAATTGGATAGGCTAAGGCTTCTCCACTTGTGCCATCTCAATCCCATTACATGCCTCACTTGTAGTCATATCAACCTGTCACTGACCAACTCAGATGACCCTAACCTAAGTAGTATTACTGCCTCCTAGAACAGAGTGCCCACTTTACATTCCTCCTCCCTGATGCATCACGGTATCTCAAGCTCAAATTTTAGTTAATACACATTGAGACCAGGTTCCTCGAGGTATAGACCTTTGTAAACCTTGCCTTGGATCACACTGGCGTCCATTAGTTCCCATACACTACAGCTACAGCACATCATCTGCCCTGCCATATCTTTTGCATTTTGATTAGATTAGATTACTTACAGCATGGAAACAGGCCCTTCGGCCCAATAAGTCCACACCGACCTGCCGAAGCGCACCCACCCACACCCATTCCCCTACATTTACCCTGCAGCTAACACTATGGGCAATTTAGCATAGCCAATTCACCTAACCTGCACATTTTTGGACTGTGGGAGGAAACCGGAGCACCCAGAGGAAACCCACACAGACACGGGGAGAATGTGTAAACTCCACACATCAGTTGCCTGAGGCAGGAATTGAACCCGGGTCTCTGGTGCTGTGAGGCAGCAGTGCTAACCACTGTGCCACCGTGCTGCCCATAATTACCTAATTTGGTTACCTAATTAATTGTTTTATGAATTAAATCTTAACATTGAGGCCTTCCTGTGTTTATATTCTTAGTATTTCAATTAATGTTCTACTCGTTCATATTAAAATTTTCTAGTTTACCTTAGATAAATAGGTAATGATTATCAGTCATTCGCCTACCTGCTTCCCTGTACTGTCGTACCTTGGATCTTTCTTCTCCAATTTGACTCTGAGCCTACACATTACAGGCTTTGGTTACACTCCCTCCTCTGGAATCTTGGTGCTTATGATGTTTGCCAACTGTAATTTTGAAATAAAGTTCAGGAATTATTTACCTTATGTTTCACAATTTCATTTTCTTCAATTAAATTTAAATGCATTTTTTGCAAGAGTACCTCTGTTTTCTCTCATTTATTTGCTTTGTTTTAGATGATGTATGCACTGTTGTGTGGTTATACCACCATAACAAAAGATTTATTGTTTTTTTCTGAATTGCTGTTGTGAAGATGGTAGTTGACCAGCTTCTTGAGCAACTGTTGTCTATGTGGTATAAGTTGTCAGGTAAGGAGTTCTAGGATTTTGACCCAGCTATAATGCTAGGTCAAGCAGATGTATTACTTGGTGATGGTGTTCCCAGGAGTTTACTGTTCCTGACCTTTGAGGTGGTAGATGTCACTCGGGGTTTGGAGGATGCTGTTACTGAAGTGCATTTTATAAATGGTACACACTGCTGCTACTGAGTCCCTAATGAAGTGAGTGAACATTTAAGGTGGAGGATGGTGTGTCAATTGACTTGGCTGCTTTACTTCTTCAGTGGTGTACAGCTGCTTGTGTATTAGATTTGTACTCGTCTCAGACAAGTGGAGGGTACTCAATGATGCTTCTGACTTTTGTAGATGGTGGAAAAGCTTTGGGAGTTAAGAAATGACTAACTAAATTCTCACCCTCTAACCTATTCTTGGACCCTTAGTTTTTTTTGTTGTTATTCATGTAAAAACTGCAGCTATGAGAGAAGGTCAGAGGCCTGCTTTGTGCTCAACTGGCTGCCTTGGTACCAAGCTGAAAATGTGTTGCTGGAAAAGCGCAGCAGGTCAGGCAGCATCCAAGGAACAGGAGAATCGACGTTTCGGGCATGAGCCCTTCTTCAGGAACCTTTTGCCTTGATACCAAGGGCAGTCATGCTCACCCCATCTCTCATACTCAGCTTCTTTGTCCACTTTTAAACCAGGGTTATAATGAACTCTGGTATATGATAGTTCTGGAGGAGCCAAAACTGTGTGTCAGTGAGCAGTTTATTGCTGTTTTACCCCATAGTTTTCATGGATTATGCTTGTAGAATCTCATATTTAAACCTTTGCCATTCTTGACCAAGCTGTGTGCTTCACATTGCACGACCTTTCCCTGTGCTGTTTTGTTCTCCTCAGTGTTGGTGTCATATTGCTTTTAAGAAGCATGGCTGAGATTATGGCTTCAATCATGTGGAAACATTTTGTGCAAATTTAATGGACCTCACTACCTGATTTATCTGCTGTTGTAACTGGTAGCTGTAAGAGTCTTCCGTTAAGAGGGAATAAACATTTAGTGAATGATTGTTCATGGCCAGTATGAATTATACAGAGATTATGCAAACTAATTAGCTGGAATGTTTCATCTTTATACGTAGTTGTCCTTTTGGAACAGTCCATCTGTTTAATCAAAATTATCAACGGTGTGTGTACAAACATGAACTTTTTGTAAGTTTTTCAAGCATTTAAAATTTTGGATTGTTTTATGGTAGATACTGCAAGTTATTTTAATACTTGTAAACAATTGTAAATAATTCTATTTTTAAATGCACAATTTTCACATGTTCAGTGAACATTGTAACAAAGATAATTTATATTTTTTTTTTCTTGAAGAGTTTTCATTTTGAAGGATTTTGAAGAAGAATGTTTATTTAAAATCTTGTGGAAATAGCCTGGAGTGGTTTCTTAAAAATGGCCTTTGAAAGGATATTGAAATGTATTTTTATACAAGGCTTCCTATAAGTTACATGACTGGTAATAACTGTTTTCTTTGATCTTAGATCTATACTTGTAATGTCAAGGCATAAAAGGCGATGGACAAAGTGCTGGTACATGGGATTAGAATAGTTCGATGGTTGGTTTAGACTGGTGTAGATATGATGGGCTGAAGGGCATTTTTTGGTGCTATAAATCGCTGATTTATTGTAGTTCCCTGCTGGGCTTATTTGAACATTTACTGGTTTGAAGAGTTTACTTTTTCCCTGTCTTCAGTTAGGGGACAAGAACCCTGCAAAGGAGAGTTGCCCAGCTGATCTCACCTGTTCTTTGGAATCATCTTGTTCAGTTGAGGGTGAAACCTGTTTGCTCTTGTGAAAAAGTGATTGAAAGAGCATTTCAAGATTGTACTTCGTGAGTAAGCCAAGTCTGCAAAGATTCCAGTGAGAATTATGTTTGGTTAATGGCTTATGGTGTTCTTTTTCGAGAAGCCAGTCTCTGGAGAGGAACCAGTCTTATTGCAGTGATTTAGCTTTGTTCTGATAAGCCAATAGTCATGCTTATTAAGAAACATGCTTCATAAATATTTATTATCTACAAGTTAGTCAAGTATTTAATTGGCTATCTCAGCAGTTGGAAAAGCTTTTTTTTTGTGTTGTAACCCCATGGAACACTGGGACCAGAGTAATAGTGCAGTTTTCCAGCCTTGGTGATGATAATGCATAGAATTTTGGAAGTTAAAAAATAAAAGAACTGTCACTTAGCATAAAGTCAACTTCTATCCCTATGCATCAGTTTTATCTTGCATCTAGTAAGAGGTTTATTAATCTAAATCGGGTATTTCTGAAAAAACAATTGATTAAATATATATCTGTGTATGCAAGTTCTGGGAACCACTTTGTTCAAAAGTTGAAATAAAAAGTTTCAAGTGTACTTTCAGAGTTTAGTTGTCCCATTTTCACTTTCTTTGGTTCCCTTAAGCCTTTAGAATACATCAAGTCCAAAAAAACCTGGTCTGTAGCAATATAGCTCGTCTACAGGTACGATTTACTGTAATCCCCGGAGTACTTAAGGAGTATTCAGTATCCAGTCACTGAAACAACAAGATTAGCACATTCAATTTATTGACAGAGTAGATAACATGAAAGAATGCTTTGAGTTGACTTGATTTTTGTATGATGCAAAAGAAGTGTTCAAAGTTGGCAAAGTATTTAAAATCCTTTTTTTAAAAAAAGGGCAAAATATGAGAAGCCTTGTGGGAAGTTAGCTGTATTTAATGAATGTGAAGTGTTAAATAGGCATTGCAAGTGTTATAGTCTGAAAAACATGCACCATTTCCTTTAAGTAAATCCTCATCTAAATGAAATGTATTTATTTGAATATTTTTTAGTGTAAACATTAATGGATAGAAAGCAAGGACATTTTATTTAAAAACACGCTAGAGTTGAATATCCATAAATATATTTCATATGTTATGTATTTCAAACAGTGTTGGAGAGAGGCATTGTTTAAAAGTAAAGAATATTAAAAATATGTTGGTTGGATGCAAATGGAAATGACTGATCCTAACAAAAATATGGGCTGTGAAGCTGTGCTGCGGTTGTATGTAGTTTGGCTCATTTATCTCTATTTTCAAACAAATAAATCTTTTGAATTTTATTTTCTTTGTCAATATTTAGAACGGCTTTTTATAATTGTGCACATCTCATACCATAGGCCCATTGCAATGTATTTCTCTGATTAGTAATCTTACATGTGCAGTCATGTTTCTTTGGCACAGCATTGGTCTTTTTGTACAAGGCAGGCATGCAAACATACCTGTGTACGTTATGATGGGTAGCAGGAAAATGATTTGTAGATCTCTTAGTTTTGGGCTTGTGTGTGCAAGTGTGATATACTCAGCAGATGTTGGCCCTGAGCCAGCATAGGAACTCCATCACAACTGTAATTGATTCTAATTCTACATGGACAGTATTCCATTTATAAGAAACAAATCCTTTTTTAAGCGCACGTGTTGTGGGTTTATGAAAGGAGAATCTTTACTGAAATATTATCTTAATGGAGGCGCCTTTACTGTTGAAATGCTTTTGGAAATGTGACTCAATATGCAGTACTTCGGATAAGCCACAAGGTGGCAGATGCAAAATTCCTCTGAAAATTTCAAAACTGAACTGAGGTGCCAGTTCTTCAAACCAATTCACACTATTTTTGAATAATGAAAATGTTTGATTAAAGCATGCTAACAGTTAAAATATGCAGTTTTAATCAATAAACTTGCTGTTATAGCCTTTTGCTCAGATTATAATTTGAGAGGATCCACTTACCAATAGATGGTCTTTTCAATTTTACAGTACAGAAAGGGTTACATACTTTTCTGCAGCTTTCATCGTAACTATACTTCTGTTTTAGCTGTTAAGTGCACTTGCTGCAGGCAAGACACAAAATGACAGATTGTCCTTCCCCTCCCTCAGATGAAACTCTCTACTTCTGTGAGGCATTCCAGCTGGCAGGCTTGGTTATAACTAATAAAATGCAATATGTACGTGAAAAGTAGATCTGAATGTCTGGGAATGCTGAAACTTAAATCTATGGCTGCAATGGTGGGAAACAAAGACCTCAAGTACCACGGTATTGCTGGTGGTCTTTTAAAACTATGTTAGCAAAATATTGAGATCTTACATGTAACCATTTAGCTTAAACAATGAAGTTCTAGACCTGAAATATTAGAAACGTCAGATATTTAAAATCAGTGCAATTTGTTACTACCTTAAATGTGCCTTTTATAAATACAATTTGTTCATTAATAAATAAGTGGCATTTATGTTTCTGTATATACTAGTGAATAGTTTGCAAACAAGGAATCCAAACAAACATAGTTTTCTGGTGAAGCTGATTTAAAATGAACAGATAATTGGACCAGAGCATGCAGTCGTAATGCTGACTTTTGTATGTTTTGGTCTTGTTTTTATGTTTGTAAGATTTATTCCTATATCTGCATGTGTAATACAAACTGCCTGTGTAAACTTCTGTCATTAGGTACGTTCTTCCAATAGTGTAACTGTGCCATGAAGAGTTCCCTCATGGAAAAGGTTGTCAGGAAAAATGGCACAAGATTTTTAAAATGGAAAATTGACTCTTAATTCTTGATCCTTGCTAGTTTTAAAGTTAATATTATGTAGGGTATTGGAAAACTGCCAATGTATTTGTTTCAAAAAGGAAGGAGACAAAATACAGGTAACCATAGGCCAGTTAACTTAATATCTGTTATTGGGAAAATGTTAGAGACTGGGCGGCACGGTGGCACAGTGGTTAGCACTGCTGCCTCACAGCGTCAGAGACCCGGGTTCAATTCCCGCCTCAGGCGACTGACTGTGTGGAGTTTGCACGTTCTCCCCGTGTCTGCGTGGGTTTCCTCCGGGTGCTCCGGTTTCCTCCCACAGTCACAAAGATGAATTGGTCAGGTGAATTGGCCATGCTAAATTGCTCGTAGTGTTAGGTAAGGGTTAGATGTAGATGTACATGTAGGGGTATGGGTGGGTTATGCTTCGGCGGGGCAGTGTGGACTTGTTGGGCCGAAGGGCCTGTTTCCACACTGTAAGTAATCTAATCTAATCTACTATTATAAAGAATGTAAGAGCAGAGCATCGAGAAATACTTAATATGATCAAGCAGAGTCAGAGTGAAATAATTGCCTTGTATAATTTATTCGAGTTCTTTGAGGAGGTAACAAGCAGGATTGATAAATGGGAAGCAATGTGTTTGGATTTTCAGAAGTTATTTGATAAGGTACTGCATGTTAGGCTACTTAACAAACTCATAGTTTTGAAGGGAATGCATTAGCATGCATAGAGGTTTGATTAACTAATACAAGCTGGGATAAGGGGACAATTTCAGGATGGCAACTAGTAGAGTGCCACAGGGACCAGTGTTGGGGCCACAATTATTTATAGTACAGGTACACAATTCTTTATCCAAAATCCTTGGGGCCAGTTGCTTTTCACATCTCTGAATTTTTCAGATTTTGGAATAAATGGCATTTTCACAGTGAAATAAAACAAAATTACCAACAGCAGATGCACGTGTGAATAGTACAAACGCTGAGACACAGTTGACACTGCCAGTGCTGGGCCATGCTGCCACGTCACATCTGAGTGATGTGGTTCGAGTGGGTCACTTATTCGCACACCAAAATGATGCTCCACACTCCACGAAAAACATTTCTGAGCTTTTGAGTACCTGTATTTGTAATTGATTTACTTGAGGAACATGAATATACTACAGCCAAATTTTCAGATGACACAAAAATAGATAGGAAGGAAAATGGTGAGGGCAGTCCGTCTACAAAGAGGGAAAGACAGGTTAAGGAAATGGGAAAAATGGTGGCAATAGAATGTAATGTGGCAAAATGGAAGTTTATCCACTTGGACAGGAAAAACTGAGGAGCTGAATATTATTGCAGAAAACTGCTCAGAAATGTTTGGGAGTCCTCTTGCATAAGCTAGTATAAAAGTTCAGCAGATAATAGGGAAGGTAAACTGAGGACTGGCCTTTACTTCAAAGGGAATAGAGTATAAAAAGAGGGAGGCCTTAATAAAACTACGCAAGACACTTGTCAGATCACACAAGAATACTGTGAACTGTTTTGGGCCCCTTATGTAAGGAAAGATAAACTGACATTGGAGGCAATCCGGAGAAGGTTTACTCATTTGCTTCTGTGTACTGAGGGACCATCGTATGAAATGAGGTTGAGTAGGTTGGGCCTGCAGTCACTGGAGTTTTGAAGAATGAGAGGCGATTTTATTAAAACACAAAGAGTTTGGGGGATTTTATAGGGTAGATACTTGTGGGACAGTCTAGGGTTAGAGGGTATAATCTCCGAATAAGGGGTAGCACACCGAACATCGAAAAGAAGAAGAATGTCTTCTGAGGGTAGTTTATTTGTGAAATTCTTTGCTGCAGACAGCTGTAGAGGCTTTGTTGTTAAATATATTCAAAGCTGAGACAGAGATTTTCGATTAGTCAGGGTATCAAGGATCAAAAACAGAAATTGCTCGAAACGCTCAGCAGGTCTGGCAGAAACGGTGGAGAGAAACCAGAGTTAATGTTTTGGGTTCAGTGACCCTTCAGAAGGGAACCAAGAATTTTGAGGGAGTGTGCAGGAGTTGGAATTGAGGATTATCAGATCTGTCTTGATCTCATTGATTGGCAGAGCAGAGTCGATAGTGTGGTCTTCCCGCCTACATCTTTTGGTCTTGTCGTACCACCTTTTATATTTGGGATGTGTGTGATTGAGCCTAGTTATCCTGAGGGCAGCCTTCCTTGCTCTGGAATGTAGATTTGGATTCATTAAAATTAGAGGGAAGGTCCAGCAAGAATTTCGGAGTAGTTGCAATTTGGGATGTTGAACAAGGGGCTTTTCACTTGACTTCACCGTGAAGGGCAAACTGAATTTTGGCCAACAGAGTGAAGGAGGCAGTTATGACTTTGGACTTCCTAATGGATTGCTACTGTCAGTATGCAAGGAGAAGGGATTACAAATCAGATTCAGCATTTGATGATGGAAATGACAGGAGTGGGCTTGTGCAGTGCCTTGGGATTGGCAGTGCTGAACTGTCAGAGATGCTGTCTTTTGGATGAGGCTTGAAATTAAGGTCAAATGTACCTTGTCAGCTGAACATAACAGATCCAATGACAAAAGCTTGAAGAAGAGCAGGTGACTGACCTTGGTATCCTGGCTCATATTTCTGTTTCCAAATCATTGCTAATCAGAAATTACTTGGCCATTGATATATGGCAGTTTACAGGAATTTACAGCATACAAATAGGCTGCTGAGTCAGCTAGATTACAAAATGGCTACATTACATTAACTGTCAAGTCCTGTAGGGTGTTCTAAAAGGCTTTATGCTCCCCTCTTAATGTTCTCCCTGTCTATATGTCTCTCTCTCCCTCGTCCCCCTCCTTCCCCTCACCCCTGCCTCTCACTCCCTCCCTCCCCCCACCCCCCACCCCTGCCTCTCGCTCCCCCCCCCACTTCCCACCCCTGCCTCTCGCTCCCTCCCTCCCCCCCCCACTTCCCACCCCTGCCTCTCGCTCCCTCCCCTCCCGCCCCACCTCCCACCCCTGCCTCTCGCTCCCTCCCTCCCCCCCCCTCCCCCCACCATACCCCCGCCTCTCGCTCCCTCCCTCCCCCCCCCCTCCCCCCACCCCCGCCTCTTGCTCCCTCCCTTCCCCCCCCTCCCCTCACCCCCGCCTCTCGCTCCCTCCACCCCTGCCTCTCGCTCCCTCCCTCCCCCCCTCCCCCCACCCCTGCCTCTCGCTCCCTCCCTCCCACACTCCACCCCTGCCTCTCGCTCCCTCCCTCCCTCCCACACTCCACCCCCGCCTCTCGCTCCCTCCCTCCCTCCCTCCCCCCCCCCTCCCCCTACCCCCCGCCTCTCGCTCCCTCCCTCCCCCCCATCCCCCCACCCCCCACCTCTCGCTCCCTCCCTCCCCCCCCATCCCCCCCACCCCCGCCCTCTCGCTCCCCTCCCTCCCCCCCCTCACCCCACCCCTGCCTCTTGCTCCCTCACTCCCCCCCCCCACCCCTGCCTCTCGCTCCCACCCTCACCACCACCCCTGCCTCTCACTCCCTCACTCCCACCCCCCAACACAGCCTCTCGCTCCCTCCCACCCCCCCGCCCATGCCTCTCGCTCCCTCCCACCCCCCCGCCCATGCCTCTCGCTCCCTCCCACCCACCCACTCCCCACCCCTGCCTCTCGCTCCCTCCCTCCCTCCCACCCCCCACCCCTGCCTCTCGCTCCCTCCCTCCCTCCCACCCCTGCCTCTCGCTCCCTCCCACCCACCCACTCCCCACCCCTGCCTCTCGCTCCCTCCCTCCCTCCCACCCCCCACCCCTGCCTCTCGCTCCCTCCATCCCTCCCTCCCTCCCACCCCCCACCCCTGCCTCTCGCTCCCCTCCCTCCCTCCCACCCCCCACCCCTGCCTCTCGCTCCCTCCCTCCCTCCCTCACTCCTACCCTCTCTCGCTCCCCCTCCTCCCTCCCACCCCCCACCCCTGCCTCTCGCTCCCTCCCTCCCTCCCTCACTCCTACCCTCTCTCGCTCCCTCCCTCCCTCCAACCCCCCCACCCCTGCCTCTCGCTCCCTCCCTCCCCCCCCCCACTTCCCACCCCTGCCTCTCGCTCCCTCCCTCCCGCCCCACCTCCCACCCCTGCCTCTCGCTCCCTCCCTCCCCCCCCTCCCCCCACCATACCCCCGCCTCTCGCTCCCTCCCTCCCCCCCCCTCCCCCCACCCCCGCCTCTTGCTCCCTCCCCTTCCCCCCCCTCCCCTCACCCCCGCCTCTCGCTCCCTCCACCCCTGCCTCTCGCTCCCTCCCTCCCCCCACCCCTGCCTCTCGCTCCCTCCCTCCCACACTCCACCCCTGCCTCTTGCTCCCTCCCTCCCTCCCACACCCCCACCCCTGCCTCTCGCTCCCTCCCTCCCTCCCACACTCCACCCCTGCCTCTCGCTCCCTCCCTCCCTCCCTCCCCCCCCCTCCCCCTACCCCCGCCTCTCGCTCCCTCCCTCCCCCCCATCCCCCCACCCCCACCTCTCGCTCCCTCCCTCCCCCCCCATCCCCCCCACCCCCGCCTCTTGCTCCCTCCCTCCCCCCCCTCACCCCACCCCTGCCTCTTGCTCCCTCACTCCCCCCCCACCCCTGCCTCTCGCTCCCACCCTCACCACCACCCCTGCCTCTCACTCCCTCACTCCCACCCCCCAACACAGCCTCTCGCTCCCTCCCACCCCCCCGCCCATGCCTCTCGCTCCCTCCCACCCCCCCGCCCATGCCTCTCGCTCCCTCCCACCCCCCCGCCCATGCCTCTCGCTCCCTCCCACCCCCCCGCCCATGCCTCTCGCTCCCTCCCACCCCCCCGCCCATGCCTCTCGCTCTCTCCCACCCCCCTGCCCATGCCTCTCGCTCCCTCCCTCCCCCCTCCCCCTGCCCATGCCTCTCGCTCCCTCCCATCCCCCGCCCATGCCTCTTGCTCCCTCCCTCCCACACTCCACCCCTGCCTCTCACTCACTCCCACCCTCCCACCCACCAACCCCCACCCCTGCTTCTCGTTCCCTCCCTCCCCCCCTCCCCCCACCACTGCCTCTCGCTCCCACCCCTGCCTCTCGCTCCCACCCACCCACCAACACTGCCTCTCGCTCCCTCCCACCTCCCTGCCCATGCCTCTCGCTCTCTCCCACTCCCCTGCCCATGCCTCTCGCTCCCTCCTATCCCCTGCCCATGCCTCTCGCTCCCTCCTATCCCCCGCCCATGCCTCTCGCTCACTCCCTCCCACACGCGCACCCCTGCCACTCGCTCCCACCGACCCTCCACCCCTGAACCCCTGCCTCTCCCTCCCTCCCTCCCTCCCTCCCACCCCCCACTCCTGCCTCTCGCTCGCTCGCTCCCTCCCTCCCTCCCACCCCCCACCCCTGCCTCTCACTCCCTCCCTCCCTCCCTCCCACCCCCCACCCCTGCCTCTCGCTCCCTCCCTCCCTCCCACCCACCCACCCCTGCCTCTCGCTCCCTCCCTCCCTCCCACCCCCCACCCCTGCCTCTCGCTCCCTCCCTCCCTCCCTCCCACCCCCCACCCCTGCCTCTCGCTCCCTCCATCCCTCCCTCCCTCCCACCCCCCACCCCTGCCTCTCGCTCCCTCCCTCCCTCCCACCCCCCACCCCTGCCTCTCGCTCCCTCCATCCCTCCCTCCCTCCCACCCCCCACCCCTGCCTCTCGCTCCCTCCCTCCCTCCCACCCCCCCACCCCTGCCTCTCGCTCCCTCCCTCCCTCCCTCACTCCTACCCTCTCTCGCTCCCTCCCTCCCTCCCACCCCCCACCCCTGCCTCTCGCTCCCTCCCTCCCTCCCTCACTCCTACCCTCTCTCGCTCCCTCCCTCCCTCCAACCCCCCCACCCCTGCCTCTCGCTCCCTCCCTCCCCCCCCCACTTCCCACCCCTGCCTCTCGCTCCCTCCCTCCCGCCCCACCTCCCACCCCTGCCTCTCGCTCCCTCCCTCCCCCCCCCTCCCCCCACCATACCCCCGCCTCTCGCTCCCTCCCTCCCCCCCCCTCCCCCCACCCCCGCCTCTTGCTCCCTCCCTTCCCCCCCCCTCCCCTCACCCCCGCCTCTCGCTCCCTCCACCCCTGCCTCTCGCTCCCTCCCTCCCCCCACCCCTGCCTCTCGCTCCCTCCCTCCCACACTCCACCCCTGCCTCTCGCTCCCTCCCTCCCTCCCACACCCCCACCCCTGCCTCTCGCTCCCTCCCTCCCTCCCACACTCCACCCCTGCCTCTCGCTCCCTCCCTCCCTCCCTCCCCCCCCCTCCCCCTACCCCCGCCTCTCGCTCCCTCCCTCCCCCCCATCCCCCCACCCCCCACCTCTCGCTCCCTCCCTCCCCCCCCATCCCCCCCACCCCCGCCTCTTGCTCCCTCCCTCCCCCCCCTCACCCCACCCCTGCCTCTTGCTCCCTCACTCCCCCCCCCACCCCTGCCTCTCGCTCCCACCCTCACCACCACCCCTGCCTCTCACTCCCTCACTCCCACCCCCCAACACAGCCTCTCGCTCCCTCCCACCCCCCCGCCCATGCCTCTCGCTCCCTCCCACCCCCCCGCCCATGCCTCTCGCTCCCTCCCACCCCCCCGCCCATGCCTCTCGCTCCCTCCCACCCCCCCCGCCCATGCCTCTCGCTCTCTCCCACCCCCCTGCCCATGCCTCTCGCTCCCTCCCTCCCCCCTCCCCCTGCCCATGCCTCTCGCTCCCTCCCATCCCCCGCCCATGCCTCTTGCTCCCTCCCTCCCACACTCCACCCCTGCCTCTCACTCACTCCCACCCTCCCACCCACCAACCCCCACCCCTGCTTCTCGTTCCCTCCCTCCCCCCCCTCCCCCCACCACTGCCTCTCGCTCCCACCCCTGCCTCTCGCTCCCACCCACCCACCAACACTGCCTCTCGCTCCCTCCCACCTCCCTGCCCATGCCTCTCGCTCTCTCCCACTCCCCTGCCCATGCCTCTCGCTCCCTCCTATCCCCCGCCCATGCCTCTCGCTCACTCCCTCCCACACGCGCACCCCTGCCACTCGCTCCCACCGACCCTCCACCCCTGAACCCCTGCCTCTCCCTCCCTCCCTCCCTCCCTCCCACCCCCCACTCCTGCCTCTCGCTCGCTCGCTCCCTCCCTCCCTCCCACCCCCCACCCCTGCCTCTCACTCCCTCCCTCCCTCCCTCCCACCCCCCACCCCTGCCTCTCGCTCCCTCCCTCCCTCCCACCCACCCACCCCTGCCTCTCGCTCCCTCCCTCCCTCCCACCCCCCACCCCTGCCTCTCGCTCCCTCCCTCCCTCCCTCCCACCCCCCACCCCTGCCTCTCGCTCCCTCCATCCCTCCCTCCCTCCCACCCCCCACCCCTGCCTCTCGCTCCCTCCCTCCCTCCCACCCCCCACCCCTGCCTCTCGCTCCCTCCATCCCTCCCTCCCTCCCACCCCCCACCCCTGCCTCTCGCTCCCTCCCTCCCTCCCACCCCCCACCCCTGCCTCTCGCTCCCTCCCTCCCTCCCTCACTCCTACCCTCTCTCGCTCCCTCCCTCCCTCCCACCCCCCACCCCTGCCTCTCGCTCCCTCCCTCCCTCCCTCACTCCTACCCTCTCTCGCTCCCTCCCTCCCTCCAACCCCCCCACCCCTGCCTCTCGCTCCCTCCCTCCCCCCCCCACTTCCCACCCCTGCCTCTCGCTCCCTCCCTCCCGCCCCACCTCCCACCCCTGCCTCTCGCTCCCTCCCTCCCCCCCCTCCCCCCACCATACCCCCGCCTCTCGCTCCCTCCCTCCCCCCCCCTCCCCCCACCCCCGCCTCTTGCTCCCTCCCTTCCCCCCCCTCCCCTCACCCCCGCCTCTCGCTCCCTCCACCCCTGCCTCTCGCTCCCTCCCTCCCACACTCCACCCCTGCCTCTCGCTCCCTCCCTCCCTCCCACACCCCCACCCCTGCCTCTCGCTCCCTCCCTCCCTCCCACACTCCACCCCTGCCTCTCGCTCCCTCCCTCCCTCCCTCCCCCCCCCTCCCCCTACCCCCGCCTCTCGCTCCCTCCCTCCCCCCCATCCCCCCACCCCCACCTCTCGCTCCCTCCCTCCCCCCCCATCCCCCCCACCCCCGCCTCTCGCTCCCTCCCTCCCCCCCCTCACCCCACCCCTGCCTCTTGCTCCCTCACTCCCCCCCCCACCCCTGCCTCTCGCTCCCACCCTCACCACCACCCCTGCCTCTCACTCCCTCACTCCCACCCCCCAACACAGCCTCTCGCTCCCTCCCACCCCCCCGCCCATGCCTCTCGCTCCCTCCCACCCCCCCGCCCATGCCTCTCGCTCCCTCCCACCCCCCCGCCCATGCCTCTCGCTCCCTCCCACCCCCCGCCCATGCCTCTCGCTCTCTCCCACCCCCCTGCCCATGCCTCTCGCTCCCTCCCTCCCCCCTCCCCCTGCCCATGCCTCTCGCTCCCTCCCATCCCCCGCCCATGCCTCTTGCTCCCTCCCTCCCACACTCCACCCCTGCCTCTCACTCACTCCCACCCTCCCACCCACCAACCCCCACCCCTGCTTCTCGTTCCCTCCCTCCCCCCCTCCCCCCACCACTGCCTCTCGCTCCCACCCCTGCCTCTCGCTCCCACCCACCCACCAACACTGCCTCTCGCTCCCTCCCACCTCCCTGCCCATGCCTCTCGCTCTCTCCCACTCCCCTGCCCATGCCTCTCGCTCCCTCCTATCCCCTGCCCATGCCTCTCGCTCCCTCCTATCCCCCGCCCATGCCTCTCGCTCACTCCCTCCCACACGCGCACCCCTGCCACTCGCTCCCACCGACCCTCCACCCCTGAACCCCTGCCTCTCCCTCCCTCCCTCCCTCCCTCCCACCCCCCACTCCTGCCTCTCGCTCGCTCGCTCCCTCCCTCCCTCCCACCCCCCACCCCTGCCTCTCACTCCCTCCCTCCCTCCCTCCCACCCCCCACCCCTGCCTCTCGCTCCCTCCCTCCCTCCCACCCACCCACCCCTGCCTCTCGCTCCCTCCCTCCCTCCCACCCCCCACCCCTGCCTCTCGCTCCCTCCCTCCCTCCCTCCCACCCCCCACCCCTGCCTCTCGCTCCCCTCCCTCCCCTCCCTCCCTCCCCACCCCCCCCCCCCTGCCTCTCGCTCCCTCCCTCCCTCCCCCCCCCCCCACCCCTGCCTCTCGCTCCCTCCCTCCCTCCCTCCCCTCCTCCCCTCTCTCGCTCCCTCCCTCCCTCCACCCCCCCCCCCCCCCTGCCTCTCGCTCCCTCCCTCCCTCCCTCCCCTCCCACCCCTGCCTCTCGCTCCCTCCCCTCCCTCCCCTCCCCCCCCCTGCCCTCTCGCTCCCTCCCCACCCCCCCCCCCCCTGCCTCTCGCTCCCCCCCCCCCCCCCCACCCACCCCTGCCTCTCGCTCGCTCCCTCCCTCCCCCCCTGCCTCTCGCTCCCCTCCCACCCCCCCCCTCCCCCACCCCCTGCCTCTCGCTCCCCTCCCCCCCCCACCCACCCCCCCCCCCCCCTGCCTCTCGCTCCCTCCCCCCCACCCACCCCCCACCCCTGCCTCTCGCCTCCCCTCCCCTCCCTCCCCCTCCCCCCCTCTCACCCCCTGCCTCTCGCTCCCTCCCTCCCTCCCTCCCCCCCCTGCCTCCTCGCCTCCCTCCCCCCCCCCCCACCCCCTGCCTCTCGCTCCCCACCCCCCCCCCCCACCCCCCCCCCAGCCTCTCGCTCGCTCCCTCCCTCCCCCCCCCTGCCTCTCGCTCCCTCCCACCCCCCCCACTCCCCCCCCCCTGCCTCTCGCCTCCCCTCCCCCCCCCCCCACCCCCCCCCCCTGCCTCTCGCTCCCTCCCCCCCCACCCCCCCCCCCCCCCCCCCTGCCTCTCGCTCCCTCCCACCCCCCCCACCCCCCCACCCCTGCCTCTCGCTCCCTCCCCCCCACCCACCCCCCCCCCCTGCCTCTCGCCTCCCTCCCACCCCCCCCCCCACTCCTGCCTCTCGCTCCCTCCCCCCCCCCCCCACCCCTGCCTCTCGCTCCCTCCCACCCCCCCCACCCCCCGCCTCTCGCCCTCCTCCCACCCCCCCCCCCCCACCCCTGCCTCTCGCCTCCTCCCCCACCCCCCCACCACCCTGCCTCTCGCTCCCTCCCACCCCCCCCCCACCCCTGCCTCTCGCTCCCACCCCCCCCCCCCCCACCCC